>NC_140177.1:48473574-48949603 GCF_963971535.1 Notolepis coatsorum | reverse complement strand
CCTCTCTCTGTCTCTCTCTCTGTCTCTCTATTAATGTAAAAGAGTTGAATACTCTACACCCAGTGGCCTAATATTGAAGAAAACAGACCTGGGCTGGAATATGGAACCAACAATCTTGTATCTCCTAAATAAAATATAAAAATAAAAATCAGGAATGAAAGAAAGACGAAAGAAATGTCTCATATTCATATCTATTTTTGAAATCCATGACATTTACATTTAGTCATTTAGCTGCTTTTATCCAAAATGACTTACACGTTCTGTCAAGCATGCAGGAAGGGTACAACTCTGCGTATAAGTAAGATTGTTTGTTAAACAGTGTCAAACTTGAGTGCTACAGTCTTGAGTCCATATCCGTGTCATGCTATAGCATACAGGCACAGGTCAACATAGCTTTTTCAACCTCAACCAAAAATAACAAATCTGACCAAAATCCAACATTTAATGAATGTCTTTTGCTATCTGGGAAACATGCAGGTTGCATGTTTTCATGCCGACATCATCACACTAATGTTACTGCATCAGACAGTAATGTTGAAACATAGAAATTAGTGGAAAATATATTTTTTATAAGATAAGATAAGATATTCCTTTATTGAATTCATGGGTACAGTGACTGTGACAGGCCCGGATTGATTGATTGAAAACTTTATTAACAGATTGCAGAATGGGTACAGTGACGTCACAGGCCCGGATTGATTGATTGATAACTTTATTAACATCTCTCTCTCTCTCTCTCTCTCTCTCTCTCTCTCTCTCTCTCTCTCTCTCTCTCTCTCTCTCTCTCTCTCTCTCTCTCTCTCTCTCTCTCTCTCTCTCTCTCTCTCTCTCTCTCTCTCATTTAAAGCTAGCAAGAAGTGGTATGAAACTAGAGACTGAGGAGTCCATATATACCAGCCGTGTCATGCTAATACAGGCACAGGTCATAGGTCAACTGTGTCATGCTAGCATACAGGCACAGGTCATATAGATACCAACAGTGTCATGCTATACAGGCACAGGTCATAGATACCAACAGTGTCATGCTAGCATACAGGCACATGTCATAGATACCAACCTATCACACCTATCACACCTCTCACACCTATCACACCTCTCACACCTCTCACACCTCTCACACTCACACCTCTCACACCTTTCACACCTATCACACCTATCACACCTCTCACACCTATCACACCTCTCACACCTATCACACCTCTCACACCTCTCACACCTTTCACACCTCTCACACCTATCACACCTATCACACCTCTCACACCTATCACACCTCTCACACCTATCACACCTCTCACACCTCTCACACCTATCACACCTCTCACACCCTATCACACCTCTCACACCTCTCACACCTATCACACCTCTCACACCTCTCACACCTTTCACACCTCTCACACCTATCACACCTATCACACCTCTCACACCTATCACACCTCTCACACCTATCACACCTCTCACACCTCTCACACCTCTCACACCTATCACACCTCTCACACCCTCTCACACCTTTCACACCTCTCACACCTATCACACCTCTCACACCTCTCACACCTATCACACCTATCACACCTCTCACACCTATCACACCTCTCACACCTCTCACACCTTTCACACCTCTCACACCTATCACACCTCTCACACCTCTCACACCTTTCACACCTCTCACACATCTCACACCGATCCCACCTATGCACACATATCACACCTCTCACACCTATCACACCTCTCACACCTATCACACCTCTCACACCTATCACACCTCTCACACCTCTCACACCTATCACACCTATCACACCTCTCACACCTATCACACCTCTCACACCTCTCACACCTCTCACACCTATCACACCTATCACACCTCTCACACCTCTCACACCTCTCACACCTATCACACCTCTCACACCTATCACACCTATCACACCTCTCACACCTCTCACACCTCTCACACCTCTCACACCTCTCACACCTTTCACACCTCTCACACCTATCACACCTATCACACCTATCACACCTCTCACACCGATCCCACCTATCACACATATCACACCTCTCACACCTATCACACCTCTCACACCTATCACACCTCTCACACCTATCACACCTCTCACACCTCTCACACCTATCACACATATCACACCTCTCACACCTATCACACCTCTCACACCTCTCACACCTCTCACACCTATCACACCTCTCACACCTATCACACCTCTCACACCTATCACACCTATCACACCTATCACACCTATCACACCTCTCACACCTATCACACCTATCACACCTATCACACCTCTATACCCATTCTGCAATCTGTTAATAAAGTTGTACTTAAGTTATGCTTTTACATTATACTTACTTAATAAGTGAATAGTTCCAAGTCAATCAAAAACGATGAGTTTTATTTACTCAAAACATAATGCGGTTTACAGTCTGTATCTACTTAATTATCTTAAGTTGTACTTAATTTATGCTTTTACATTATACTTACTTAATAAGTGAATAGTTCCAAGTCAATCAAAAACTATGAGTTTTATTTACTCAAAACATAATGCGGTTTTCAGTCTGTATCTACTTAATTATCTTAAGTTATACTTAAGTTATGCTTTTACATTATACTTACTTAATAAGTGAATAGTTCCAAGTCAATCAAAAACTATGAGTTTTATTTACTCAAAACATAATGCGGTTTTCAGTCTGTATCTACTTAATTATCTTAAGTTGTACTTAAGTTATGCTTTTACATTATACTTACTTAATAAGTGAATAGTTCCAAGTCAATCAAAAACTATGAGTTTTATTTACTCAAAACATAATGCGGTTTTCAGTCTGTATCTACTTAATTATCTTAAGTTGTACTTAAGTTATGCTTTTACATTATACTTACTTAATAAGTGAATAGTTCCAAGTCAATCAAAAACTATGAGTTTTATTTACTCAAAACATAATGCGGTTTACACTCTGTATCTACTTAATTATCTTAAGTTGTACTTAAGTTATGCTTTTACATTATACTTACTTAATAAGTGAATAGTTCCAAGTCAATCAAAAACTATGAGTTTTATTTACTCAAAACATAATGCGGTTTACACTCTGTATCTACTTAATTATCTTAAGTTGTACTTAAGTTATGCTTTTACATTATACTTACTTAATAAGTGAATAGTTCCAAGTCAATCAAAAACTATGAGTTTTATTTACTCAAAACATAATGCGGTTTACAGTCTGTATCTACTTAATTATCTTAAGTTGTACTTAAGTTATGCTTTTACATTATACTTACTTAATAAGTGAATAATTCCAAGTCAATCAAAAACTATGAGTTTTATTTACTCAAAACATAATGCGGTTTTCAGTCTGTATCTACTTAATTATCTTAAGTTGTACTTAAGTTATGCTTTTACATTATACGTACTTAATAAGTGAATAGTTCCAAGTCAATCAAAAACTATGATTTTTATTTACTCAAAACATAATGCGGTTTACAGTCTGTATCTACTTAATTATCTTAAGTTGTACTTAAGTTATGCTTTTACATTATACTTACTTAATAAGTGAATAGTTCCAAGTCAATCAAGATCTATGAGTTTTATTTACTCAAAACATAATGCGGTTTACAGTCTGTATCTACTTAATTATCTTAAGTTGTACTTAAGTTATGCTTTTACATTATACTTACTTAATAAGTGAATAATTCCAAGTCAATCAAAAACTATGAGTTTTATTTACTCAAAACATAATGTGGTTTAGAGTCTGTATCTACTTAATTATCTTAAGTTGTACTTAAGTTATGCTTTTACATTATACTTACTTAATAAGTGAATAGTTCCAAGTCAATCAAAAACTATGAGTTTTATTTACTCAAAACATAAGAACACGTCACACGAACTCAAGACATTCAAGTTAGTAGAACTTTCATAGAATATTGAGTATACCCTACTCAAACTAATTGATTATTTTGAACGTGCGGGTTTACAGTGTAGATTAACCTTTTTACAATTGATTGTACACTTACATTGGCATAAAATAGTATGTATGCCATCATTAATAAGAAAGCAAGACAAGCAAGTGATATAACAAATCTGGCTGATTTTGAATATTTATTTTCTGTCAAAGGAGCTTGGAAGGCTACTGTATTGATTTTGCAGTATTGTTTGATTGACAGCGAAATCCTCTGTGACTAAGAAACAGCATTTCACAAACAACCGTTGCACACAGCAGATTAGCCTATTTTGTGTTTCTTACAGCATGCCATCAAGATGCAATACTTGAACCTGGTATTGTTTCACACCACTGTGGCGATACGATAGCCTTCAATAGCCATTTTGCCCAAGCTGGACATTTGTTTAATGAAGCAGACTGTGAGCGTGATTGTGAAGAGCCTCCTCCTGGTGCCTGCTATGAGCAAAATGAAGGGCCTGCCACCACATTTTTCTTTGAGCCTATTACTCCTAATGCAGTTTTTAATATGTTGGTGTCTATTGATACCAGAAAGTCGAGTGGGGAGGACAACTTGGACCCTTACTTTCTTAAATTAGCTGCTCCTGTGATCACAGAGCAAATAACCTATATTTTTAATCTCTCTATATTAACAGGCATAGTTCCCAGTATTTGGAAAATGGCCCATGTCTCTCCTTTGCATAAAGGTGGAGACAGAACGAAAGGTTATCCTATAACCTAGTTATATGAATACTGGCAGAGCGTCTCGTTCTTGCCATAATGAGATAACTCTTATCTTCTAGCACCTACTGTGCTCATGAACAAACAATTTACACCCATGCACGTGACCAGGCCACGCCCCAGGGTCCTCCTATAAGACGCCGGACATGGTCATACTCTACCTTCCTCTGGAAAAAAGTTTCCAACATTGAAAACCCAACCAAGGGACCTCAGGGCGCTTAGAGCGAGACGCTCTGCCAGTATTCATATAACTAGGTTATAGGATAACCTTTCGTTATATTATCATACTGTCATCGCGTCTCGCTCTTGCCATAATGAGATATGGGGCAGAGCAGACGCGTACCCGACAAGTGTACCCCCTGAGGGCCCGTAAGCCTTACTACCAGGGGGGAGGGGAGTCCCGTCCACCCGCCCGTCCTAGCCCGTAAAAGCGCACAGTACAGGCGGGACCACGTGTGACACATCACTCCGTGGCACACACCCACACACCCCTGCTAACCCACCGACTGGCGGGACACAGGGGAGGTCCCAGACCTCAGAACCGCCTGGGAGACAGAACCCCCAGTCATGTCCATGAGGTAAAACTTAACGAAAGGACCCGGGGAGGACCAGGTGGCCGCAGCACAGATGTCCTCCACAGAGGCCCCCCCTAACAAGGCGGCAGAGGCCCCAACTCATTGGAGGTCCCAACTCGGAGACAGAGAACGTTCCACCGGCTTGAGACGCCGAGCGCCAAGCAGGAAATATTTCACAAGAGGGTGGCTGAACAATGTAACACCCTCAAAACCCACATGACAAGAGGATATAGCTGCAGCGTATACCCTAACCATCGAGGCCGACAGTCTACCCAAAATAGACTGGGACACCGGGTCCCAGCCCCCCACCTTACACCACTTTTGAAAAGTATGCCACATACCCGCGTAAACCGCGATAGTGGAGGGAGCACGCGCGTTTCGGATGGTGTCGACCACAGAAGGGTCAAGACCCATCCCCTCCAGACTCACCCCCTCAGCAGCCAAACCATCAGTGGCTGTCCCAGAACTGAATTGATTGTACACTTACATTGGCATAAAATAGTATGTATGCCATCATTAATAAGAAAGCAAGACAAGCAAGTGATATAACAAATCTGGCTGATTTTGAATATTTATTTTCTGTCAAAGGAGCTTGGAAGGCTACTGTATTGATTTTGCAGTATTGTTTGATTGACAGCGAAATCCTCTGTGACTAAGAAACAGCATTTCACAAACAACCGTTGCACACAGCAGATTAGCCTATTTTGTGTTTCTTACAGCATGCCATCAAGATGCAATACTTGAACCTGGTATTGTTTCACACCACTGTGGCGATACGATAGCCTTCAATAGCCATTTTGCACAAGCTGGACATTTATTTAATGAAGCAGACTGTGAGCGTGATTGTGAAGAGCCTCCTCCTGGTGCCTGCTATGAGCAAAATGAAGGGCCTGCCACCACATTTTTCTTTGAGCCTATTACTCCTAATGCAGTTTTTAATATGTTGGTGTCTATTGATACCAGAAAGTCGAGTGGGGAGGACAACTTGGACCCTTACTTTCTTAAATTAGCTGCTCCTGTGATCACAGAGCAAATAACCTATATTTTGAATCTCTCTATATTAACAGGCATAGTTCCCAGTATTTGGAAAATGGCCCATGTCTCTCCTTTGCATAAAGGTGGAGACAGAACGAAAGGTTATCCTATAACCTAGTTATATGAATACTGGCAGAGCGTCTCGTTCTTGCCATAATGAGATAACTCTTATCTCCTAGCACCTACTGTGCTCATGAACAAACAATTTACACCCATGCACGTGACCAGGCGCTTAGAGCGAGACGCTCTGCCAGTATTCATATAACTAGGTTATAGGATAACCTTTCGTTATATTATCATACTGTCATCGCGTCTCGCTCTTGCCATAATGAGATATGGGGCAGAGCAGACGCGTACCCGACAAGTGTACCCCCTGAGGGCGCCGTAAGCCTTACTACCAGGGGGGAGGGGAGTCCCGTCCACCCGCCCGTCCTAGCCCGTAAAAACGCACAGTACAGGCGGGACCACGTGTGACACATCACTCCGTGGCACACACCCACACACCCCTGCTAACCCACCGACTGGCGGGACGCAGGGGAGGTCCCAGACCTCAGAACCGCCTGGGAGACAGAACCCCCAGTCATGTCCATGAGGTAAAACTTAACGAAAGGACCCGGGGAGGACCAGGAGGCCGCAGCACAGATGTCCTCCACAGAGGCCCCCCCTAACAAGGCGGCAGAGGCCCCAACTCGTTGGAGGTCCCAACTCGGAGACAGAGAACGTTCCACCGGCTTGAGACGCCGAGCGCCAAGCAGGAAATATTTCACAAGAGGGTGGCTGAACAATGTAACACCCTCAAAACCCACATGACAAGAGGATATAGCTGCGGCATATACCCTAACCATCGAGGCCGACAGTCTACCCAAAATAGACTGGGACACCGGGTCCCAGCCCCCCACCTTACACCACTCTTGAAAAGTATGCCACATACCCGCGTAAACCGCGATAGTGGAGGGAGCATGCGCGTTTCGGATGGTGTCGACCACAGAAGGGTCAAGACCCATCCCCTCCAGACTCACCCCCTCAGCAGCCAAACCATCAGTGGCTGTCCCAGAACTGAATTGATTGTACACTTACATTGGCATAAAATAGTATGTATGCCATCATTAATAAGAAAGCAAGACAAGCAAGTGATATAACAAATCTGGCTGATTTTGAATATTTATTTTCTGTCAAAGGAGCTTGGAAGGCTACTGTATTGATTTTGCAGTATTGTTTGATTGACAGCGAAATCCTCTGTGACTAAGAAACAGCATTTCACAAACAACCGTTGCACACAGCAGATTAGCCTATTTTGTGTTTCTTACAGCATGCCATCAAGATGCAATACTTGAACCTGGTATTGTTTCACACCACTGTGGCGATACGATAGCCTTCAATAGCCATTTTGCCCAAGCTGGACATTTGTTTAATGAAGCAGACTGTGAGCGTGATTGTGAAGAGCCTCCTCCTGTTGCCTGCTATGAGCAAAATGAAGGGCCTGCCACCACATCTTTCTTTGAGCCTATTACTCCTAATGCAGTTTTTAATATGTTGGTGTCTATTGATACCAGAAAGTCGAGTGGGGAGGACAACTTGGACCCTTACTTTCTTAAATTAGCTGCTCCTGTGATCACAGAGCAAATAACCTATATTTTTTATCTCTCTATATTAACAGACATAGTTCCCAGTATTTGGAAAATGGCCCATGTCTCTCCTTTGCATAAAGGTGGAGACAGAACGAAAGGTTATCCTATAACCTAGTTATATGAATACTGGCAGAGCGTCTCGTTCTTGCCATAATTAGATAACTCTTATCTCCTAGCACCTACTGTGCTCATGAACAAACAATTTACACCCATGCACGTGACCAGGCCACGCCCCAGAACAGGGAACAGCCACAGAGACCCGTGTGCCTGAGAGAGGGCCCGCGATGACCAAGGAACAGGCCACGGCGGGGCTACCAAGAGCTGGATCAGGACCGGGAACCACACAGCCGTGCCCCGGTTCGGTGCGATCAGGATCAAAGTCCTGTGCTCCCGACGTATCCGCTCCAACAGCTGAGCTATCAGGTGTATGGGGGGAACGCGTACAGAATCCCTGGCGGCCATGGATACAGAAGGCATCCACCCCCAAGGGAGGATTGTCCCCCCGACTGACCGAGAACCATAAGGGGCACTGGTGAGACTGCTCGCAAACAGATCCACCGTGGCTTCCCCGAACCGGTCCCAGACTTGCCTGACTATGTCTGGACGTAGTCCCCATTCGCCCCGCGACATCACATCCGCGCCCACATTCTGCTTGCCAGGGATGTGGAGCGCCCTCAGGCTGCGCAGATTGAGAGACGCCCATAGCCAGAGCTTGACCGCCGCCCGGTGCAGACGGATGGAGTGTACTCCACACTGTCTGTTGATATACGATGCTGTCGTCGTGTTGTCCGTCCTGACCAACACGTGCTCGCCCACCACCAGGTGGCCGAGCCGCTTAAGGACCAGAAGGACCGCCTTCAATTCCAACACATTGATATGCAGTGCAGACCGGGTAGCATGGCACGTCCAGCTGCCCCCTACTGCGTTGGTCCGACACGTCCCCCCCATCCTGTGAGGGAGGCGTCGGTGAAGACCGTGATGTGTGATAGCCTGCTGCCCATGGAGATCCCGCTGGTGAGGGTACCAGTCCTCCCCCAGTGGTCGAGATCCCCCAGTATTGACATGGGAACCTTCAGTCGTTTCCACTTGCCTCTCACCAGGTCTATATTCATACTGGAAAACCACCTCTGTATCCTCCTCATGAAGAGGAGGCCAAGAGGGACCACAGAGTGAGCAGATGCCATCATACCGAGTAGGCGCATCACGGACAGCGCCGTAACCACAGAGCCCCCTGAGGCGTCGAGAATATCCATTCGCCGCCGCTCTGAGAGGGTTGCCCTTATGGGCCTTGAGCTTAGAACCAAGCCCAAGTACTCCACCTGTTGACTGGGAAGAGGAGTACTCTTCTTCCAGTTCACAGCAAAACCCAGACTGGTGAGGAATTCCACCACCAGCCTGGTATGAGACCTGGCGACCTCCTCCGACCGGCTGAGGAGCAGAATGTCGTCGAGATAGAAAATAACTCGTATCTCCTGACGACGTAGAGGCTCCAGCGCGGTCTCTACGCACTTGGTGAATGTGCGGGGGGCCAGAGAATAGCCAAACGGCAGCCTCTGGTATTCGTATGCTACACCCTGAAGAAGGAAGCAAAGGAATTTCCTGTGAGGATGGAAGATCGGGATGTGAAAGTACGCATCCTTCAGGTCTATGTAGGTGAACCAGTCTCCCACTCTGACGGAGCTTATCAGGTGTTTGACGGTCAACATCCTGAACCGCCTCATTACAATCAGCCGATTGAACGCAGACAGATCCAGAATAGGTCTGACACCCCCCGATTTCTTGGTCACCAGAAAATACCGGGAGTAAACGCCACACATCGCGTCCTCCCTTGGGACCACGACAATGGCTTGCTTTGCTAACAGAGATTGGATCTCGTAGGCCAGACCTGTCACTGCTGCTGACCCTGACAACAAGGTCTGCACCAAACCTGAAAACGGAGGGTGGGGTAGCGCAAACTGCAACACAAGCCCCCGCCTCAGCGTTCTCTCCATCCACCTCGACATATGGTACTGTTGTAGCCATAATGTGATGATAATCCCAAAGCGCACCTGCCGCCACTTGGCGCTGGTCTGCCAGGAACCGTAGATAGGCGGCCCGGTCTCACCCGCTGTGCGTTGCCAACCCTGGACCCGCCAACCGCGCGAGCAGGGTGTCTCGTGGAGTTGGGATATCAGACCCTGACACTACCAACGAGGCATTCGCACCCAAGGGGGGACCCCGACAGAAAGGGCTGGTTTGATACGGGGAAGCTGACGTCACACTGGGCAACAAAAGCTCCCCCACTGAACACCTCCCCAGCATGGATTGCTGAGGAACTGTTCTACAGCTGGACATGCAAGGTGCGAGGTCCCCACACTGCCCGATAGGGTGGGTTCCTACACACTGTAGCCCTGCAGTGATATTACTACCACCCAAATCACGCGCGCCTGCCTGACCACTGCCGGTCTTCCGGCCGTGGGAGGCACTAACGTGATACCCGGCCTGGCGAGGGCGGGGTTGGGGGAACCTGCGCTGCGCCCCAAAAGGCCTCGAGCTCCCCCGCTGACAACCTTTGTTGTTGACAGACATAACACCAGGCTCACCAAACACAGACGCAGAACGTGTGGCGTGGGAGCCGCTTGACAGCACAACATTCTCACGGACAGACCCAGGCCTAGCCAGCAACTGGGTGTCAGCCCCTGTCCCCATGAGAAGCGAAACGTGGGGCCGCTTGCGCTTCATTGAAGGCACGCGGCCCGCAACCAAAGGAAACAAATCAGAGCCCTTATCCCGCTGGTGTTGGGGGGGGGAGTGACCGGAGAGCGAGCTAGACACAGCTAGACGGCGACGGTTTTTTAGGGTGTGCTCATCTAATGTAGCCGATCCCTCGGCCGCCAAGGCTGTCGGCCTTGCGATCACCTGTTTTCGTTGTGTCCAGGGTACCTCAGGCGGGGGAAACATGGCCGCTGGTTGAGGGGCTCGCCACAGTCGTTGACGAGGCCGCGCTCTCACCTCTGGCTGCGTGGTGCGAGGCGGTGTGGGGCCCAGGTCAAAGACCAAAGAGTCCCTCTGCGGAGAGGGGAGCCCTAAGGAGGAGAAACCTTTTCTCCTCCTCAAGGGAAGACTGCTCCAACCAGAGATGCCTGTGAATAAGAGTTGACAGCATCCTGATCCTCCCTGCGGTTATAGCCTGCAACTGTGTTAAAAGTTCTATAACCCCAAAAACATGCGCAATGTTTTCGGCGTTGGCTGGCCCTACAGCCCCACTACCTGACATCAATGTGGACAGAAAAACAGTCCTGTGGCGGTATAAACTTCATCAGCCCATACAGCCACCTGCCGGGCGACTCGCCCTCAGGCGTTGGCTTCCGGGTGGGACACTGTTCAACCATGCCAGGGCATAGGATCGATGCTACCTGGCTCTCAAGCCAGGGCACACCTGCCTTGCACCCTGTTGTCAGCCCATTCACCCATAAAAGGGGTAAATAAGCCTCAGCAAAACCCCCCACATTAGATACCGATTGACCTTCAGCAATGAACCGGTTAAAAGGAGGGAAGAGAGGTGACAGCCCACGGCGGGGAACAAAGGAACAGTGACCCAGCATCGTAGCATTAGCATTAGCCGCGCACTCCAGGATAGCCGGGAAAACATCCAACTCAGAGTCATGACGACCATGTTTACCCAGATATCCTGCCCCTTGCGCCAATACACAACTCGGTTGTCTCACGGGACAATGAGCAGTATCACAAATGCTAGCATTGATGCCTGGCAGCGCAGGCCCTACCTGTGAGCGGCCTAGCCCGACAGCTAGCCGCCGCGCGACATCCCTCGATCCGCTGTCACGAGATGAGGAAACCCCAGGCCAGGCCCTATGCGCTGTTAGGATGTGCCGAGAAGATTCCAGGGGCTGGCGAATCTCCATTGTGTAATTTCTCTCTGCATTTCATAACAACTAGTTCATGGAGTTCACTGCAGCGTCCATGTTGGAAACAAAAAAAGAGGAAGGTAGAGTATGACCATGTCCGGCGTCTTATAGGAGGACGCCGGGGCGTGGCCTGGTCATGTGCATGGGTGCAAATTGTTTGTTCATGAGCACAGTAGGTGCTAGGAGATAAGAGTTATCTCATTATGGCAAGAGCGAGACGCGATGACAGTATGATACACGCTCCGATTGCGGGGAAGGAGTTATCGGATCAACGCAAGATTGATAGCATAATAGCCCTTACCTTGTCTAGGATGTACTGCAAAAAGAATATTCCAATTATCTGATCGCCATTCCAAGTATTGATGTCGGTCGTGTTGCCAAGATAATCCACCAAAACACATGAACCGGCAGTGCTCGAGTCTCCCCAATCCATATGTGTTATAAACGCTTGTCCTGCCCGAGAAGTAAAACACGGACCGGACTTCTTAGATCGACACACAGCCCAAACCAGAGGGTTTCCAAGGATGTGCAATACCGGCTGCAAGGCGTTAGGCTGCGGTATTGGACGTTTGCGATCTCAGACCCATTCCCAATGATAACATCAGGCTGGATGGGTGGATTATGAATGGAGATATCGAATAAAAGAAATAACGATGAAAACCCGACTTTTCTCGTGTTTGGCACCCAACGTTCGCCGAGTTAACCCGACTTATGTCGGGTCTGGCGTCCAATGTAGAATGAGAAATATGAGAAAAATAAACAGTGTGTAAACTATATAATTACCTCGGAATATAAAATATGAGGTTTACCACAATGAAATGTAGGTTTGAGTGACATAAAAAAAATATATATTATAATTTTTTATTTATTTTTTGATGGAAGAGCCACACATTGACGGGCAAAGAGTCACATGCCGCTCGCGAGCCACGGGTTGGCCACCCCTGCGCTAGACGCTCGCAAAGTGCTGTGACTTTCGTCTGTTCCAACGGCCCATATGTGGAATAACGTTCTAATTACATTTTCCTGAAGTCATTTTGAAATTTCAGAAACCGTGCCAGATAAAACCGGTACTTTTAGGAAAAGTCATTGAGTGACAGAGCTGGAGCTCGACCGAGTGACGAGGATACATTTATTGAAAACGCCTAGGGCTCATTTGACCCCTTGTCGGCTGTGCTAGTGTTAACAGGAAATTACCTCCTTATCTCGCATCACTATTAGTTCAGAACGCTAGACCCTATATGACTCGCTCTAATGATTGGCTTACACTGGATGTCCCCCATGTACAGACCCAACTTGGAAAATCAGCCTTTCATTATAGTGCCCCTAATACATGGAACTCTCTTCAGCTCACTGAAGATGAAACTACCTATAACGCAGGGGAAGTTTAGAGGTTTACTTGCAGGCCTGCCTGCAACAGTCTGTAACTGTTTTTCTTAGCCTACTTATATTAGTTTAGGGCAGTATATAGTCTTTCAGGTGTTTCGCACATTGGTCTTTGTTGTCGTCATTTGGGACGCAGTTTCCGGTGGGGCATGTCGTGGCTGGAGGGGGACGCGCCGACGCGGGTAGTTTGAGTGTACTTGGATTGTTTGTGTAGTGATGGGGGTGTCGTTTCTGTGGGCTGCTTTGTTGCCTCTGGTCCTGGTGGCCTTGTCAGTGCGGGGGGATCGGTGGATTCTATGTTTTTGCTTTCAGATTCTGTGGGGGGGGGGGGGGGGGGGGGTGGCGGGTTGTGTGCCCCATGGCCTGTAGCCATGCAGAGGGGGGCGGTGATTCTGGATATTCGGGTAGATGGACATGGTGGTGGTTGGATGGGGGGGCGTGTGGCATTGTGGTTGGTCTGGGATGGCTCTGGGACCTTTGGGACACTTTGGGGTACTGTGGGGGTTATGGTGGGTTCTTCGTGCAGGGGATCCCTGGGATGTCGGTGGGTTGGGGGAGTTTAGCGATGGGGGCTGCCGGGGTCCTTCGGGGAGCGTGCAGGGGGCTGGTGTTCGACTCTGGGGGAGGTCTGGTGGGGGGTTGTTGGAGCCTATGGAGCCTGTGGCTTCGACTGGACCTTTCCTGGACCTTCCCTGGACCTTCCCTGGAGTTGGTTATTGGTCTCTTGCGTGTGCTTTGGTGGATTTTTGGTTGGTCTTCATCGTTCGGCTCCCTCGGTTCGCTGGCTGGTCTTGGGGTTCCTTGCGTGGGGGGCTCGCTGTGACTTCTGCTGTGTTCCGGGGTGTTCTGGGGTGTCCCGGGGGTCCCGGTGTCGTCTCGGACCGTCCTGATCCTGCATGTCTTCTCGTTTGGCCGCTGTTGTGTCTGTCTGCTTGAGTGTGTGGAGTCGTGGCTGCGGGTCCTGGGGTGCGTGGCCACTCATTCCTCTGTGGAGTTTGGGGGTGGGGGCGTGGTATTCGCTGGTTTTCCTCATGGTGGCGGGGGTGCCGGGGCCGGGGTAGATGGAGCGGCCCGCATTCCCATCGCCGTGCATGGCGGTGTGAGTGGCGTGCGGGCTGTTTGCGTTTTCCTTCGGTCCTGGCGTGCTTTATTGAGGGGGGGGGGTGTCATGGATGGGGATGTGGTAGGGATTGATGTGTGAGGTGTGAGGGGGACTGACTGTTCCGGGAGGGTTCACATGCCTTCGAGCAACATTGTACTATTGTACTTATTTTATGCCTATTCTTAAATCTGCACGTTTACATTGCACTACTTTTATTGTCTTTTATACCTATTCTTGTGTCTGAAATGTATGCAATTTTTTATTTTGTTAATTTGTGTGCTGATTTTATGTCTATGTTCATTTTTATACTAATCGCTGTGGTGCACTCTGGACTGAGAGTACTATATAGATAGTTATTAATATTTATTATTGTTATATTGTAGAGATGTGTGCATTGAAATGTCTGTAAAGTCTCGACTACATTGAAAATGAGGGTGACCTCAATTGTAACTTCGAGAATAAATAAAGGTTGATGATACTGTGTGCAGCAGATGTAATGAAAGACAATCACTTTCATCACACATTGTTCATAAAGGCTGACAATATCCCCATCAAACCTCTTTGTTCTGTCATCCATCACAGCGATAATCAGACTGAATTGTGTTGTGAGCAACAACCCATTTTGAGGGAGACTGATGAGCAATTCTTGGACTATGGGAATATTCTATAGTGTTCTGCCTCACCATAATATTGATTGATTGATTGATTGATTGATTGATTGATTGATTGATTGATTGATTGATTGATTGAAGTTTATTTCAAATATGCAAACACAACAAACAAACATCAAGTACAGATATAGCCTTAAGCCGTTCAAATAATAGATCTATATAAAAAAATAAGAAATAAAAAATAACAAAGAACAAACAAAAAAGTCAAACACATTTTTTTTTTTTTTTGTCATTTACATATTTGAAAAGGAGTGGGAAGAAGCATACACTTATTTAATCCCACCCCTTTTTACTCATCAGAACATACTATATTATATTGACTAATTCATACAGTACTAGACTTATATTGAAAACATTTATAATATTGCTTATTATGAGGGTTGAAATTGGGGAAAAAAACTCCATGACCTTCCTTACTTCCTGCAAGGATGTGTAGTAGGCTACCTGAGACTGTGTGATGTACTAAGCATGTCTGGCCGCTGTAGCCACTGACCTATGTGGCTGTAGCTTAAATGTCAACAAATGTGTGGTAATGTTGCAATGAGTACAATATACAGCACTGGACGTCTA
This sequence comes from Notolepis coatsorum, assembly GCF_963971535.1. Lineage (NCBI taxonomy): Eukaryota > Metazoa > Chordata > Actinopteri > Aulopiformes > Paralepididae > Notolepis > Notolepis coatsorum. The sequence continues at coordinate 48,934,057 of NC_140177.1, read as the reverse complement.
TTGCTGTATTATTGTACTCATTGCAACATTACCACATATTTGTTGACATTTGAGCCGCCACTGGACATGAGAAACGTCTAGGTTTTGGAGTGCTCACAAAGATAGCCAAAATAGCCTCAGGCTACCGTAGCCTACTTAACGAATCATGACGCGCTATGAGGTTATCATTTCAACACAAACAACTGCAGTCTCAAAGACCTGTACTTATATCACATTACGTCACCCTGGGAGGACTAGGTAGTACGTCGCTTCCCCCCCATTCAAGCGAGCCTCATAGTTGACTGGCCCACCCATCCCCCACGTTCCTTGTGCTGTAAACCACACCAGGCCTATTAATTAATTAATGTGCCCTAACTGCAGGCGCGGCTCCCTCCATGGCGGCAGAGCGGTTCTGAGCAGCCTGCGGTGGACGAGCGGAGCGGCTGCCGTGTCTTCCTGTGCAGTGGCAGGGAGAGGCGAGAGAGAGAGAGAGAGACAGAGAGAGAGAGAGAGAAAGAGAGGCAGGAGAGGAGAGGATAGGAGAGGAGAGCACCGGGCAAAACAGTGCACCAATGAGAGGAAGCAGTCGGCACCATAGTCACCATCAATCACCCCAAGGCCATTGTGGTGCTGTCCGGTATACGGCAGCAGCACAGCCAGGCAAGCGGAGAGGCGAGGAGAGAAAAGGAGGGAGGGGGCAGGGTTGCCTGCGGGGAAAAAGGGGGGAAGCATGGCAGGGTATCAGCCTGAGAGAGCTCTTAGGCTGGTGCCACTGGGCTGGGGGGCCGTGCTGCTGTCTCACTGCTTGTCTTCCGTGGTCTCCCAGGTCCCGGATCCCGAGGTAAGAGCCTGAGATCAGCCCTGTGTGTGTGTGTGTGTGTGTGTGTGTGTGTGTGTGTGTGTGTGTGTGTGTGTGTGTGTGTGTGTGTGTGTGTGTGTGTGTGTGTGTGTGTGTGTGTGTGTGTGTGTGTGTGTGTGTGTGTGTGTGTGTGTGTGTGTGTGTGTTTGGCTCCCCTGTTGGCTAGCTTCATGTGATTTGGGTATTATTTGTGTGTGTGTGTGTGTGTGTGTGTGTGTGTGTGTGTGTGTGTTTGGCTCCCCTGTTGGCTAGCTTCATGTGATTTGGGTATTATTTGTCTGGTGGTGAGATGTGTTGTTGGTCAGACGGCCCCTAAAGAGAGAATCTCACGGGCGATCCTGATACAATATGGCATTCTGCTCTGAGAAGTGATGTGGCGGTTTGAATTGGTGCTGGCGCGACATTGTTTACCACATGCATTTGTTTCATCAATAGTCTGGCATGCCTACTCGCCTCTAACCAACGCTGTGTAACACAGAGCCAGAGTCCGGCATGCCTACTCGCCTCTAAGCAACGCTGTGTAACACAGAGCCAGAGTGTCACCATGACTGTGCAGCATCAGGGAGGAACCGCTTACATTGAACCGTACTATTGTAATCTGATTACATAATATGGTAACTGTATTCCATTTACTACAGAAACGCACAGTAGAAATTGTCGGTCATGGTTGTAGATCATGCTATTAAATGTACAGCCTGTCAATTTTAATGAAATGTAGCTTCCACTCTATATTCTATATATTTGGGAGATAAAAAAAATTATCACAATTCTAAAGTAAACAAATTCCAATCCAATCCAATCCAACTTTATTTATATAGCATGTTTAAAAAAAAGTTTACCAAAGTGCTTCACAATCAATTAATACAGTAAAACACACATATGTAATGGATGGTACCCCGAAGCGCAGTCAGGAAGGACTTCAGATGTTGTGAAGTGACTGGGGTGAGTAGCGGTACTATGGGTTAAACTCACTCTCACCCTTAAAAGACACATAGACACGTTACAAAGCAGTGAGTTCACTTCTTGGTATAGCGGTCTGTGCTGTCGCCCACGGCGTGAGAGACCACAGGTTCGAAACTCCCTCGGGCATCGAAGTTTAAGGTGACGATGTCACAACGTTACATTGGTGCCGACTGACCCGGATGCCTTGGGGGGAGTGGAGTGAGTTTAAGGAGGGTGAGTGTAACGGATGGTACCGTGATGCGCAGTCATGAAGGACTTCAGATGTTGTGAAGTGACTGGGGTGAGTATAGCGGTACTATATGGGTTAAACTCACTCTCATCCTCAAAAGACATATAGACACGTTACAAAGCAGTGAGTTCACTTCTTGGTATAGCAGTCTGTGCTGTCGCCCGCGGCGTGAGAGACCACAGGTTCGAAACTCCATCGGGGCATCGAAGTTTAAGGTGACGATGTCACAACCGTTACACATAGACTAATCACAATAGAATGCACACAGAACTACAAACAGATTACGGCAGCAGACTGTAATTTTTTTTTAAATGCTAGGGAGAACAGATGTGCTTTTAGATGGGATTTAAACAATGGGAGCGTTGGGGCCAGCCTAATGTGGGGAGGCAACTTGTTCCAGAGTTTGGGGGCTATAACTGCAAACGCACAGCCCCCCCTGTTCTTTAGCCTGGATTTGTGGACAACAAGGAGGGACTGGTCAGCAGACCTCAGAGACTGTAATAGGGTGTAGGGGTGCAGGATCTCAGTGAGGTAGGGTGGGGCCAGACCATTCATTGCTTTATAAGCAAACAACAGGATCTTAAAATGTATCCTAGACTGCACAGGCAGCCAATGAAGGGAGGCGAGGACAGGAGTGATGTGCTCCCGTTTGCGTGTCCCTGTCAACAGCGCTTTGGACCAGTTGAAGACGCAACAGCGAGGCCTGGCCAACGCCAATGTAAAGCGCACTACAATAATCCTGCCGTGTTGTCACAAAGGCATGCATAACTCTCTCAAAGTCCTTAAAAGAGGCTTGACTTTGGAGAGTTGCTTCATCTGGAAGAAGCTGGACCTAACCACAGAGTTAATCTGTTTGTCCATTTTAAACTCACTGTCTATTTTCACCCCCAGGTTGGTAACTATGGACGATTTAAATAATGATATTATGAGTAATCAAATGAGTTACATTACTAATACAAATTTTGAGCGGGTCAACCAGTAAGCTATAATAGTTTATTATTTTGAAAGTAACTTGGCATTGAGGCATATGGCTATAGAGAATGTGAAGTGGCAGAGTTACGCTAATCCAGACCCGGCGGCATGGGCGGGCATTTGGGGGCCGGGCCCGCCCACTGAGTCAGCTGTGCCCGCCCTGGTGAAAAAAAAGAAAAACTAATTTATGTTCCTTATTTTTTTGGCCAATCAAAGTCGACTATCCAAATCCTTAGTCGGGGACAGCCCTAGTGGGCACTGATGTCAACAACAACACTACTGAAGCTAGCACGGCACTCTGTGAGAATTCATTTTCTACCCTCAAGAACGTCTTTACAGAACATCGCCTTAGTATGCTTCATCGACACAAGGCCAATTTAATTCAGTTGGCATTTGAGAAGGACTTAACAAAAAAGTGTTTTAAGAAGATTTCACTCTGTCCCCAAACGCCGCTTGCCGCTCTACTAATGATGGTGAGTAGCCTGTGGAGGAATTTTGTTTGCTTTTTATTATGCACCTTATTCTTGTCAGTTCAGTTCAGTTTGTCAGTGTTGAATAAATGGAGACTTTTCAAAGATATAGAATTATCCTGAGGGAAATTTGACACTGCTATTCACTCAACATTAAACATTTAGACAGAACAAGTCACGAATAAGAATAACAAAACAAATGGCCTAAGAATAGAATAAAATGAAATAGAATAAAAGATACAGTAAATAAATACAGTAAAAATATACTGAAGTCTACAGTAGGTGTAATATTGCACAGTGCTGTTTAAAAAGTAAGAGTCCAGGAAGATGGTAACTGTCATTCTGTGCTCAGTGATGCAGTGAGGCACAGTGATACATTGTATAGTCTGATGGCTGTCGGAATGAAGGACTTCCTGTGCCGTTTAGTGCTGCATTTAGGTAGTGTGAGCCTGGCACTGAACATGCTCCTCCTGTCAGCCAAGTCTGTGTATAGTGGGTGGGAGGGGTTTTCCCTGATGGCCTGGAGCTTAGCAAGGTTCCTCCTCTCCGCCACCCTCGCTAGAGTCCAGCTCCACCCCAACCATGCTACTGGCCTTCCTGACCATCTTATCCAGCCTGTTTGTGTCCCCTGCTCTCAGTCCGCTGCCCCAGCAGGTCTGTTATATATATATCCGTTCAGTCTGTTTTTGTATAAGTGAATGTTCTTAAGATAGAGAGAAATTTGATTTTTCAATTGCCCCTCTGCTGTTTAGTTCAGCACCATGGGCAGCGCCAAGCAAGCCACAGCGCCGCTGTCCGAACTGAAACGTATAAAAGGGAACCTGTGTTGAAAAACCATTGTGCCCCCCCACTAATTTGTTTCTGCAGCCTGGTCTGCGCTAATTGCTAAGAAGTGCAAAATGTCAAATAGGAAGGGATGAAGGAAAAGAAGGCTTGAAGTTTCTCCCATTATCGTTGTGACATTTCCTGTAGAAGCTCTTCACACTACAAGACTTCCAGACCAGCTTTTAACCCAACAATCTGCCTGTCAACACATTTGAAATGTTTATTTATGTCCACATGAACAGAAGTACAAGGAGGCCTCATACAAAGGACATAAACAATGCGAGTGCAGTCAGAAATTATGAAAGAACAGTCAGGTACAAGGTGCATGGACGGCAGAATCATGGGAAAAGGTAACAACGTCTCCTCCAAATTGAGTAGCTTCCTATAATTGCTGATACTGAGAAGTACCTGGCTAACTGCTTGGCCTTCCTTTTGGGGAGACTGGCTATTTGTAGGCCCCTCACAACCAACTTGTGCACATGCCCTAGGCTGCCAAAGATAAAAACTAGGAGTTTACATCTGTAGCCTAGCTGTGAGATGGTCTGCTGTAGCTGTTGGTATTTCAGCATTTTGGTTAGGAAGGCTTCTTCTAAGCTGTAGTCAAAAGTACAGCCAACCTCAAGAATGGACACCTCCCTAAGGTGTTCATTTACCACAAATACATCAGGGGTGTTAGCTGTAGAGAACACGGAATCATCATTGCACAGGTTGAACATGCTCGGCTTCACAGTAGAATGCTTAAACAGCGTGATGGAGGACCTAAAAATAAAATAGATATTTTTCGCTATCAAATCTACTATTCTGTCATGCCTACTTATGTAGAGGCCCCTGTATACATGGCAACCATTTAAGATGTGGGACATGGTTTCAGCTATTTGGTTATTGTCATGATGAATACAGTGAGGAGCATGACTGCCTGGAAACCAGATGGAGAGATTCAGTTTAGATGGTAAGACCTGTAATCTCGCTTTCAGAGTAAAGATAACAATGCACTCATCTATGACAAAAAATTTTAACACAGAGTGAGAGACAGAATGGTCCGCAGCAGGGAGACACACAATCTTCCCCTGCAGTCTCAACTCAGTCCATTGTTCCCGCTGTCTTTGCTGTTGTGCCCACAGTAGGCGACCTCGGGCATTAGTCAGTGGAAGTAGGTGATCCATTCCACACACAGACATAGATGCTCTGACAGAGATACTGGGGTCAGATATAATATTCTCTGAGACAGCCACTGCCTCAGAGTTAGACCCCACCCACTCCAGGGTAACATCAGCCCAGCAACACATGTCATTAAGGTCCGGCCAGTCTGACCACACACCGAAGCCAGGATTCAGATTCAGATTCAGATTCAGATTCAGATTCAGATTCAGATTCCTTTATTAAGCCATTTGTGTAAAACACATTGGTAATTGTTGCAGCATTACAGTGTATGCATTTTTTATTTCTTTTTTCACAGTAACGACAAACACCAACACAAACACAGGACAAAAAACAGTGCAGTGGAGGATTAATAATTTAAATACATATATATAAAGTGCAGAGTTCCAGTAAGGACTAGTGCAGTGCAGTCATTGTGCCAGTGTCACTTGGGGGCCGAAGGGGGGGGGGGGCTTAAGGCATTGATCAGCCTGGCGGCTGAGGGGAAGAAGCTCAGTCTGTGACGAGCTTTCACAGCCTTTGGGATCCTCAGCCTTCTCCCAGAAAGGAGCAGGGTGAAGAGGCTGTGACCGGGGTGGGAGGGGTCGGCCATGATCTTCCTCACCCTCTTCAGCGCCCTGGAGTCATGCAGGGACCTGAGGGAGGGCAGGGGAACCAGCCGATCACCCTCTCCGCGGAGCGAATCACACGCTGCAGCTTGGCGAGATATTTTGCCGCTGCAGCGGGGAACCAGGAGATGATGGAGTGGGTGAGGATGGACTCAATGATGGCCGTGTAGAATTGGGCCATCATGGTCCTCGGCAGTTTGTATTTGTTCAACTGCCGGAGGAAGAACATTTTCCCCTGGGCCTTTTTGAGCAGGCCCGTGATGTTGAGCTCCCATTTCAAATCCCGGGAGATGGTCATGCCAAGGAATCGGCATGACTCCACGGAGGCCACCTGAGTGCCTCCCAGTATGATGGGAGGGGGCAGGGCTGCTTTCCTCCTGAAGTCCACTACCATCTCCACTGTCTTTTGAGCATTGAGCTCCAGGTTGTTGCAGCTGCACCAGCTCTGCAGCCTCTCGATCTCACTCCTGTAGGCCGACTCGTCCCCCCTGGAGATGAGACCCACCAGGGTGGTGTCGTCAGCGAATTTCAGGAGTTTGACCGAGGGGTGGAGAGAGGCACAGCTGTTGGTGTACAGGGAGAACAGTAGTGGGGACAGGACGCAGCCCTGCGGGGAACCGGTGCTGGTGGACCTAGAGCTGGAAATGCTCTTCCCCAGCCTCACCCGCTGAGACCTGTTGGACAGGAAGTCGGTAATCCACCTGCGAGTGGAGGCCGGCACCTGCAGCAGGGATAGCTGGTGCTCCAGGATGGGTGGAAGGATGGTGTTGAAGGCCGAGCAGAAGTCCACATACAAGATCCTGGGGTGGGGGGATGGAGGTTGTGGCTGAGTGGGTGAAGGAAGAGGGCGGGGGGGAACCTCTTTCTCAAACCTACAGTAAAATTCATTAAGCTCGTTCGCAAGGGGGAGGCTATCAGGCGCCTGTGGTGACTTCGGTTTATAGTTGGTAATGGTCTTGAGGCCTTTCCATACGGAGGAGGAATTCCCCTCAGAGAGCTGCTGCCGCAGTTTCTCTGAGAAGCGAAGGTTCGCCTCCTTCACCTCTTTGGCGAACTTGTACTTGGCCTGCCTGAACCGATCCACATCACCACTGAGCCTGGCCACCTCCTTCTCCGACCTCAGCCGCCTGAGTTGGGCTGAAAACCAGGGCTTGTTGTTGTTAAAGATCTTCCTAGTGCGGAGGGGGACACACACCTCTTCACGAGGCTGATGAATGATGTCACAGTGTCTGTGTAGTCATCCAGGTTGTTTTCCAGCCTCAGGCCCCACCCACTCAACAAAGTCCTGGTCACAGCCTGCCCTCTCCAGCCAGGCGCGGAGACACTCGCATGCCTCACTGGACCACACTCTGAAGCTCCGCACTACAGGTTTTGATTGTTTTAATCTCTGCCTGTACCGAGGGATCAGGTGGATAAGATGATGATCACTGTTGCCCAGCGCAGCACGGGGGACAGAATGGTAGGCCTGCCGAATAGTACAATAGCAATGATCAAGAATGTTTGCTCCCCGAGTTGGGCAAGTGACTTGCTGCCTGTATTTGGGGAGAGACCTGCTCAGATGAGCATGGTTAAAATCCCCCAGTACAACAACAAAACTGTCCGGGTGGTTACGTTCAACGTTCGTCAGCTGTTCGGCCAGTGTGTCTACCGCTGCGGTGACGTCAGCGTCAGGAGGAATGTAAACACAGACGAGGATGTAAGAGTTGAACTCACGGGCGACTGTCCAGCTTTCCATTCGGCTTTCTCTTGAAGCCTAGGAAGTTAGGGTCCGAACCACACGCCAGGGGGACCTTACGTCTTTTTAGGTCCAAGAAAAGAGAAAAACGGGCGAGCGTTCTCACATACTGGTCGTCACTGTTCAGCATATTCAACAGATGGGAGAGCCGTGTAGCAATATATGCCCATTCAAAATGTTTAACACCCAGACCACCCTCACGTTTACTGTGAAATATAATGGTGCGTGTTGTGTGTGTGTTGAGGCCAGTCCATTGTCTCACTAGGTGTACGGTTTTATTAGTCAAATCATGTAGTGATTTTCGTGGAATATGTACATTGGAGAACAGATGTTGTACTTTGGCAAATGCCATTACTCTGATTGCCTCAAGTTTCATGATGAGTGGAAGTGGTGATGCATGAATTAAATCAAGTCTGCTTGTGTATTCTGAGATGATTTCCTCTACCTGTTCTTTCCACTCACCTGCCACATTAAACTTGTGACCCAGGTATATGTATGTCTGATGACGTGAATAGACTGTAATGGGTTTATTGCCAATTGTGAATGCAGGTATTGTGTCTGTGTTTGAGTGATACCAAGGGTTTCCCCCACTCCGCCTTTCATAAAACACTGCACATTTTGAATCCACACACACACACACACACACACACACACACACACACACGCACGCACGCACGCACGCACACTCACACACACTCACACACAAACACACACACACACACACACACACACACACACACACACACACACACACACACACACACACACACACACACACACACACACACACACACACACACACACACACACACACACACACACACACACAGTCAACCAGAGTGATCCTCTCAGAATGCTGTGGCACAATGCTCTCCGCCCAAATGACATCCACTGCACATTCTCTAGGCTCTGTTTTGAAATGTGAGACTTTTAAGAAACCGAGCATTGAGCGTATCGGGTTGCACAGGGAACATACAGAAAGCTCTAAAACAAAACAAGTTCTCTTGACGTTAAGACATATTAGGGCTGGTTGCGCGATTCCCCACATTTTCCTGAGATCAGATTTGAGCGTGGCTGAGAGCAGATTTAAGAGTGCTGAGGAGCACACTTATGATTGATTGACTAATTGAACATTTTATTAACTTGACAGACTGTGTTCTCATAGTGATTCCTTCATGTCAATGCTACAGGCCTCCTTGCAATTAATTAAGAATTAAAATAAATATGAAATATTTGTACAATAAGAAATTATGCATTTGATGTCGGAAAAATAAATAATATGGATTCATCTGATCACAGGGCAGCTGGATTAACCATATCTGAACCAGCTATTTTGGACAAATGTATAATTACTTTCATTACTCAGATATTCAAACACAATTATGCAATTATTTAATGCCTTCTGTGGAATTTGTATTTCTTATTTGTTACATATCTGTTTTAATGATTAATTATATACATTTGAAAGAATGCAGGTCAACATGCAATATATCCCATTGATTGGTATACAATGGGACAGACCTTTGTTTGATATAGCTATAAACCTGCATTCCTTCAAATATATCATTAATCAATTAAACTTATATTGAAATACACTATGTAGCCTATACACCAACACTGAAATGACAGTGGATAAATAAATAAGAACTAAAGCTAATCGTGTGAAAATAGACTGCATTAATATTCCATAAGTCTTGTGTGCGCCAGTATAGCCTACGCGTCTAATGAAAGAACAGTATATAGGCTTATATTATTCTAATTACTTGTTTAATTAGGATTTAGTAGATACTATATATATGCTCTGCCCTACGTACAGTATAAGTACAGTCTCTACTTATACTGTATGTAGAGCAGAGCATATATATAGTAAATCCTAATGAAACAAGTCATTAATGGAATAATAAGCCTATACTGCGTTCATTCATTATGCGCGTAGGCTATACAGTACTGCGCACGCGCGTGTGTGCGCGTGCGCTGCAGCAGGTGCCCGAGCTGTACTATATGATGACAATACAATTAAACTAATCTAATTTCGATGGGTCGCAAAACGCTTCCGCATCCATTTTCCCACGGCTGCATCATTAGTTGCCTTATAAGGAGCTCTGGAGCCGTTGTTTTGTATGCAAATGACCTGAACGGGGAAGCGTGTTCGCGTTTCAGACTGGTGCCATTCCCCAACGCAGATATCTCAGGTGCGAACGTTTGAGACAGTTAAGACATATTACCAGCGTGTTGAGGACTCAGAGTGAACTTGTCATTGATTCTGTCTCAGTCGGTTCCAAGATAAGTCACCCACTGTAAGAGAGAAGCCGTCTTGCTGAGTTTGTTGTTTGATCCAAAGAGAATGGACTCTTGTTTGTTATCCAGCTTGTTATCAGCAAGCCAGGTGCAGAACTAGTGGATCTCTCCATTTGCTTGCTCTCCACAGTTTGAGAATCACTGGTCTAGCCGGTGTGTGTGTGTGTGTGTGTGTGTGTGTGTGTGTGTGTGTGTGTGTGTGTGTGTGTGTGTGTGTGTGTGTGTGTGTGTGTGTGTGTGTGTTTATATTATTATTATTATTATTATTTTTTAACTTTTTATTATTATTTTGGAGATCGATGTCATACTGTGACACTGATGTGGAGATCAGAGGTTCTGTGTAGGATTGTTAGTAACTGTCTAACTGTACATATGGCTGTTTACACTAGTAACTGTTTACCTGCATAATAACTGTCCCCCACCAGTGACTGTCTAGTTGCATATATATATATCTGTTCCCACTAGAGGGCGCTCTATGCGGAACCACCCAGGTACACCACCTCGGGGCAAGTATAAAAGTGAATCCTCCCACTTCCTTCTCTCCCCCATGTCTCTCAGTAAGAGAGGACCTTGAGTTTGGGCTCAAGATAGAAACCATGCATCTTGACCACATTATTGTCGCCCTATAGCCGAATTCTGTTAACAACTGAAATGAAAAAATATTTCATCAACTAAAATATTTAGTCAACAAAAATATTTCATCAACTAAAATATACAGTACGTCACACCCCGTGCCTCTCCCTGCTGTCTGCAAGTGGCTAATCTTGAGTTTCCGACCCCCCAGTAAGCTAACCATGGATAAATCCAAAAAAAGGAAAGTCTGAGGAAAATAGAGGGTTTAATTCAGGCTTTCACGACTAACAATGCAGGCTTACCTGTAGCCTATGCCTGATATGTGGAGCGAAATTTGCGTACAACGATTACTGTCATTTTGATTACTGTAGTTTGCCTGGTATGTAGCCTTGGTTAGTGGCTGCCCCACCAATGTTTTACATATAAAAACGCCACTGTGCGTGCGTGCACGTGTATGTATGTGTGGGGGCCTCCACAAGAGTCTTGCCCAGAGGCCTCTGAATTCTTAATCTGGCCTTGGTCGTGACCATTTTGACTGGAGAAGAAGAAATCCTTTACCAAAGCACAGAGCATTGCTGTTGCACGAGTAGGGTAAGGTCCCGTAGGGAGACCTGCTGCAGACGGGGTGGAGGTAATATTATTAGCTAAAGTTATTGTATTAACCTTGGATGTTAGACTGGAAGAAGCTAAACATAAACACAAAGGTCCATCTATGTAGGGATCCTTTACACAATGTTGTCAGACACATTATAATAACCTGAGCCTGTCAGTGGCCAGAACAAGCACTCTTGTGGACATGCTTTAAGTTGTTACATTACGGCCTGTTTTGTGGCTACCAGCTGATCTCCCTCAATACTTAACTGGACCAATTCCAATTCTGATGGAAAAATAGGGTCCATCTTTAAAAATACCAGAATTACCATTAAAACTATTGCAGTGAGGACGGTCAGGTGGCGCAGCGGAGATTGCGCTTGTCACCAGCGCAGGAGACGCTGGGTTCGAGCCCAGCTCTCGGCGTTGCTATACCAGCTTGGCTGGCCGTTCATACTAATACAATTGGCAGTATTAGGGGGTGGGAAAGTTGGCGGGTGGGAATCTGGCGTTGTGGACAGCGACGCCTACAGGTCAGGTCTCGGCACTTGCTAAGCGGGGGCAGGACTTGGTGAAGATAGCATACCCTCCCACGCGTTACACTTCACCAATGAGAGTCCTCGTTGCCAAGTGGAAAGAGCGTCACTGGCTTGACGGCGCACGTCTCGGAGGAAGCGTGCGTTCGACATCAGGACACCCTTGTACCGACTCGTGGGAGAACATGCGTACAACAACCAGGTAGGGGAGGGGGGGAATTGGCACAACGACTAATTGGGACGGGGAGAAAATCAGAGAAAAATAGGAGAAAGAGAAGGTTAAAAAAAAATAAAAAATACAGACAGACAGACAGACAGACAGACAGACAGACAGACAGACAGACAGACAGACAGACAGACAGACAGACAGACAGACAGACAGACAGACAGACAGACAGACAGACAGACAGACAGTCCTTTATATGTTAGCAATCCTATGATTCTTTATTTATTGCACTTCCATGTTGTACAAAAACGTCTGCTTAGCCACTAACTAACTAAGCATTACGTAATCACTTTGAAGCTAAAATGCACTCAATAATAAGAATTAGAGCAATGCCAAATATTCTCATTACGTCTTATCCATTTGCAGATGTGGCCTTAACATTGAGCGAAAACTCACTCAAAACACAATTTCATTAGACATTCTTTAAGTTTGTCAGATCTCTCTCCCTAGCGTTGTTGGCAGAAACATACTGAGATTTTATGAATCGGGCCTAATCCTGTGACTTCTTGTTAAACATGTCGACTCACTAAAGCCAATCAGGTCTGACACGCAGCAACTCCAACAGATTCCATCGGTCAGGCACTGACATGCTCCCACTGCACACAAGAGAAAACATATGGATATCTGGAAAATATTAAGAACTACTACAAATACTCATCTTAGAATAGTATGGTGCCACATTAGGATCCATAAGGTAAAATAAATAAATTAATATATAGACAACAAGAAGCCTTTGTCTACCGCGCTCCCTACCTGTGGAACAAATGACCTGCCGTCGTCAGGGGCGCCTGCTCTGTCAAAGCTTTTAAATCCCTGCTTAAAGGAAAACATTTTCCAACATTTTGGGAAATTAGCTTATTTAACATCTTCCCTGGAGTTAGACAAGAAGATACATACCCTTTTTGTCTATCTGCATGCATTAGACTTAGGGAACGCCCGCACCGTTAGCGTAGCTTAGCTTCATCACTGGAAGTGGGTCAGACTTTTACCCTAAAGTTCCCTACAGTCCCCTACAGTCACGAAATACACTCCAAATACAACTCCAAAACGTTCCTGTAAACATGTTGTGACCTGTGTATTTACCACGTGGAGAAATCTTTAGATGGAAGGCTGTATTCCATCTGTCTAACGTTAGCGAATATTGTGAGATTGATGAATAGGACATAATGTTGCTGGACTATCGACCTACTTAGCCCCTGGCTTTCGTGACTGCGATGCACGGCTACAGGGTTTGGGCGAGTGAATCCACACTCGTGGTATTATTATAACTCATTTATTGTGTAACGCTAGCCCCTTAAAACTTACCACAGTCATGGTATCCATAAACTTCAATCGGTTCGGATCCTTTGAATGAAATGAAAATGTAAACAAACACTGGCGTTAGCGTTAGAAAGTAGCACTGCGTTGCGTGAAATCACTGTGCCCAGAGAGGAGTGGTTAGGCAAAAAATTGTTCCGAGTATATTTGCTTAGAAAACGTAAATGGCTAATTCAATAATTTTTTATTTCTCCATGTGGTAAATACACAGGTCACAACATGTGTACAGGAACGTTTTGGAGTTGTATTTGGAGTGTATTTCGTGACTGTAGGGGACTGTAGGGAACTTCAGGGTAAAAGTCTGACCCACTTCCAGTGATGAAGCTAAGCTACGCTAACTGTGCGGGCGTTCCCTAAGCCTAATGCATGCAGATAGACAAAAAAAAGTATGTATCTTCTTGTCTAACTCCAGGGAATTTCCCAAAATGTTGGAGTTTTCCTTTAAGACCCATCTTTTCTCTCTCTCCTTCAACCTACCCTGATCTCACCTGGTCGGAGACTGACCCTTAGATTAATCTGTCTAGTTTAGTTAGGATGTCTATTTGCTCCCATGTCTGCTTTTCTGCAGACATGGGAGAACCTTTTTAACCTCTGTCTCTGTCTCAACCGGTCCCATGGAACCAGGGGCGTAACTATGGGGGGGGGGTCCCCGGGAAATGTCCCCCGCATGATTTCAGAATGCAGTTATTGTCCCCCCCACGTTTTTACCGTCCAAAGATAATACATGCACGCGACCGCGCGGCCAGCACTGTGACTCGCTACAGTACTCGTCTTTGCATAATAATAGCGTACATGTAGTACATATAGTGATTGTTAATTGTACATAATTCACCCACGGAACTATTGTTAGGAACAAGAGTTCCGCCCGAACATTATACCTGGTGGCACTACCTGCCATCACAGGTCAGTCGACTGCAAGCAACGTAGCAGTAGGATGTTGTATTTCTGTGCTTAATAAATGCTATTCACTCTGCCTCGAGCCACTGTCTCCGACTCCCATCTCTCGGCACTACACTGGTGACCACCCCGACATTGGTCTCGCTGAAGTATCAGGGACCAAACCGAACATGGCAAACGATGCCGTTATTCTTCGATTGCCGGAGTTTTGGGAGCATTCTGCGGCTGCGTGGTTCGCTCAAACAGAGGCGCAGTTCGCCCTACGAAGGGTAGTGGCGAGGCCCACGGAGGGTTCTTCTTCGGCAGAAGACGCGGATAATGACAATGAGAGTGGAGTCGGGCGAGAAGAGGTACCGTTGACTACCATATCTGCCGTCATTGGCGGCAAAAGGCCTGGTGGTCCTGTGGATTTATGCCCTCAAAGAGAAACGCAACGTTGGGCATTGATATGCAGCGACCACAGGTGAGGAGAAAAGCACAGCCGCCTCGCCACCTGCAGGGGTTCGTGGTGAACAGCACACACACACACACAGACACACACACACACTGGAATGTCGGGTCGCTGTGCCCAGTTTAATGTCGGGTCGCTGTGCCCAGTTTAATGTCGGGTCGATGTGCCCAGTTTAATGTCGGGTCGCTGTGCCCAGTTTAATGTCGGGTCGCTGTGCTGTGTTGTTTTAAATTGTAATCTGAGCGACCGCTGGCACTGACCACGCCCCCTAATCTGTCCCCCGCACCACTAGCAACAGAGTTACGCCACTGCATGGAACAGCTTCATACCGCCTTCTGTCTGGCCTGAAGTACTGAACCTTCTGAGTGGCTTCTCCTGCCCCCCGGGGCATACGGCCCTGAGCTATTGTCTTGTATCTCATCCTGTATCTATACGCCGCTTGCAGTAGTTCTATCTATTACTCAATTTCACAATCTTCTTATATACTATGATTCTACTATCACCATGTATGCATATGCTCACTACATGTATTTATTGCTCCATCTCCGCCCACTACAAACATGGGAACTCTCTAACTGTCCCACCCCCCCCCCCCCCATCTCTCTGAGTGGTTGTCTCGTAGTGCTGACCAAGGTGGTGGATGTCTCGGGGTCTTGGCCAAGATTGCAGTGACTGTTCTACGTGCACCACGAGGCCATGGATCTGCTTCTTATCGTCTTCTGTCCGTGGTCTGTCAACGTGGTTTAGACGTGGAGTTCATTGCTGGGTTAAGTACTTCTATTGCTATGTCCGCCCATCACAATCACGCGAACTGTCTAACGCCTGTCCCGTCTCCCTGTGAGTGGCTGTCTCGGAGTGATGACCGGAGTGTTGGACGTCCCGTGATGATGACCGGGAGGATATGACCCTCTCTGCGCCGCCCCTTTGCCTCAAATAGATCCGCTATCAGCTCTATCTTTAATCTTTCAAAATGTTCAGTTGCTATCGCATGCACTTATCTGTGTTTCACTACACATAAATTATGAGTGCATGCTTACCAACTGTTCGCCTGTTTTTACTGCAACACTACTATCACCGACATCTAAGAAGGGAGATCCCCCCTTGAATGTCCCTTCTAAGGTTTCTCTCCTCAACATTGCCTGTGGTGCATTTTTTCCTATTGCTAGGTTTTAGTGAGTTTTTCCTTACCTTTGCGTTGGGTATGTCTGGGAGTGTTGCATTTATTAAAAATTGTTTGGACTTTATGGTGTTTTTGTTTTGTTCTTGACTTATTGTGATGTTTCTTCTTTTTTTGAATATTTTATTTTGATTTTCCATTATTCAAAACATACACAAATGACAATACTGAGACAATTACAGGACAGTAATAACAGCAACAATAACAACAACTACATGTGGGTGCCTATATACGCCATGGTAAATGTGTAAGATAAAGTGATAAAGGTCCCTACATATGTAAACAAACACATCAGGAAAACAGAAACAAACGACAACAAAAAAAATAACAAAGAATAACAATATTTTCAGAGACATTGAGAGATACAGGATGTCCTCAACACATCTTTAACACATCTTTACCAGAATGGAGCTACTATAGAGAGATCAATGAGGTAATTCAGTCAAGTCGGGTGGGAGACCTCCAAGATAGTCCAGAAAAGGCTGCCAAATTTTATTGAACTGATCAACCCTGTTCCTTAGTGAATAAGTCACCTTTTCTAGAGGGATACAGCTCTTCACCTCTGAAAGCCACATCCCAAATGGCAAAGGGAGATCTGACTTCCATTTTGTTGCAATACATTTTTTGGCAATAACCAGGAGGAGTTCTGTAAGCTTGATGGAATGACTGCGTGTAAGGTTTGAGTTTGTAAAGTTATCAAGGAGGCATAATTCGGGATCAGTCGGAAATGTTATATTATGAATTTGTGATATGGCCTCACAGACCCGCTCCCAGAAACGTTGCAGTTTGATGCAATGCCAAGTGGAGTGAAGGAACGTGCCCTCCTCCTGGCCACACCTAAAACAGAGGGACGAGATACTAGAGTTGAACCCATGTAATTTGGAGGGGGTAAAATAGACCTGGGCCCCATTCCTCGTACGTGGTTCAACTAAGTCGATCAAGATGTCATTATCCAGCTTCAGTTAACCCGATGTTTGAAGTCGGGATTTTCCTGTTCCTCGAAGGTGGATTCAGTCTCGTTAACTCAAGCCAGACTTGCGACTCAGGCTAAATGCGCGCGGCCGCTTCAGGTGAAAAGCCAGCACGTATCGATGGCAGAGATCCTGATTCTCTAACGGCATTGATTGATTAATTGATTTGAAACTTTATTGACAGATTGCAATACGGCTCAATCGCCTCGCCGACAAGTTAAATGCGTTATCTATAGGCTAATTTTAAGTCCCTCATTACCTCAATCAATCAGATTATATTTCTTTAAACTTGCCTGCTGGATTGAATAATCAAATGAGATCTTGCTAGCGAAAATAATTAGTTAAACTGTTACACAGAATTACGATACGGCTCTCTTACCCATTGATTGATGTATAGTCGATCTTTAACTTATCTCTACTGTGGTCTAACGGGTTGTTCCTTTGACTTTCACGCAGACGACCGGGGTTTGAGACCCTAGTCTTTTCCTTCTTTTTGCAATATAGGAATAATTCAATTTGGTGCACGTTGAGAGCTATATAAAGAATGACATCCTCAATGCATGTAGATTTATAATATTTTAACTTAAAACCAGGCTACTTTGGCGTATAATCATTAATATTATATTCAAGAAAATTATATTGGAAACACGGGGTTTTGAACCCCGCTGGGTTGGCAGGCTTGAGCACTACCGCTGGGCCACTGTGCCAGATGGGATAAATTCATTGTTTATACATTAATGAACGAGAGACCCGTGTTTAGAATATTCCTTATTTTGAATGAAGTTTTATTTCTTTATCCTCATTCATTAATGTGACGTCAACGGCTCATTCAATTTCTCAAATCCGTCAAACAGCGCATCTCATCAGACATCTTAATCCCAGTTACAATTAAAATAACCACGTCATAATGTGTACATCGCACCGAGCGAGCGCCACGGTATATATAACGTGCATTATTTAGGACAAAGTGAATTTAGTATCAGCATTTTGGGTCTATTTTACATTTCAAAAGCCCCCTCTGGAAGAATGGAGCACAAAAACGTAATTCAGAATGGTATAATGCAGATCGTAGACTGTGGGAATAGTTTCAGGAAACGGGCTGTCACTTTTTTGCGGGGGCGTGGCGATGGTTCAGGCTAACTTGAACTTAAACTCTGCTTTCGACCAGGCTCAAACTTTTGGATCTGTTGTCATGGTGATTTGGAAAATCCACGTACGGGGAACCGGAAAGTCCGGCTAACTCAGTTATCCAGTTAAAGTTATCCGGCTAACTCAGTTATCCAGGTACGAGGAACGGGGCCCTGATGCAGGAAATTGAATTGAATCAGTCTATATCTTGAATTTTGTGTGCATGTGACCCCATCTTTACATAGGTCCTCCCAGAGGCCTGGATCAATTTCTGTGTCTAAATCTCTCTCCCATCTAGTCCTGGACCTATCAGGTTCAGTGGTCGGCAGAGAGGGTAGTAAGGTGTTATAGACTTGAGAGATGGTTCTCACCATCCTTTGGTCATTATGAAAAAGACTTTCAATGGGAGATTTTTCTGGTAGTTTCCATTGACCTTGAGTGTTAACCCTCACAAAATCTCTCAGTTGCAGGTATTTAAAGAAATCTCTTCCAGGAAGTTGATATTTCTCTTTCATTTGCTGGAAGGACATAAAAACATCATTTTCATAACAATGTTCCAGTCGAGTGATACCTTGTAAAGGCCAGGACTCAAAGTCTCTATTCTGGTATAAGATAGGTATAAGCCTATTTCCCCATAGGGGGGTTTTAGGTGATAGAGGGCTATTGTGTCCAATTTTTTTTTGTAATTTTAACCAGGTTTGGACTGAATGGATCATGAAGGGGTTCTGGGTGATGGTCTTAATTGATTTCACATCCCATTTGTACAAGGTATCAGACGGGGCGGTCTCGTTGATGTCTAGACATTCAATGTTCAACCATGAGGCTGAGTGGTCCCCCTCAAACATTTGAGCCAAAAATCTTGCTTGTGCCGCCAAATAATACAATCTAAAATTAGGAAGTTTCAGTCCTCCCTTTGTATAGTCTAAAGTAAGTTTAATTAAGGCGATCCTTGGGGATTTACCTCGCCATATAAACCGTCTGATCAATCCGTCCAAGGAGGAGAAAAATTTAGAAGGGACTTGGATTGGGAGGGACTGAAATATATAAAGAAACTTTGGCAGGACATTCATTTTTATAGCATTAATTCGGCCTAGTAAGGTGAGAGGGAGGTTCATCCATTTTTCCAAGTCCTCCCCTAGGATTTGTAACTGTCTTAACAGATTGAGTTTATATAGATTCCCCATCTCCTTATCTATTAGTATACCCAAGTATCTTATACCATTTGGTGACCATTTAAAAGGGAAGTTATGTTGAATTGTGTCTTTAATAGAATCTGATAAGGGCAATATTTCACTTTTGTCAAGGTTAATCTTATATCCGGAAAAGGAGCTATACAGTTCCCTCCCCATCATATGTATATACTCTGTCAGGATCTAGGGGTAACAGTACTGTATATTTGAATACCGTTATGTCACAAATGTATCAGTACTAAATACCTATATGTCCCTATGCCATAAATGTCATGTATGTTGTGTATGTCATAAATGTCTATATGAATTGAAAATGGGGGACCCTGATGGAAACAAGACAAACGTCTTTCTCAGGTCTGCATCCCCTTAACAATTGTATGTATTGAGCCGTACTGTATTGTACCCATTCTGCAATCTGTTAAATAAAGTTTTCATTCATTCATTCATTCATTCATTCATTCATTCATTCATACAAGTCCAACAGTTCGACTAAACGTGAGAGGGAGCTTTCCGCGTTTGTTAAAAAGAGAAGAATATCGTCGGCAAAGAGCGAGATTTTATGTGTGTTCGGTCCAATTTCGAAGCCCGTTATTTTAGTGTCTATTCTGATTACTTCTGCTAGGGGTTCTAGGGCAAGCGTAAATAAGGCGGGGCTAAGAGCACAGCCCTGTCGGTTACCTTTATGTATGGAGAAATAATCTGAGGTAGTCCCATTGACCGCAATCCTAGCTTTGGGGGAGCCATAGAGTGATTTGATCAAGTCGAGAAATTGAGCGTCAAAACCAAATTTTTCAAGGACTTTGAAGAGATAGGGCCATTCCAACCGATCAAAGGCCTTTTTGGCGTCGAGGGAGAGAGCAATGCTGGGAATCTTGTTTTTATGTGCGAAATGGATAATATTAAAAAAGCGTCTAAGAGGAATGTCTGTTAATTATAAAGCCAGTCTGATCGGAATTAACAAGGCGGGGAAGGAATGTTTCTAATCTTTTGGATGTCATCTTAGTTACAAGTTTATAGTCTGTATTTAGGAGCGAGATTGGCCTGTAGGAGGCGCACTTTAAAGGGTCCTTCCCCGTCTTGTGAATAACCGATATAATGGCCCGAGAGAACGCCTCAGGAAATTGTTATTCTTCTCTAGCTAATTGAAGGACTTCCATTAAGGGAGGGATTAAGAGGTCTTGAAATTCCTTGTAGAACTCTGGGGGGAAACCATCCTCCCCAGGAGACTTATTTTACGGTAAAAGTTTAATGGTCGCCGTTACTTCGCAAATTGAAAAAGGTTTGCTCATAAACTCACTATCCTCGACAGACAAGCTTGGGAGATCAAGTTTGGAAAGAAAGGAGTCTATTGCCGTGCTGTCCCCGCTAGGTTGTGCAGTGTATAAGTCACTGTAATAGTTTCTAAAAGCATCGCTAATTTCTGTGGGTTTATTGGAGATTTTGCCCGGGGCTACTTCAATTCCGTTGACTGCCCTCTTGCTTTCTTCCGTTTTTAGTTGCCATGCCAGTACTTTGCTAGGTTTCTCTCCCAATTCATAGTATTTTTGTCTAGAACGCATAATGGATTTCTCAGTTTTGTATGTATTTAAGTTATTATATTGTATTTTTTTGTTCACCAGGGTCCTATATGTATCTTTATTTGATGTTCTCTGATAGTCTTTCTCAAGTGTTTGAATTTCAGCCTCAATAGAATCAAGTTCGGCACAGTATTTCTTTTTCATTCCCTTTGTATAGGAGATAATGTGGCCCCTTAGGTAAGCCTTGAGTGTATCCCAAAAGATGAAGCTATTAGGGGCAGATTTGTTAGTGTAAAGAATGCAATTTGTTCTCTAATAAAGGAGCAAAATGCTGGTTGTTTGAGAAGCATTGGATTAAATCGCCATCTATATATTGTTTTTATCTTATCTGGCATAAATATGGATATAATCAAGGGGGAATGATCGCTCAGCAGTCGAGTAAGGTATTGAGCGTTCAATACTCTATGGCATTGGTGAGTGGATAGCAGGAAGTTATCTATACGCGTGTGGGTGCCGTGGGGGTGAGAATAGAAGGAGTAATCTCTAACCCCTGGGTGCATTCCCCTCCAGGCATCTGTCAAGTTATAGTCCTTCATAAAAGAAATGGTTGTTTTTGCTGCCTTGGTAGGGGAAGCCGGGTTGGTTGAGGACCTATCTAGTACTGTATCCAGGCAGAAGTTGAAGTCCCCTCCCACTAAAATTATGCCCGTTGCCTGAGCTATAAGAAGGAAAATATTCTGGATGAAGGCGGGGTCGTCAAAGTTAGGTGCATAAATGTTCAATAGTGTCCAACGTTCCGAGTACATTTGTCCCTCAACAAGTACAAATCTGCCTCTAGGGTCAGAGGTGGTTCTGGTGGCAACGAAAGGGATGTTTTTGTTAATAAGGATTGCGGTTCCTCTTGATTTGGTATTAAAGGAGGAAGCAAACACCTGTCCAACCCATTCTCTCTTGAGTTTCTTATGCTCCTCATCAGAAAGATGCGTTTCCTGTAGGTATACAATGTCTGCTTTGAGTTTCTTTAGGTATGAATAGACCTTTTTCCTTTTGATTGGGTTGTTTAGGCCTTTGATATTGAATGTTGTGAATTTAACTGGCTCCATCATTTGATCTGTGTGGTTGTGTTGTAAAGTGGTCTCCATCTCCCCACCACTCCATGTCTGGATTATTCTCTATTAGAGTATAAGGGTACCGATATCTCTCTATATGAAAAAATATACATGTAGTACAGACGGAAACATACATAGAATACAAATAGAACATAAACACATTTACCCCTATGCCTGTCTCCCCAATTGAGACAGGCTGATAAATACCCTGTTGACAGAGTGTCTTCCAATTGTGCAGCTTCACTCCTAGCCTATGTAGAGAGGCTCCTGTCTCTCATTATGTTATACACATCTTATTTGTGCTTTAACCGAAACTATTGCTGAGGAGCAAATGAACATTGTTATTTACATGAACAACCAATAACTTGGAGAACTGGAGATAGGTATGTGTAGAATTGTACCCAACCCTTGTTTCATGTTCAAAAGTGACATCAATTTAACCACGGCGAGTCGAGCGGTCATGAGGCGGACCAGCGCTGTAGGAGAAACAGCGCTTAGAAGAAAGATGTGAGTTCACTGTGCACACGGTTGTTTTGATCTTTTAAGCCAAATAAAAACGAACAGATGTGCATCCGTAAACGTAAACATTTCTAGTTCGACACAGAGAGAATGCCAGCTGTAATAATATGAGCAGAGAGCCATGGTGAAAATCGAGGGTGTTATCTACAGAGAATGAAAAGCAAACGAGGCAGGCTGCACAGTTTTGGTTTAAGGAGGGTAAATGCGAGATGAGGAAAGGGGGTGGGGGGGGGCGGGGGGCGGGGGGCGCTTGAATCAGATCGAAAAATGTTTGATGGCGGGACTGTTTTCATAACAGAAGGAAAGTCGAAAGGAGATTGTACCAGTGTGTATTATGTCCGATCAAAAGGAGATTGTACCAGTGTGTATTATGTCCGATCAGGCAAGAGTATTAGTCTGAGAAAGCGTCCCCTGATAATGTATAGGAAAGAGAGGAAAAACAGCTGTGTTTTTAGGCCTTGGAAGGAAGGGCAGCGTATCTATCTATCTATCTATCTATCTATCTATCTATCTATCTATCTATCTATCTATCTATCTATCTATCTATCTATCTATCTATCTATCTATCTATCTATCTATCTATCTATCTATCTATCTATCTATCTATCTATCTATCTATCTATCTATCTATCTATCTATCTATCTATCTATCTATCTATCTATCTATCTATCTATCTATCTATCTATCTATCTATCTATCTATCTATCTATCTATCTATCTATCTATCTATCTATCTATCTATCTATCTATCTATCTATCTATCTATCTATCTATCTATCTATCTATCTATCTATCTATCTATCTATCTATCTATCTATCTATCTATCTATCTATCTATCTATCTATCTATCTATCTATCTATCTATCTATCTATCTATCTATCTATCTATCTATCTATCTATCTATCTATCTATCTATCTATCTATCTATCTATCTATCTATCTATCTATCTATCTATCTATCTATCTATCTATCTATCTATCTATCTATCTATCTATCTATCTATCTATCTATCTATCTATCTATCTATCTATCTATCTATCTATCTATCTATCTATCTATCTATCTATCTATCTATCTATCTATCTATCTATCTATCTATCTATCTATCTATCTATCTATCTATCTATCTATCTATCTATCTATCTATCTATCTATCTATCTATCTATCTATCTATCTATCTATCTATCTATCTATCTATCTATCTATCTATCTATCTATCTATCTATCTATCTATCTATCTATCTATCTATCTATCTATCTATCTATCTATCTATCTATCTATCTATCTATCTATCTATCTATCTATCTATCTATCTATCTATCTATCTATCTATCTATCTATCTATCTATCTATCTATCTATCTATCTATCT
Organism: Notolepis coatsorum; assembly: GCF_963971535.1. Classification (NCBI taxonomy): domain Eukaryota; kingdom Metazoa; phylum Chordata; class Actinopteri; order Aulopiformes; family Paralepididae; genus Notolepis; species Notolepis coatsorum. The sequence continues at coordinate 48,910,382 of NC_140177.1, read as the reverse complement.
ATCTATCTATCTATCTATCTATCTATCTATCTATCTATCTATCTATCTATCTATCTATCTATCTATCTATCTATCTATCTATCTATTATCTTTTTGTATTTTCTAGCCGCTACTGGTGTTCCGATGAGTTCTTCTCCTTGGTATCGGTTCATGCCTTCATATTTATTCAATATATAAAGACATGCCTAAGGGAAGGAGCGACAGACATTAGTAATACAAAATAATATCATAACAAATGATGGGCAAACAAACTATTATTATACAAACAAATTATTTGGGATGGGTATCAAATCTCTGCACATTCCAGTAACATAATGCTGCTTGCTAAATCACAGCAAAAATGTGGCAACTGATTTTGGTTCCAAGGAGAGCACATAATAAATTCCACAATTCCATGTGTGCCTACAAGTAATTAGTAGGTGTTTTTGTTACCAAATAATAAGGTATATTAACCTATAGATTTTTAATTATAATTGTTAACATTGATCAGAATTAATGCATATACCGGTAGACAAATTAGATGTATAACAGCTACATATATATACGATTTTTCTCTCTAAGAAATGAGATCACGATTCTCTCACACGATTCTTATTTTTTCAATAAAATCATTTATTGCACTCTCTTAATAGACACCATAACATATATCAAAGTGCTTGACTTAAACTTAAACATAACATATATGAAAGTGCTTTAAAAGTAAAAAAAAATATATATATAACTATTTTTTTAAGTTAATTTTGAAATGCGATTCGCATAGTTTTATTTTTTTACAATTAATGCAGTGCAGCCCTAATTACAATAACATTCCCACATGATTTAGATCTTCCAGATTTCAATGACTTACAAAAGTGCTACCCGATTTCTACTTACCCACATAATAAAATGGTTTCCTGTCTCAGTAGTTGCATGACCCACAATTCGTAGGAGAAGCACTTTAGAGGTTGACGACGTGATAGCCTTCATGAAAATAAAGCATAATACCACACAAGCAGTTATTCAACAGCCTTAAGTGTAGATATATTTAAAACTTGCATGTAGTTCATATTTTAAATGCCCATGACTGAATTTGAAGATTACCTAATAGCAAATACTTATGTTACTACTAACATAACTGTTAAAAGTTTAAGATATCAAGGCCTACCTGTAATGATCTTGATATCTCAACACATTCACCTTTGTCCCAGTTCCTGTGCCACAGTATAAATGCGTAGATTGGCAGTGTATGTACCTGAGATAGAAATATGTGACTTAGATCATTACTGTACTATGTCTTGAGTGCAAGTTGACTGAATGTTAATTGCAATTGGCTACTTACATTTGGAATGTTGCATCCGATCTGCCACACTATTGCCTCCAATGCCTTTAAAATAGATAGATCAGGTTATGTTAGGCCCCATATTAAACAAAGGTTCCTAACTAGGTGGTCCTGGAGTGGTAATCAGAAGGCCACCAGCAAAGATATGTATTGTCTTTTGTGTTTACAAAGACATTATAATAATGATTGATCTTAAGCATGGCTATAAATCCATCTGTGTCTCTCTACCCCAGTCTACAGGTCAGGTTGACGCCTAGTACAGGTACATAGGGGTGTCTCTGGGCCACGATAAATCACTCACAATCCTTAAAAGGTCAAAGATTTAATGTTGAGAAGCAATGACATCTAGACAAATTACTCAACTTCTGTTTAATTGTGTTGATATTGATATCTTTCTCTGATGTGTGGGTCATAGTTGAGTGGGGACAGAGAGTGGTTGTTCTTGTTGACCACGTCTAGCTGTGCCGAAAGGGTTAGGGTTAGTATTGTGGCTATATGATTCTAATTATGTGAGTTAGTCAACTGGCCTACTAGAAGGCCTTTTATATGAGATATTTGGTATGGTCAAATATTCAGTATACTCAAGTCCCATTATGGAATATGGGTTTATTTCTGTGGCCACTACTGATGACCATTTTGTATAATGCGTCATTGACAGCAACATCATGTGAAAATGTGCCCCATTGCATTGGAGCCTGGTGAGAGGATACAACATAGTGCTATGTTTCTAAGTACTAAAGCGATCAGTGAAATCTTGGCCTGTACAGCAATATCAGAACCTGAACCAATCCCAGCTACTCACATAACCTGGTTTTAGGTAGAAGCATAAATGTCATAACCTGGCAGATCTCAAAACAAACTGGTCAGACTACTGCTTGACCTTACTCCTAGAACCCACCTCACCCCTGCCCACTTTGACAACCTAGGATGGCTTAGAGTAGACGACAGAGTACAGCAACTTGCAATGGGCCTGGTCAACAAGATACACTATACGACTAAGGTACCCATGTACATGTCAAAATACTTCCCAAAGGTCAGTGAATACCACGATCACAACACCAGAGGGAGCTCCACAAATCATGTTAAACCCAGATTCGGCTCAAACAAGGGACTAAACATGGTTCGCAATTATGCCACATCGATGTGGAACGCCCTACCCAAAGCTGTAAAGCAGGGGTCAGCAACCTTAGGCACGAGTGCCACCATTGGTACACATTATCTAAACCAACATGGCACACTAGCAAATGTGTAAGAGGAACCTTTTTGGAAATGTTGAGTTACCTCCCCATGCAGTTACCTCTTTCACAGCCATTGGCAGTTGCACAGCCTGTTATTTATGGTACTGTAAGTTGACTGATATACCAGGGATATTTCATGGTCTGAGCCAATGAGAAGGGTCAGTCTGTTGTTGTTTGCCGAACATTGAGTGTTAAACGCCATTTTGAGACCAAACATGAGAACTTTAAAGGATGAGGCAGACAAGGCTGAATGTGTCCAGGTATGGCAAGCAAGCATCTCATAAAGACGGCAGCATTCTCTTATATATTTATGAGAGGAAAATGGTTATTAAAACTATTGCTATGCACGTTGCCTATATGGATGGAATAGAATTACAGATCTGTTGGAGATTTACATTGTGATGTGGTGTCATAATTAACCTTAACATTGATATGGCACACTGGTTAACAAGAACATTTTAAAATGGCACTTCCTATCAAAAAGGTTGCTGATTGTATGTATTGTATGTATTGAGCTGTTTTGATTGATTGATTGAAAACTTTATTAACAGATTGCAGAATGGGTACAATACAGTACAGCTCAATACACACAATTGTTAAGGGGATGCAGACCAGAGAAAGACTTTTGTCTTGTTTACATCAGGGTCCCCCATTTTCAATTCATCAGGACATATATGACATACATGACATACAGATAGACAGTACTGCTACATCTATGTACTGTACTGTATCCATTCTGCAATCTGTTAATAAAGTTTTCAATCAATCAAACACAACTACTGTACATAACGTTAAATAGACCGTGGGCGACGTACCCCCCCCCCCCCCCGCCCCCATACACAACCTACAGCATAACTTTTACATCAGTATAATACAACTCTCAAAGCCAACGTAGTTTGTGCACTAACTACTGTACATTTTAACTAAACAGACCGTGCTCCACTGTTATCATCCCACAGTAACGTTAACCAAATACTGTGGGCGACGCAGCCCCCCGCCCCCCTCCCACATACAACCTACAGCATAACTTTTATATCAGTATAATACAACTCTCAAAGCCAACGTAGAGTTTGTGCACTACTGTACATTTTAACTAGCACTTACCAGCCTCGGGACTCGGGAGTTGTACAATGTGGTAGAAAAGATCGCTCCTGTGAATTAGAAAAGCAAGCCCCGCCCCCAGCCTAGTGAATGAGAAAAGCCTGCCCCTAGTGGAGCAGGACAGTCCCTACACAGTACAGTACACAAAATGATCTAACTCCTACTGCAGAATTGGTCAGGGCAGAGCAGGTAAGGTTCAGCGCTGCAGGCCAGACAGGAGAGACGGTATGAAGCTGTTCCATGGGACTGGTTGAGACAGAGACAGATGTTAAATCGACCGATATTCAGTATAAATATGAGATTGGGGAATTCCGATAATGCTTTCTTTTCGCCAATTGCGAAAACCGATCGATGGCGCAACCAATTCTCAGCGGAGTTGGTGTCATTGTCGCAAACATGATGTCGGCGGTGTGGAACTATTACAAAGTGTCTGAGACAGATCTGCAATGTATGCCAGGATAAAATACCTTGTGGGGGAAGCAATGTAAAACGTTTCAACACAACAAATTTAATAAGACACTTGAAGTCCCCCCCTTGAGTATCACCCAGAGGAGCATGGAGAGTTCGTTAAGCTTACCGCGGACGGCGCGGAGTAAAAAGAAAAAGGCAGATTAGGAACCAAAACGGCTGCTAACGCAAACCACTTTAGAGAGCATCCGTGCATATAACCGTGATAGTCAGAAGGCTAGGCGATCACAAGAAAAGTCATAGGGCTGGACGACCACCACCAGCCATTAAGTGTAGTCGAGACGACGGACTACTCTCTCACATTGAGCGAGCCCCGCTACACTCTCCCAGCTGGTCACTAAACGGCACAACTAGCATGCCGTAAAGACCCGCCCTACTCTGCCTCTGGGGGAATGTGATTGGACCAAAGCAGAGTTGACAGACACACACACAAACAGTGCAATCAGACATGCAGAGACGCTGCTTGCAGTAGAGAGAGTGGAGAATTTTGACTTGTTGCGTTTGTGGTGATGTCTCGCAGATAATACAGATAATACATATGAAAAGTATAATTTGCTCAGAGTCAAGAGACAGTTGTGGTTCGGTCCGGATCTCGACCAGAGTCCAGACTTTGAGAATGCCTGTGTTAGACCTACAGTATAATACTGCCAGGCGCCAGCTGCTATAACAAAACCAAAAGCGTTTTGTATTTGTTAGTTAAGATCTGTTTAGATCTTTAGAAGATCTGTTAGTTTAGATCTGTATTTATAATTTATTATTGTTTTGTCATTATTATTATTAGTATTGTTGTTTCTGTTGATGTTGATATTGTGTTGTTGGCTGTTGTTGAAAATGTTAAATAAAAAAATGTGATACAAAAGAAATATATCGGCCGATATGGCTCATAGACGATCGGTGATTGGTATCGGTGGCAAAAAACGTGATTGGGGCATCCCTACCATATATTATACCTAGGTATGTATAATTGGGTGTCGTCAGCGTAACATTTTAAGTTTATGCCAAATTTGCATATCATATTGCGGAGGGGTAGCATGTAAATCAAAAATAGCAAAGGGCCCAGAACAGAGCCTTGTGGGACACCGCATTGCAATGGGAGGGTCTCAGATGTTAAATCATTATATACCACGCAGTGTGTTCTATCAGTTAAATAAGATTCAAACCAAGCGAGTGCATGACCCTGAATGCCAACAAGCAAGCAATAAGAGCACAGAAGTTAGATTTGAGTCGAGAGAGAGCAGTAAGTAATTTGTGACTTTGGTAACTGCCGTTAGTGTAAGGCTCTAAAGCCAGATTGAAAAGAGTCATTAAGATTATTGTTTGATACTTTGTTTATTGTTTATACATCAGAATGTAGCAGGGTGGATTATCCCTGCTTCGTGGGAACGGTTGCTGGCAGTCACAAGGTAGCTGGACACAGTAGAGCTCCGTCTGACTGCACCCTCGTCTTTGGGCCTGGAGTGTCAACCTGGGACCCGGTAGTGAGAGTGAATGGGGCCCGGGATTTACCAACCTGGTTTGGTACTCTGGTCCTCCTAGCCTCTCCGGGGCGGTCAGCAGTACTCCCCAACTCGCTCTCACTTCCCTGATTACCTCCTTGGGCCCTCCCACACCTAGTGACTGATATGCCTAAATAGATTCGTCCCTCCCGCAAGCAGTACCCTCCCTTGATGACCACTAGAAACCTTACAATAAAAAGGGAAAGGTGGAATAGGAAGGGGTTAATTGGATTAACGTTACCCACACCAAAATAGTTGTTAAACGGCTCATGAAGGGACACGCACACAGAACTCCCATCTAATTCTTTAATGGTAATTATGCTGGTCAGTTACACTGATTTAATAATAGTGACCAAATGGGCTGAAGTCCCACTATAGTTCCGTTTGTAACTCCATACCTCATAAACATGTATATTATACACCCACCTCTGGGTTAATATCAGGGATAATATACTTCAATGTGTTTGACTCATCGCCCACGTCTGGGTCTTCACCCTGTATAATACCTCTGACAGGCTTTAATTATATGTCAAGAATAATACCTCTCTAGGCTTTATTTATAATACACCAGGGCCCTCATTCATCAATAGTGTGCGTAGAACATTTCTATTTCCACACGTAAGCACGGAATGTAGAACTAGTGTACGCACAGGGAAGTCGGGATTCATCACACGGTGCGTACGCAGGCTCTATGCCCCTCCGTGTTGATGAATACCACTTTGTTCTACCGTCAATGCTCGTGCATGATTATCCATATATGGTCATGAAAATGAGGAAACACCCCCCATGGGATGTGAAATAATGGACTGACCCGAGCGGAACCCTGAGAAACTCCACGAAGATTGTTCACTGCTGTCGAACCAAGAAGACACTATCGCGTATTATGGGATAAATAATAAAAGGCGGACTTGTAAACGGTGATGTCAGATATCAACGGCTCCCTAAGACCATTGCTGCAATTCTGCCTGGACAGCTCAGAATACTAATAAAGACCGTTCGTTGACCACTGTTTGGCGTTGGTTGTGTGTCATTATAACCGTGCTGTAATATGAATGCCTTTATTAGTTGTGTTCGATTGGCTATATGATTTTTAGAGGCATCTATTTTGTTGTCGGCTAATAAAGACCGCGCTGGAATATGACTGCCTTTTCCCGTGTTGTTTGATTGATACCCAGGGATTAAAGTTCTCCTCAATTCTATTCCAAATCGCGATGGATCTCCCGTCAATTTTCTACCTGCTGCATATGATTTCTAGAGGCATACTACAATCTATTTTGATGTCAGTATTGGGTAGCCTATATAAACAATACTAGAGAGCATATACAAGAACAATGAATCTCACTGCATGTATGATGTAGGCATGCCTTTCAATACATGAACTTGAATTCCATCATGTTTGTGTGCGGGACTCACAAGGCTGTTGTCACAATGGGTGGTACCGGTACAGTAATAATTACAGTCCACACAATATCACGATCCATGCCATAGCCTATGTTCTATTAGGACATGATCTGTGACGACAAATGTTCTAGAATGTTTGATTAAGATATCATACTCTGACAGCATGCCTATGAGCAACAAAAACGCGAACTTGAATCCCATCATATACATAGTCTGTCCACTATATGCATGGTGTCATTGCAATGCGTTTTCTATTCTTTCTTATACAGTAAAAAGGGGGAAGAACACTATATTCATATGACTTATTCTGCTTACAGCTTCGAAATTCCACTTGTTTCGTTTAACGTAAAGCCTTTTAAATATAATCAAAACGTTCCCGTGTTTCGGCGGTCTGTGCACAAAATAATAACGAGTTGAGCTTTATGATTTATGATGAATTGAAAATGGGGGACCCTGATGTAAACAAGACGAAAGTTGGTCTGCATCCCCAATTAACAATTGTATGTACTGAGCTGTACTGTACTGTACCCATTCTGCAATCTGTTAATAAACTTTTCAATCAATCAAGCTACGCGGAGCGCAGTCAGTCAGTAGCCTACACCCCGTATATTCCGATAACGCTATATAAACCATGCTGCATTCATTCTGAGAGAAAGATCTATTATTCCAAATGCTATTTATAGGGTTTTGACCATAATTACACTACTGTTGCTATTTTACAATGAACTATAATGAACTACGGTTCGTACAGAACATGCCAGTGTTATTATGCACAGAAGCTCATTTCCTTGTTGTAATAATATATTCTACCACTGGGCGTCAGGTAAGTGTGGTCTGACCTGTGCGTAGATGTAAGCACGGAGTCAAGTTCAAATCGAAATTGATGAATCCCACTCTTTGCTTAGAAATTATCGTACGCACAGGGTAAGGACAGATCTGTGCGTAGAACACGTTGATGAATGAGGGCCCAGGTCTGTAACCTCCCCACAGGGAAAGGGTTAATTAGATGGGAAAATATTATTAAACACAAACACGTTATCACACTCAAAGAAAATGAAAAGAAATCACAAGGTGGGCCCACAAATACCAAACACAAGTCCTATGCTAATGCCGGCATGTATTGTTAATGGGGTACCCCTAGAACTGTGGTTAGCAACGTTAGCTTTGCCCGCAGGCTGCACCACACTGTGTACTGTGTAATAGATCCGGAGCATTGATGCTCAATTGTACTCAACCCAAAATGGCGGCCGCGCCGCACCACCACCGTCCGGGTGGCCAGATGGTGTCGAACGCTCTCGTCGCGGGTGCTAGCAGGCGGGGCTGGAGCAGGGGCAGTAGTGAGCTGAGAGCGTGTGCTGGGTGTTGGCGACCTCTGCCGGTCGGGACGATCTCCCGTGTTGGCCTGAAGTCAGCCGGTGCAGAACGGTTGTAAACAGCCGGTGCAGAGTCGACGGCGCGCATATATAAACTCGCCCTCACTCACACTGAAGCTACACTCTGGGTCCCAAACAGCCCACCTGCTACACGATTATACTGTGGCGCAACGTGGTTGACTATACCACCGGTCTTCTTCAGCGCCTCGCGCTAGGGTTGCACTGGAGTCGATATAGCCGTTAGCCGCACGCTAATTATACCGTCACACTGCTACTGTAACCCGACAACTATGGACGTCAGTCCCGTGGCTCAGTCTCTCTTACTCACGCACTATCACGGATACTCCTATGATAACCCGTCGCTCGCTCCGGCGGGGCTCTCTGGGGGTTCTTTAACGGGGCTATTCCAAAGCACCTCCCGTTGCAGCTGCGACCGTTCACAGCAACATCCCAAACAGAAGAGGACTCGTCTCCCCTCTTCCGCCTCCATTTATTTCCTTCCCATCTCTCTCGGACACTCTCTGCCTGCCACCGCCCCCTGCTGGTACCGCCTGCTAGTCACACAGGGAAAAGGATGATGAATATGGTCCAGTAACCCTGTTCATAATCCATATTCCAGCGATAGAAGAAGGAGGAGCTCGCGTCATTGTTCGTGAGAATATCAATGGAAACTAGTCAACATGTCTTTGTGCACAAAGGGGAGATAAAAGGCAAGTCAGCACATCTGAATAATAGGCATATTTTCAGGTTGCTACAAGAAGTATGATATTTAGACTTGGTCCTCAAATTGAATGGAAGGGAATGAGGAGCCTGACGCCTGGAAGGAATGGTGGTGTTGACAGCAGACAACAGGGACAGCAGTGGTTGCTAGCCTACTTAGAGGTAATCCAAAAAAGGGCCTGCCGGATTATGCTGGGCTGAGACTATTTTAACTACCCCTCTGCTATAACCAGCCTGAACCTCTTCTATCTACTAAACTACCCCTCTGCTCTCTACAATAACTACCCCTCTGCTATGACCAGCCTGCACCTAGCTGCTCTCTAACGACCCCTCTGCTATGACCAGCCTGCACCTAGCTGCTCTCTACTATAACTACCCCTCTGCTATGACCAGCCTGCACCTAGCTGCTCTCTACTATAACTACCCCTCTGCTCTCAACTATAACTACCCCTCTGCTCTCTACTATAACTACCCCTCTGCTCTCTATTATATAACTACCACTCTGCTATCTACTATAACTACCACTCTGCTCTCTACTATAACTACCACTCTGCTCTCTACTATAACTACCCCTCTGCTCCAGTGGCGGCTGGTGAATTCTTCTCCAGGGGGGGTGCTATACCAAACATTTAGCAAAAATGTACCTAGGCATGCATTGGCGAAACCACAGACTGAGTAGCCTACTGTGCACGTCAGAGCTTCGGCGAAACCACAAGGTATGAATATTTAAGTAGGTAGAGTACAACTATCACCATTGCCATCAATCAATATATGATCACAGTCAGTCAATGCAGCCACGTTTCCAATAGCCCTACACAAACATGCACGCCCAGGTCTCTCTCTCTCTCTCTCTCTCTCTCTCTCTCTCTCTCTCTCTCTCTCTCTCTCTCTCTCTCTCTCTCTCTCGTATTCAGATCCATCCAATAATAATCACAGATGTATATCTTGTCATTTTAAACAAGTTACCATTATATTGTCCCGGGTGATTATGCCCCCCTGCGGCGAAATTAATTAGTATCTCTCTCTCTCACACACACAGCATGACGTGGAATTCAAGCTATCGTTACAAGACTTACTTACCGTCACAAGAGTTGAATGGGGCGAGATATTCAGCTGTCCAGTCCACAACAAGCCATAATCCACTTTTTTTTTTTAAATCCACTCAAAAAGAAACTCCAGTAAAGTTTAAACAGTCCATACCGTCGTTAGCTGCATCCATCTACCAGCCAAGGTAGCAAAATCTCCGGACTGCCGGAAGGATCCGATCATCCGGAAGGACCCTGCTTGCTTGGTGCGCTAGAAAACACGCTCCGATTCCATCATATTACATCATATTTGAACGCACTGATAGGCGAAATGTATTTGCTAGACCTATTTAATTGGCTGCGATGATACAGCGATGATACCAGTGCACGCCCACTGCGTGCGCGATACGTCTCTGTTATGGTTTGAAACCGACCCCAACAGCACGGCACAGACAGGTAGTTCAGAGTTAGCCAAAGACTAGGGCATATTTATTTCTGAAACAGGAATGAGCGAAATAACAATAAGAACAACAAAGGGGAGAATGTTCTTGGCAGAGTTGTCTGCGGCTCTGCAGATCGTCCCGGTATTGAGATGGTGAAGCGGTGTAGCGCCACTGCCTCTGCGGCTCTGCAGCTACTCCAGGATCCAACTCGGGGAGGAACGGAGAGAGAGAGAGTGGTCAATAAACAAGCCAACGGAATACAGAGGCAGTCCAGTCCTCCTTAGCTGAGTCCAGTATAATCACACGTGACTTAATCTTCAGTGTTACCAACACACAAGTTTAGCTGAGTCCAGTACAATCACACGTGACTTAATCTTCAGTGTTACCAACACACAAGTTTAGCTGAGTCCAGTACAAAACAAAAACGGCAAATCTTCAGTGTTATCCAAACACACAGAAAACAGAGAATCCAAAAGGTTCGTTCCAAAAACTCACCAAAGCGCAAATGCGCAAAGCGGGCAACGAGGCACAGCTCCAACGGATGATAGAGAAACACAACAGCGGCGACTTCCATAGACGTCCTGAAGAAAAACAGACGAGGTACAACAACGGGGGGAACAGGCAGCAGCAGTGGTAATCCAAAACGACCCAACAACGACTGACAGAAAGACCCGAGTATATGAAGGGCTCTGGAGCGCTGATTACAAACAAACGACAGGTGCGTGACGGCAATTGGTAATTGACCTAGAAGCGTGTGGCGGCAATGAGCCAATCCCCCTCACAGTACCTTGAAACGTGTGGCGGGAATGGGCCAATCCTCACAGTCTCGCCCAGCTCCAGAGGTAGTCTACTCTCATATCAGACAGTGACGTCATGTGAATCACAAAACAATGATTTATATTTGATATATTAACGTTATATTGTGCATTTGAAACACAAACATACTTAAAATGAGTAAATATTAATCATTTTAAACATGTTTATTTTATTTTTAGGGGTCTAAAATTAAAATTAAAATTAAACATTTTCTTCTTCTCCTGCTCTCTTTACCAGGGGGGGGGGGGGGGGGGGGGGAGGGGGAGCGGCCCCCAGTGGCGAGCCGCCACTGCTCTGCTCTCTACTATAACCACCCCTCTGCTCTCTACTATAACTACCACTCTGCTATGACCAGCCTGAACCTCTGCTCTCTACTATAACTACCACTCTGCTCTCTACTATAACTACCCCTCTGCTCTCTAATATAACTACCACTCTGCTCTCTACTATAACTACCCCTCTGCTCTCTACTATAACTACCCCTCTGCTCTCTACTATAACTACCCCTCTGCTCTTAACTACCGCTCTGCTCTGACAAGCCTGAACATCTGCTCTTTCTCCAAAAGGAGAGAGGAGCTGTGTCTCAGTTATGCCAGACATATCCTGAAATCTCAAATGAAAGAGCTGCTCCCCCTCACGACCTGCTCTGTGTCTGGTAGGGACACTACACAGGCTGCAAAGCTCTGCTCCATGAGGCCAAGAACTGTGCACTATTCCAAGTCTAAAATTCCCTATCTGACCAGATTACTAAATGCACACCATTAACACACTGATGAAGGCCGGACGGTCGAAAACGTTTTGTGCATATATAAATTGTGCGTATTAAAATTAAATATACAGTATATAAATGTTGATAGGATTTTGATCTGAATTGGACTTGGCTGCATACTAAAGAGATGCAGACTAAATCTGTTTTATCTTATTTATTCTAGCTTTGTCATTCAAAGCTGATACATGCCCAGAGCTGTGTGTGTCAAGCAAGCTCTCACCTCGTGGTTTTCTTGTCCAACAACCTAATGATTACCATTTTTTTTTTTTTTTTTCATACAGTCAACATATTCGTAAATAATAGCGCTGCCCGAGGCTGGGCATGATACAGTCAACATATAGCAAGAGAGAGAGCGAGAGAGAGCTCCCGTTCTACAGTCAATATACAGTGTACAGAGAGAGAGACACATTGGAAAGAAATTGAAATGCTATTTGGCCCTAAACAGAGAGTACACAGTGGCAGAATACCTGAGCACTGTGACTGAAGATCCTTGACTAGGTACAGACTCAGCGAGCACAGCCTAGCCATCGAGAAAGGCCGCCATAGGCAGACTGTGTGTGTTAGAAAGAGAGAGAGAGAGAGAGCATGTGTGTTAGAGAGAGAGCATGTATGAGAGAGATAAGCAAAGATGACCCCCTAAAGGATATTCAACTTTTAATGAAAGAACAAAACAGAAGGAAAAGATAACTTCACAAAGGCAACATGAATATACATAGATCCAAAAGGACAAAGATCAACACTTAATCCAAAGAGAAGAGGGTCTATACCAGAGAAAACAAAGCAGCAAGGAGCCAATGGCCGACAGCTAAAGGCTAGCCAGGTAGGCTACTGACACCAGGCCACACACAGCTTTGGCCAACGGCCCAACGCTACCCAAGCTACACAAACGACCAAGACAATGAATTCACACACAGCACATGTCGTATCTCCAAATGTTGTGAAGTAACATATGTTTTGCCTGGAAAAAAACATCGTTATTAACAAAACATTCGGGAGGGGAAGGAAGGAAGAGTGGGGTAATGTCATGATTTTCATTAATCTTACCTGCACCAAGGAACGCAGGGCGAAAGGCCGCAACACAGGTCTCCACGTTGACGAAAGGCCTCTCGCTGGCGGGACAAAAATAACCCCCTGCTATTCTCACGGCTAATGTCAATGGTCATAGCACAAGCTAACAGCTAACTCAAGGCTAACTGATAGCATCAAACGAACGTTCCCAGCCGAGCGCAGCCGGCAGCTAACGTCGTAGCTAAACAGCTAACTGGCTAACAGTTAGCTCAACCAGGCTATCGCTAACCATTAGCTAACGCAGAAGCAAGCTATGCGGCTACATACAGGTGCTGACACCAGGCCACACACCGTTAGCTACTAGTAGTACTACAACAGCTAGTCGGCCAGTTTAGCTCCAGAGAGAGAGAGAGAGAGAGAGAGAGAGAGAGAGATGTCCACGGCGGGAATAGAATAGAGTTAATAGAATAGGTTAAAAACTCACCAAACGTCCAAGAGGATGGAGACAACCGCGTGGAGTTGACGAAGTTCATCTGCCAAACGACCATCCTCTTCATCTTGGCTGTATGCGCTGTCTCTAGGTTAGCTAACGCTAGTTAGCCTTTAGCTAAGCTAGCTACTAGCCGACATCATCATGGCTATACCATGACAAGGCTCCGGCCATTTGTCCCGCCAGCGAGAGGCCTTTCGTCAACGTTCCTTGGTGACCGACCGACTGATAATGACCGACCTCTTTCTTCGTCTTGGCTGGCATAACTATAATAGTCAAAAGCTGCACGCGCGAAATAGTCAGACGCAGCTGACTCACGCCGGCGTACTACACATGATGTAAGTAACCACTCCCTTCGTTGAAACCAATAGTATGTCTGCTGCAGAGCCCCAGAGGCTGAGCTCCAATAATGTCTGCAGACCCAGGAACAAGTCAGACACATTCTACAAACGTGTCTAATGTGAAATATATAAGCATATAAGCAAAACTAGATTTTAGGTCTGTGATGAAAAAGGGCCTCGCGGGAAGGGGGGTCTCGCAAAAAAAATAAAAATAAAAAAAATAAAAATAAAAATAAAAAAAACATTTTTTTTTCTTTTCTTTTTTTTTTTTTGCGAGGCCCCCCTTCCCGCGAGGCCCTGTGCGACCGCACTGCTCGCACACCCCCTGAGGCGGCCCTGCTTCTCACCTATAACACCCAATCACATTCTTCTTAATTGATAAAAGGGGTGAGTGGAGTGGCACATTACACAATATCTACTCTAAACTAAAACTGAACACAGTAAAAAGCTGGTACTGTATGTGGTTGAGAAGTAGCAAAACCAGCCATTTCCCAAGTGAGTTGAGTTAACAAAAAAACATAATAATAATGTGAACTTCCAGTTTAAATAGATTTAAGAAAGATTTTAGGAACTTGTCCACAGTGTTCCCCTCCAGAGCTTGGTTGATGTTGCTAGCCTTATAACCCTTATAGCAGGGCTATTCAACTAAATTGTTCAGGGGGCCACATTGTCAGAAATCCAAGGGGCCAGGGGCCGGACTGCCACAGCGCCTCCCCGTGCTATGAATATATGTACACTTGACACAACACGCAACCACATTTTCACAACTTTTATTTAACTACATTGCAAAAGTAGTATACTTTTCAAAAAAAGTGCTTCATTTATGTGCCACATCTGCAACATCTCCTGCAAAAAGTGCTTCAATTATGACTGTGCAACAACTGCAACATCTCCTCTTCAACATTTCAATATAAAAATAAAATAAAAAACAAACAAGTGCATGATGTGCATCTGAACATTCTAACTTCAACACTTGAACAAAAAAAACACATTTATAGTGCAGCTGAGCTTATGAAAAAGTGCTTCATGTCTGTGCAACAACAGCAAATCACAGCATCTTATCAGCACTTATTGTCCACTCTTAACTCTCAAACATCAGGGGGGTGGGGGGCAGACAGGCCTAGCCTACATACACACATCTAATGAGAGCGATTGCACTTCTTTGACTGGGCAATGGCAGAGAAAGAGGGTTCATAGGAAGTGAGGGCTACCCGCAAACAGTGATGCAAATGCTCATTTGTCAAGGAGGCACGGTTGCTTGTTTTAATGGCATTCATGTGAGAGAAACTGGATTCACAGGTGTATGTTGAGCCAAACATTGTTAGCACAGATATTGCCAGCGTTTTTATTTTGGGGAATGTCTTGACATGAATACACTTTATCCAAAATGTTGTGGTGGATTCATTCTCAAGTGCCTGCTTCAGAGCAGATGATGCTTGCATGTCAATTATTTCAAGTTGCAGGAGACCTTCATCAATGTGAAGCGATGCAAGGAACTCTTGTCCTTTTTTGGAAATAGCAGCTACATTGGCAAATGGGTTGCTCACAAAATGCATCAATTCTCTGGACATGTCAAATTCATCAAATCGACTTGCAAAGTTTTCCCTCAATTTATCAATGAAATCTGTCATTAATTGAGTGACTTTTGGCTCAATTGTGCGTGTTAACGTTGACATGAAAAAAAAAAAGTAAAAAAAAAAAAAAAATTAAAAAAACAAAAAAAAAAAAAAAATTATCATGTAATCTTTGGCGGGCCGGTCAGAATCATCCCGCGGGCCGGATCTGGCCCGCGGGCCGCCAGTTGAATAGCCCTGCCTTATAGAGATGTCAAACACACATGATTGCCTGCTTCTGGCCACAGCTCACAGCTCTAGACATCGATTATACCGTACATGTTGAATTGCTGTTGACCACTTGCCAACTCCCAACATCAAATTGCTTCTGACTGTCGGCCGGCCGCCAGCTGCATTTTGAACCAGTATCAGTTGAAGTCTGGGGAAATGTGATTTGGGCTTTAAGGGACTTGATTTGGACTTAACGTTTGATTGATTGATTGAAAATTGTATTAACAGATTGCAGAATGGGTACAATATTGTCATAATCTGAACTTTGTGAACATTTATCCTCTGGCACCATCGTGTGCTCATCGGCGGTACTACGCCGTTCTGGACTATCTGTTATTGTCATCGTTCATTTTCATTCTATCACATGTCATAGCCTCTGCCTGGCTCACAACCTTGTCTCATGTAATCTGTAATGTCCCTGCCTATTAGTCTAGTGTCCTTGTCTAGTCGTCATGTATTCTTTGTGTTAGTGTTCTTGTGTCCTAGCCTTCAGGCCCAGCTGTTTCTTGTCTTCCTAATTGGTTCTATACGTGCCGCCCCCTGTTTACCAGTGTTGCGTCATTGTTTTCTGTTTGCCCCAGTACCCTGTCGTGCTTCTCTGTTTATCCTTCGTGAAAACCCTTGTTATCCTGTATTTCCTCATGAGTCCGTTCCCGTATTTCTAGTTCATGTTCTCCAGCTTGGCTGAGGTTTGGTTTCCCGTGTTTTCAATTTTGGTTTTGTTTTCCCCTGTAATGTTCCTTGTTTACTGCTACTCCAGTAAAACTTGTCAATTACAACGCTGACTCGTGCCTCGTCTCTCTCACCCTCCACTGTCCTGCGCTTGAATCCTACACCTTTCCTAAACTCCCCTACACAACAAATAAAGTACAGCTCAATACACACAATTGTTAAGGGGATGCAGACCAGGGCCCCTGCCCCCGTACCTGGTTCAACTAAGTCGATCAAAAGTCCCAATATCCAGATTCAATTAACCCGATGTTTGAATCCAGGCTTTCCCTGTTCCTCGAACGCTGATTCAGTTTCGTTAATTCGACTTGATACTCAGGATAATTGCACGCGGCCGCCTCACCTGAAAAGACGATCGCAGGTGTCGATCGCAGAAATCCTGATTTTCTAACGGCATTGATTGATTGATTGATTGATTGAAAACTTTATTAACAGATTGCAGAATGGGTACAATACAGTACGGCTCAATAGCCTCGCCGACAAGTTAAATGCATAATCTATAGGCTAATTTTAAGTCCCTCATTACCCCAATCAATCAGATTATATTTCTTTAAAGGGGACATGTACTATAAATGTCATTTTTCAGTCTCTAGCATTGTATTATAGTAATAGGAGTTAGTATCAATGTGTTTTAGTGTCTAAATACCATATTGGCGGATTGCTCTGATTCAGCTCAGATAATTTCCTGCTCCAGTAAATTAGTCCATCCTGATTTGAAGGCCTGAGTCACGTCATTCAGGCTCTGGGTAGAAGACAGTGATGTGATTGGCTCTGTGGTTGTAGCTAATGCCCGCCCACAATCTACATAGACGATACACGCAGACTAGACAGCGAGTGGAAAAACCACTTCCTCATACTGCGAGGCAGTGAAACCCGACACCTCTGCATACTCTGGAGGGAGAGAGAGAGAGAGAGAGAGAGAGATAGAGAGGGAGAGAGAGAGGGAGAGACAGAGAGAGATAGAGAGAGGGAGACAGAGAGAGAGAGGGAGGGAGCACTTGGGGGGGGGGGGGGGACCTGCCGCGCCACACAGGAGAGGGGAGGAAGGGAGGCCCCCCCCCCACACAAGCTGCCGCAGGGAGAGAAAAACGAAAGGAAGAGACGGCCTGTCTTTTTTTTCTCTCTCTCTCTCGCACCCCCCCCCCCCCTCTCTCTCTCTCTCTCTCTCTCTCTCTCTCTCTCTATCTCTCTCTGTCTACCAGTCGCAGACTGTGTGGACTGACTGTCACAAGTGCTTATGGGCGGAGCCAGGCCATAACAGCCTGAAATCTTGAAGCTGGAAAATGATGGTTTTGAGTACTTGATTCGAAATATAAAACAATGCATTTTTTTGAAAAAAACCTTACAGATGTCTTCAATAGACTAACAGGAATTGTGTAAAGTTGCCCAAATAGTGCTAGGAATAGCAGTACATGTCCCCTTTAAATGTGCCTGCTGGCAGTAGGCTTAATGGAATGAATAATCGAATGAGTTCAACTCTTTCAGAATAAGTAGATAAAAACAAGCCCAAAGAGTATCTAATTGATACGAATTAATAGATACTTATGAGGATATCTGTACTGTATGTGCTTAGGTATCATGTACTATATAAATACATGGTTCCCAAAGTTTTCAAGGAGCAACCCCCGAAATAACGTGTCAGGTTTTAATCTGTTTCGGACATCATCCATACATGCATTGAATTGATTAACCTTTGGTTTATACCAGTGACACCAGTATTGTTAATCACCCTCTTGTTCATCATCAAAGTGCTTGAACAGATGCATTTTCTCAAGTTCATTCATCAAAACGACAAAGGCTTGCAATTGCTCATTCGTTTTCTCAAGGCACGTCCACGTCATCAAATCCGTCAAACAGCGCATCTCCTCCTCAAACATTTGAATCCCAGTTACAATATCACAATAACGTGTGAGTGACAGTGATACAATTCAACAATCCACATATTCAGATTTGTCGTAATTCACATCACAATCCACGCATAAAGACGCTTCAATTTATGCTTGAATGAAACACAATTCAGGCAAATATATAAACCGCGGAGAATATGAAACGAATCAGAGCCAAGCGCCTGATGCTCGATATTGGCTTTTTTACCGATACCGATATACCGATATTGTCCAACTCTTAATTTCCGATACCAATATCAACCGATACCGATATATGCAGGGTTTCCCCCCCCCCCCGAAAAAACTGAATAATTTCAGGTAATTAACATTACATATCTCTTGTCGTGTAATTAATACCACATTATGCATACTTTGACAATAAATAAAATAATAATTTGTTCTTACTTGCTTGCCTGGGTAAATAAAGGTTAAATAAATGTAAAAAAAATTATAATAATATCGGACATCCCTACTTTCATTCATTAAAAATATCCCCGCGGGATTCACATTTGCAATGCTCCACATTATTAAAATAACCACATAGTGTGTGTCGCGACTGCGAGTGCCGTATAGCTATGACGTGCATTATTTAGGACAATATGAATATGATTTATTATCAGCATTTTAGGTCTATTATTTTACATTTCAAAAGCCCCCTCTAGAAGAACGAAGCACAAAAACATAATTCAGAATGGTATAATGGGATCTAGACTGTAACGATTATTTCAGATAGCGAGCTAGCATTTCTTTGCGAGGGCGTGTCTATGCAGGTTATCCAGCTAACTGAACTTAACCCTGCACTGGAGCAGGTTCAAACTTTTTGATCTGTTGCCATAGTGATTTAGACAATCGCGTGTCGGGGAACCGACAGGTCAGGCTTAAGTCAAGTTATCCTGAAAATTATCCGGCTAACTCAGTTAGCCAGGTACGAGGAACAGGGCCCAGAGAAAGACTTTCGTCTTGTTTACATCAGGGTCCCCCATTTTCAATTCATCATAACATATATGACATACATGACATACAGATAGCCAGTACTGCTACATCTATACATGTAGGTAGGCAGGGTGGGGTAACTGTACATTGGGAACCTTACTTGGTCCCAAAAAGAGGGTCTCGTGTATTATTGGGTTACTGTAAATTGGAGGGGGTTGGGTTAGGAAATTTACAGGGGCCAGTTTCGAATTGCAGTCTCCCGTAGGTGCTTTTTGAGAGTGGTTTTGAAAGTGGGTAGTGATTCACATTCCTTTACAGCTATGGGTAGGGCGTTCCACATTGATGTGGCATAGTTGCAAAACGTGTTTTGTCCCTTGTTTGAGCCGAATCTGGGTTTCACATGATTTGTGGAGCTCCCTCTGGTGTTGTGGTCATGGTATTCACTGACCTTTGGGAAGTAATTTGACATGTACATGGGTAGTGGTACCTTAGTTGTGTAGTGTATCTTGTAGACCAGGCCCATTGCAAGTTGCTGTACTCTGTCGTCTACTCTAAGCCATCCTAGGTTGTCAAAGTGGGCAGGGGTGAGGTGGGTTCTAGGAGTAAGGTCAAGCAGTAGTCTGACCAGTTTGTGTTGTGATGTTTGTAATTTTGTTTTTAGCGCCTTTACGGTGCTTTGGTACCATGCAGTGAAAGTCATAGTACCCTTGAATGAGTGCTCCTGCCAGACTCTTCAGGGTATTCTTGTTTACCCGAGAGGAGATCTGGTACAAGAATCTAGTTCGTTGGTTGACTTTTTTTATTACATTGGATGCCATTTTGTCACAGGAAAGATTTGCCTCTAGGATGGAACCTAGGTATGTAATTTCATCTTTCCTTGTGACAATATTGTCACCCACTGTAACTGACAAGCCATCGGTCTTGCTGAGTTTGTTATTTGAACCGAAGAGAATGGATTCTGTTTTACCCAGGTGTAATGATAGTTTGTTATCAGCGAGCCAGGTGCAGATTTTGCCGAGTTCCGAGCTGAGGGTTTTTTCAACCTGTAACTTGTTCTTGTCAGAGACCAGCAGGGCTGAGTCGTCCCGCGAACAGGAACAAGTTGCAGTCACAAGCTGACGACATGTCATTTGCATGAATTAAGAACAGTAGCGGACCTAGTATGCTTCCTTGTGGAACACCACAGCTCACTGGGAGGGGGGGGGGGGGATAGGGTACCGTTTACCTCCACCACCTGTTCTCTCCCCTCCAGGTAGGATTGCATCCAGCTCACTGATAGACTATCAAAACCAATTGCTTTTAGCTTGTCAATCAGAATGGAGTGATTGACAGTGTCGAAGGCCTTTTGTAGGTCCAGCATGACCATGCCGCAGTATTTGCCCGCGTCCACCTCTTGTTTGATGTGGTCGTTCAAATAGAGAAGGCATGTGTCAGTGGAGTGGGATGTTCTGAAGCCAGATTGGAATTCGTAGATTAGATTATTTTCCGCAAGGTACTTTTCGACCTGTTCGTATACTATTTTTCCCATGACTTTCGAGATGGAGGTAAGAATAGAAACAGGGCGGTAGTTGCCTGGGTCTAATTTGCTGCCCTTTTTGTGCAGGGGGGTTACTCTCACAATTTTGAAGTCTTTGGGTACGTGTCCCTGTTTTATGGAGAGGTTTATTATGTGTGTGATGACTGGGGTGATGGTGGCTGCTGAGTCTCTGAGGAATTTGGAGGGGATATTGTCATGGCCAGTGGCCTTGTTTGGTTGGAGGGCGCTCAGTTTTTTGAGTACCTCAGCTACTATGTGTTCTACCCCAAAATGCCCTGAGTGGGGGGGGGGGGTAGTTTATTAACCAGTGTTGTGGCTATGTTTGTAAAGAACATGTTTAGGTATTTGGCCACATCCAGTTTGTCTGTGATGAGAGTGTTTTCTGTCTTTATGTTTATGTTTGTAAATCTGGTTTTAAGATTTTTGCTGCAGCCTAGTTGGTTGTTGAGTCATTTCCAAAGTTTGCGTGTTTGTTTTTGTTTTCCTCGGTTTTGTCATTGATGACATTTTTTTTGCGGTATTGATCATGGTGTCTATGTAATTTCTTAGTCTGTTTCTTTGAATTTTTTTTCAACCACGTGTGCTTGGAGTTCACTGTTATGAGCTTTTGGTAAGCTTTGTCTGACTTTTATGAAGTTCAGAGTATTTTTTGTCTCTTTTTTTCATAGCGGTCAGTATTTCAGTGTGCATCCATGGCTCAGCGCGGTTTTTAACCCTGGTGTTTCTTAGGGGTGCCATGTTGTTAAGTATAGTTGTGAATTTGGTTTTGAATCCAAGCCATGTTTCTTCAACTAGTGTACCACTGAGCTCATCTGACCAGTCCATGCTCTCCAGTTCTAGGTTAAAGGCCTCTCTAGAGTAGGTTTTGAGGTCCCTAGATGTGACTGTTTTGTGACAGCCAGCCTTTTGTTTTAGCTTTTTGCGGGTACAGAATATCATGTAATGATCCCTTAACCCGCATGCTATCACCCCTTTGTTGGAGATCATGGACTTAGAATTAGATCAATGGTAGTTTGTGTTGAATCACATACTCTTGTGGGTTGGGTGATTAGCTGGCTGAAACCGTGCAGATCACAAAACCTACCGAAGGCCTTGAAGACTGGTGCTTCTTTACGTAGCATATCCGTGTTCCAGTCCCCGATACGAATCTTTTCTACACTTTCCACCCCAGCTAAACACCCATCCAGTGTGTCATAGAAACCACTCTGCTCTGGTGGTCTATAGATTGTGCCTACTAGTATGGATTTCGCCCTTTCAAATAAGATTTCAACCCAAACAGTTTCAATTTCATCATGGTTAAGGTCAGTACGGTTGATGAATTTGGTGTCTTTATGGTATCTTTATATACATGCAGACACCACCTCCATACTGGTTCCTATATCCTTCCTGTAACTGAGGGGTACAATTCCCTGACTGTATTGAGAGTATGGTATTATTAAACCACTACTTAGTTATGTACTTTAATTACTGGCCATACAGTACATGATATATCTGGTGAACACCCACACAAGAATACGGCAATGACAAAGAAAGTTCTAGTTAGAGGTATTTATTATTATTAGAGCAGCAACGGTAGGTTACAGATTGAGAATTATAATTGCGCTTGTAAGGCGAAGAACACTTAAAGTAGGTCAAGAGCGTAAGTCCATGAGAATAGTAAGATGGGTATAACTGACGCCACCTGTAGCATAGTAATTACATAAGGCACACTCGTAGTCAGCTGGAGACACTAGGGGGTTCCCTCCGGTTGTAAGCCGGCAGGGTAGAGGAATGTTCGGGAGCAAAGTCTGGATCAACGCGGAATAACGAGGCTCCAGATACAGGAGCCAGTGCAGTACTCCCTTGGTCCTTAGACAAAGCCACAGCTATAATCCAGTATGCACGACAGCATGGATGAAAGCTAGCCAGCCTCTGGTCCTAGAGGCGGGCTCGAGGGTGCTCCTCACAGGGGTAGATCCTACACGACAGTGGGGTAGACGGTTCTCTGCTCCAGCAGCCACGGTACCAAAGCAATATAATCCAGCCGGAAAAGGCTCTGCATTCGCCGGTGTAGGTTCTCCGGTGTACATATCCAACGGTTCTCGTCTAGGACTCCTCGGGTGGTGGCGCGAGTTTAGGCCGCCCAGCCTGGATAAGTGCACTAGCTATAGGTACGACGAACCGGTGGTAATGCTGGTCACTGTAGAACGGTAGCCGCACGATACACTATAAATAATAGACTATTACTTCACAATCGAATAAGTCGAACTCGACGATACAGCGTTAAACTCTGACACTTTAGCTATATATTCGCACGCGTTCTCAAGGCTCTATTCAGGGGCAAAGGAGGCCCACTTCACGGCACGTTGTATCGTGGTGAAGGCTTCAACGTTTAGGATACTCTACTGCTGTATCCACCTGCGACGTATTTATACGTAAGGTGAATAATCTAGTGCCAACCTCAGTTCTGTCTCGTATTACTGCGCAAACCTGGACATGTTGAGACATGCCTTGGCGTTGTCTTTGAACTTGCCATTGGGGGTATGGCCGTTGGCGCCTAGGGGTCGCTGTCCAATAGGAGAACGAGTATTATGGTCTGGTTTGTACCTAGGTAAAGGGATATTCCGTGTATATATACAAAGAATATACAAGGGATATCAAACGATATACAAATATTATACATGGGATCTCAAGCAATAAATATATATATTCGTTTAATCTGACCCTTTGTAACAGCCGCCTCCTAATTAGTCCGCACCTAATTAGATAAGCAGAGACAGATTAACCGTCTTGTCAACTACTCAATGTCCGTTGTGGGGAGTAGGGCAATTCACAAAGTCAGTGGGTCATGGTCGTCATCAAGGGAGTCAGGGAGCCTTGGCAACTCTATCAGCCTCGCCACGGGTCGGGTGTATGTCCGTCCCTGGACAAGAACTTCTGCCGCTCTGACCTTTCCGTCGGCACCAGTGATCACTTTGCTTACGCAGCCGGCCGGCCACATAGCTCGGGGTAGTGACTGGTCTATGATCATGACGACTGTGCCCTCCGTCAAGTTGTCTCTATCTTTTACCCATTTCTGGCGGGTCTGTAGAGACGGTAGATAGTGGAGGAGGAAACTGTTCCAAAACTTGTCAGCCAATACTTGACTGTACTTCCACATTCTTCGGCCGTTCGCTTCCTCAGGTCTGTACACCGTCTGTGGGAGCGCGGGGTCCAGCCGCCCCATCAAGAGAGTGTTGGGGGTGACTGGGTCGACATCTGCTACATCACTTGAGACGTAACCGAGGGGCTTTGAGTTCAATACTCCCTCGATCTCTGTGAAGACTGTCGTGAGGACTTCTTCAGCCACGGTCTGGGCCCCAAGCACGGCGTACAGGGCTGTCTTTATTGAACGTACTTCTCCTTCCCAAGTTCCCCCGAAGTGAGGGGCGTTCGGGGGGTTAAACTGGAAGTCAATCTGAGAGGGAGCGAGGTGGGTCTTAAGTTCTGGGCCCATAGCTTGGAAGCTCTCTCTCGGCTCTCTTTCTCCGCCTTTGAAGTTTGTCCCGTGATCAGACAATAATATAGACGGTTTTCCTTTCCGCGCTGTGAATCTCCGGAAGGCCATAAGGAATGAGTCCGTACTCACGGTTGGAAGGAGTTCTATGTGTATCGCTCGGGTGGTCATGCATTTGAATACAATGCCCCACCTCTTCTCCGTCCCTCTTCCTTTCTTCACGTACAACGGGCCGAAGCAGTCCATGCCGGTGGAGTGAAAGGGCTTGTCGCCAAGTCGGAGGCGACAGGGAGGCAGGTCAGCCATCCTGGGTATACTGGGCTGTGCTCGCCACTTGCGACAGTCTAGACAGGTCCGCTGGAAGCGTCGTACTGCTTCTCTTCCTTGCAGTATCCAATAGCGACGTCGGATCTCAGCGAAGACTCTCTCTGCCCCAGCGTGGTGCACATCCTCGTCGTATTTCTTTATGATGAGCTCTGTGACCTTGTGTCGGCTGTTGAGAACTATAGGGAACTTGACGTCGTCCGTTAAGTCCGGGGCCCGTCTCAGACGACCACCCACTCTCATGGGCGTCGCGCTCAGGGGCCAAGTGGAGCAGTCTGCTGTCTGACGGGACTGGCTTTGATCCCTGCAGACAGTCTAGCTCGTCGGGGAACGAGTCTCTTTGGGCTCGCTGTAGCAGAAGGAGTTCTGCTTCTTCGTAATTAGCTGCATTAATGTCAGTAGTGGAGGGAACCTCAGGGTGGTGCCACAGGAATGTCTTTAACTGCGCACTCTCAAGGGTGGGGCAGTCGTCTATGTTAGGGTCGGTGGGGACTGGTGTGTGCGTCAACCCACAGAACATAGATTTCTTCATCTCTACCTCCTCTTGACTAGCCTCCCGTGGGGTGGGGTTAGGCCACTCTTCTTCCGGGAGCTTGAGGAACTCGGGACCGTCACTGTAGATATTGTGACGTGTGAGGTCATCTAGGGACATTCCCTGTGTGATGACATCTGCTGGGTTCTGTTTTGTGTCCACGTACCTCCAGCATGCTGATTCTGTTAAGTCTTGGATCTCTGTGATTCTGACTCCCACGAAGACCTTGTATCTACACGAATCGGACTGGATCCATGTGAGTACGGTCATGGAGTCTGACCACAGGATTGTTCTTTGCACCGGGATGGTGAGTTCACGTTGGATTAACGTGGCGAGTTGCGCGCCTACTAGGGCTGCGCAGAGCTCTAGACGCGGGATCGATTGTTGCTTGCGGGGGGCTATCCTTGAGCGAGCCAGGATGAAGGCGGTATGTATTTCTCCTCCCTCCTCTCGGGCCCGCAAGTAAGCCACCGAGCCGTAGGCTACTTCTGAGGCGTCGCTGAAGACGTGCAGGTCCATCTGGCACGTCTCCAGCCGCACTGTGGGTGGGAAGTAGCTGCGGCGTATGTTGACACCTGGGAGCGAGTTGAGTTCCTTTTCCCACTCTCTCCATGTGGAAGCAAGGTGGTCGGGTATGGGGTCGTCCCAGCCCTGTTCCTTGTCCCACAGCTCTCGCACAATCATTTTTGCCCTGGTGGTGTAAGGTAGAATACATCCCAACGGGTCATATTGTCTGGCGAGTGTTCTGTATACACTCCGTCTGGTGGTCGGTAGTGAAATCGACCTTCCCTGCTCCTTGGTCAGGGGTGTGTGTCTGTAATGGAGCGAGTCTGTTTTGAAGCGCCAGACTAGTCCTAATGTCATTTCTTGGGCTTCACCTGGGATGGTCGCCATCCAGGTCTCGCTGCTTGCTGCCTTGTTCTCTGGGGAGAGGCTGCGCAGTACTTGAGGGTCGCTGCTGGCCCACTGCCGGAGATCAAAGCCGCCTTTGATCAGGGAGGCGCGGAGCTTGAGTAGGAGGGCCTCTGCCTCTTCTGGCGTCGAGACGCTTTGTAGACAGTTGTCCACGTAGAAACTCCTCTCTACACTTTGTCGGACCTCCTCGTCAGCTGCTGGGTCCTCTGCGACATGTTTTTGCAGTGCGAACGTAGCACAGCATGGGCTGCATGTGGTTCCGAAAGGGAGGACCTCCCATTGGTAGATGGATGGTTGCTCATCCCCGATCCTCTCTCTCCATAAGAACCGCAGCAGGGGCTTGTCCTCTTCCACTAGTCGCACCTGCAGGAACATCCCTTTGATGTCGCCGCTGATGGCCACCTTGTCTTGGCGGAAACGTAGCAACACGCCTAGTAGAGAGGGGCCGAGTGTTGGGCCGGGCAAGAGTTCTTTATTCAGATTCTGTAGTCCGATCTGGTAGCTGCAGTTGAACACAATACGATCCTTGCCGTTGTGGTGGACCTTGTGGTGGGGCATGTACCATGATTCGGTCGTCTGATCGGCCTCTTGAATGTCAATTTTCTTTATGTGTCCCGCTGTGATTAGCTTGTCAATCTCAGCGCGGTACACAGTGGCTTGAGTGGGGTCTCTGGCTAGACGCCGCTCGGTGTTCAGTAGATATCGCTCCGTCGCTTCTTTTGAGGCGTGGAAGGTGGGCATACCCTCTCGCCTCAAGAGTGGAGTTGCGTATCTCATCACTCCATTGACCTCGACTCTCTTTGTCCTCTGCTCGAGGAGGGTTATGGCATAAGTGTCTTCCTTTGAACGAATGAGTTTCTTTTCATTCTTAAAGGGCATTGTGTCTAGTGTCCATAGCCTCTCGATGTGCTGTAAGAGGGTGGTGTCTTCTTCTGTCATTCTGGAGTGGAGGCAGCGAGTGGCTGCTGGTCGGTTGGGAGACCTGGAGAGGGGGCCTTGTAGTGTCCATCCTAGGCGGGTCTCGACTGCTGCTGGACAGCCTCTGGGCCCTATGTGGACCCGGTCCGTTGGGACGATGAGGTGTGCGTGGTCGGATCCTATGAGCAGGGTCGGGTGGCGCCGTCGATGAGCGGTATAGGTAGTTGACGTAGGTGCACGTATTTTTCCATCAGCTTGGGGATGGGGTAGGTGTACTGTGACAGGCCTATGTCTTGGCTGGTGAAAGCGTTAGTAATCCTATACTGCCTCTCGGGCTGCCCGCTTGCTGCGATAGTGAAGGAGACGTTTTCACCCTTTATTGTCTTCAGGTCTCTTCTTATAGTACGAATTGTCATTGTTTCTTCGCTCCCCCGCAGACCCAGCCGGGTTGCAGCGGATGCGAGGAGGAGAGTCTTTTCTGACCCATCGTCAAGGACGGCGTAAGTGTCCATGACCTTGTCCTCGTAGCTTAATATCACTCGGACCACTTTCAAGAGCACTCGGGAGCTTCCGCTGCTGGCGGGGTCGATATACATGACGTTTACTCTGGTGCTGCTTGGGGGTGCAAGTTTCTTCCTGTTGCTGTCATGCAAGACATCCAAGTGGGCGCCGTCACACCTGCTGCATTTCTTCTTTAGGCGGCACTCGGCTGCCATATGGCTGCGCGCGCAGCGGAAACAGCGGCGGTTGGCTTTGATCCACTGACTCACTTCGTCGGCGGTCATCTTCTTGAAAGTGTCACATTGAGACAGCCAATGTTCTTTCTCGCAGTACTGGCATACAATCTTCCACTTCTCTTTCGTCGAGGGGGTGTTGTGGTTCTTGTGCCGCGGTACTGATTCGGCTTGGTGCATAACGGTCACCAACCGGCGGTTATCATTGGATCTCCGAGGTCCATCTCTTGGGCTTGGTCCACTCCGCACGAACGTATCCAGTCGTAGGCTGCTGACTTCTCTCGCGAGGAAGTCGGCCAGGTCTAGGAGGGATGGCTCGGGACCGTCGGGATCACGGTGGTCTCTCTGCCGCCTAAAGCGCTCTTGGCGGGCTGGAGGGAGCTTCTCTAATATTCGTTCTACATTAGAGTTAGCATATAGTTCGTGTCTCCCTTTTTCCTTTTGGGACCCCAGCATCCCTACCAGGGATTGTACCTTGATAGAGAGGTCATCCAATGATCGATTGTCTGTGGCTGGGGGGAGACGGTCAATATTCCTTATTTCTTGTATCACGTAGTCCCATATGCGTCCATAACGCTGGTCGAGGGCTACTAGAGCCGCGGAGTATGGGGTGCTTGAGTTGAAATATGCCAGCGCTATATTATGCGCTCTGGGCACCTTGAGATGCTTGAGGAGGATAGCATATTTGTACGACTCATCAGGGACGTCGGACATCATAGTCTCTAAGCACATCCGTAATTCCGTGTACTGTGCTCTGTCCTCGTGCGTAAAGTCCGGGAACGTCGGTGTGCCAAGGTGCGATGCCATGGATGGCTGGCACATCGGTGAGCGTTGGGGGAGAGGCCTCCTGGGCGAGTCTCCCCGTACGTGTTGTCGTGGGCTGGTACTTGGTGGGTACCAGGGGCCGGGTACCCAGGTGCTGTTCCTCGGTGCTGGCTGTGCATCAAACTCACCCTTGAGTTGAGTCGGGGGTTTGTAGCGCAGTGCCTCGGGGGTGAAGTCTGGGCTGTACTGGACCTCCTGGTCCTGTGGAGTATGTTGCTGCTGGTGGGCTTGACCTTCCTCCTCTTCCTCTTCCTCTGCTAGGTCTTCTAGGTCTTGAAGTCTTCTATTCAGTCTCTCGGCGGCATAGGCCGGCTCTTCCCGGTTGCTGGGTCTCGTATGGACCGGTCGGGGAGGGGGTTCGGAGACGTGGATAGGATCCTTCTGTTGGCCGGGCTCCGGGTCACTTGGTTGGGTAGGGGAAGGTGCCCTAGACCCTTGTCGTGATGATGCCCTGGAGCTCCGTGCGGAGAGAGGGGGTGTCGCCCTGGCAATCAATTGCTCCATTATCTGCGCCTGTAGCCGGTCGCGCTCTGCTTCGCGCTGGATGTGGGCGATGTCGCGCTCTGCTTCGCGCTGGGCTTGGGCTGCGTCGCGCTGTGCATTGGCGGCGTCGCGCTGTGCATCGGCGGCGGCGCGCTGTGCATCGGCACGGTCTCTTTCAATGTTCTCTTCCGTCTGGAGGCGTCTGGTCTCCAGGCGTATGCGGTCGTCTTCACTCCTTTGCTGCGCCTGGAAGCGCTCTCGCTGGGTTGCAGAGTGTTCGCGTTCACTAAGGGCTTGCGCTTGGAGTTGCGCGTGAAGGCGCTCTCGTTGGTCTGCAGATTGTTCGCGCTCACTCAGTTGTTGAGCTTGCAGGCGTTCTCTTTCCATGGTAGAGTGTACGCGCTCACTTAGTTGTTGCGCCCGGAGGCGCTCTTGTTCCATGGAAGAATGTTCGCGCTCACTAAGCGTCTGTGCTTGGAGTCGATCGCGTTCGGTGGAGGCTGCCAGGGTGGCGATGAATGCCTGCGCCAGCATCTTGTCCGCTTCGCTGGGGGAAGACACTGACGGAGGTGATCGGCTTCTGACAGTGCTCGTTGGAGATCTGTTCTCTTGGCGCGCCCCGAGGTCTATCTCCTGGGCGCGCTTCTCTTCTGGTAGTGGGTCGGGTTCTGTCCCTGGAGCGCTTTCTTTATCCTGGAGCTCTCCGGGGACCGTCCCGTTGACGTTGTCTGGGGGTATAGTCATGTCATGTCCCCCCTGGTCCCCCCCGTGAGCTTGGTCAGTTACGTTAGAACCCACTAGGGTCTCTACTGGCAGGGTCGCCTGGTCGGTAGGATTTGACATGCTTTTACTATCCGCTTTTTCCGCATTTAACGTCTGTATAAAGCTAGGTATTAGACTGACAGCGTATTCCTCTAGGTAGGGAGGTGGCTGACGTCTGCGCTGCGGGCGTTCTAGCTTGGGAGAGCCGCTTGGGGAGTGTTCACCGCTGGCCATGGTTAATATCAACATTATATTTAGATATTACACTGATATTCCTCCGGCTCGAAGGACCAATTGTAACTGAGGGGTACAATTCCCTGACTGTATTGAGAGTATGGTATTATTAAACCACTACTTAGTTATGTACTTTAATTACTGGCCATACAGTACATGATATATCTGGTGAACACCCACACAAGAATACGGCAATGACAAAGAAAGTTCTAGTTAGAGGTATTTATTATTATTAGAGCAGCAACGGTAGGTTACAGATTGAGAATTATAATTGCGCTTGTAAGGCGAAGAACACTTAAAGTAGGTCAAGAGCGTAAGTCCATGAGAATAGTAAGATGGGTATAACTGACGCCACCTGTAGCATAGTAATTACATAAGGCACACTCGTAGTCAGCTGGAGACACTAGGGGGTTCCCTCCGGTTGTAAGCCGGCAGGGTAGAGGAATGTTCGGGAGCAAAGTCTGGATCAACGCGGAATAACGAGGCTCCAGATACAGGAGCCAGTGCAGTACTCCCTTGGTCCTTAGACAAAGCCACAGCTATAATCCAGTATGCACGACAGCATGGATGAAAGCTAGCCAGCCTCTGGTCCTAGAGGCGGGCTCGAGGGTGCTCCTCACAGGGGTAGATCCTACACGACAGTGGGGTAGACGGTTCTCTGCTCCAGCAGCCACGGTACCAAAGCAATATAATCCAGCCGGAAAAGGCTCTGCATTCGCCGGTGTAGGTTCTCCGGTGTACATATCCAACGGTTCTCGTCTAGGACTCCTCGGGTGGTGGCGCGAGTTTAGGCCGCCCAGCCTGGATAAGTGCACTAGCTATAGGTACGACGAACCGGTGGTAATGCTGGTCACTGTAGAACGGTAGCCGCACGATACACTATAAATAATAGACTATTACTTCACAATAGAATAAGTCGAACTCGACGATACGGCGTTAAACTCTGACACTTTAGCTATATATTCGCACGCGGTTCTCAAGGCTCTATTCAGGGGCAAAGGAGGCCCACTTCACGGCACTTTGTATCGTGGTGAAGGCTTCAACGTTTAGGATACTCTACTGCTGTATCCACCTGCGACGTATTTATACGTAAGGTGAATAATCTAGTGCCAACCTCAGTTCTGTCTCGTATTACTGCGCAAACCTGGACATGTTGAGACATGCCTTGGTGTTGTCTTTGAACTTGCCATTGGGGGTATGGCCGTTGGCGCCTAGGGATCGCTGTCCAATAGGAGAACGAGTATTATGGTCTGGTTTGTACCTAGGTAAAGGGATATTCCGTGTATATATACAAAGAATATACAAGGGATATCAAACGATATACAAATATTATACATGGGATCTCAAGCAATAAATATATATATTCGGTTTAATCTGACCCTTTGTAACACTTCCTGACAATTGAATAGTTTTCTATGTAAATCTCTGGGTTCATAACAGATGTATCAAGTTTTGTTTCAGAGAAGGATAGAATATCTGTCTCACCGTTTATGAATAATTGTCTGATTTCAGCCAGTTTTGGTCTCAGGCTGTTTATGTATAGATGGAAAATGTTTAGACCATTTGCTTTTGTTATTGTGTTGATGTCTTCAGGTTTGAGGTATTGTTGTCCGTCTGTGTCTGGTGCTGCTGTGGGGGAGGGGGTGGCTTTGTTGATGTCATCTTGTGGTCCGTGTGTGGGGAGGGGGGAGGGGAGGTCCTTTGTCCTGTGTCTTCTCTGGCGGCAACCTTTTGTCCTGGGCCGGTAAACCTAGCCAGCCTGGCTAGGTTGGCTAAGCTAGCAGGTGATTTGACCGTGGGGTTGTCGGTTAGATTTCCGTTTTGTGCTGTGTTTGGCACCGGTGTTGAAACCTCTGGTTCTTTCTGTCTCGTTTTGGTCACTCAAGCGTTAAATTGTAGATGCGTCCGGGGTCCAGTCGTGAGCGGTG
The DNA here is from genome assembly GCF_963971535.1 of Notolepis coatsorum. Classification (NCBI taxonomy): domain Eukaryota; kingdom Metazoa; phylum Chordata; class Actinopteri; order Aulopiformes; family Paralepididae; genus Notolepis; species Notolepis coatsorum. The sequence continues at coordinate 48,878,316 of NC_140177.1, read as the reverse complement.
GAGGGTTGTTTGTGTTGGTTGATGTGTTGGTCGCAACGGTGACCGTCGCTGTTTGCGTCAGTAGTCCGAGTTGACTCGCCTGGTACAGAGTGACTGGACCTGGGTTCAGCTGAATGTCTCCAGAAAGAAGCAGATATAAGAAGATCATCGATCTTCTATAAAACCTGCCCGACGGGGGTAAACTCTTTCGTCCCGGATTTGAGGTTAACACGCTGTGTATTGCCGCAATCCCCATGGCTGGATGTTTCCGCTCCGAGCCATTTAGAAGGTAAAAGTCACAATGGGACTCTTTTTTTACCCTTTCCACTTCTGTCTGGTGGTTTTTCCATGTTGAATTAAAGTACTGGTCCGTAATCCAAAGGAGGGAGAGTAGAACATGTATAAAAAACCTTGTTGTTGATTTGTTTTGACGCCGTTGTTGGGAGCTGTGAATAATGCGACTGTCCGTGTCGAAAGCGTGTGTTTACGACGTGAACATTTGCCTAAGGATTCAGACTCAGACTTGAGCTCGGAGGGCGTGGGACTCGACTCAAGTTTTAGTGGCTTGACTACAACACTAATTACAGGTGACTGCAGCCCACAAAAGTGTTCAAGTCCAATGACACGACTCGAGGAAACCTTAAAGGAGCACTTCACCCAAAAATTATCAATTACTCACCCTGTGATGCCTTGGATTCATGAAGATATTTCTTCTCCTTTTCTCCACAGTGAACGTAGAATAAAACTAAATTGTAGAAATACTTGATGAATTTACGTTAATGGAGATTGGAGCAAAAGGGTCAAAACATCTGTTTACAAACATTCTCAAAATATGTGCATTATAGACCTGTTTGCTGTTTACAAACATACCATGTTCAAGCCAATCAGTAATACTAACTAGTCACGTGACTACGGTACCGCAGACCTGCACAAGCTGCTGCGCCAAAAGAAGTACAACAGGGCTCTATGGAGAAATCGTGGCACTCCCCTGACTAAAAGTTGTTTAAAACGAAAACGGCTGGATGTCATTTAGCCAAATCAGCATGGCTGTGAGTGGGAGTTTTTCACCTTTTACATATCTAGCTTTGGCATGGATTGATTGTTTAGATTGCTAGCATGGCAATCTAATCTAGCAAATATATTGTAGTCTGCTCTGCCCCATTGTTCTGAGCAGGATTACATGTTCCTTTCTGGTGGGCTGCGTTGTCGGATTGAGTCAGTGACGATCGGACTAACCTTACATCAGACCTTTCTCTTTCGGATCCAAGGACAGGGGCACCAGGAAAGAGATTTCAGGGTGAGCTCTATGGAGAGGGAGAGAGATATTTATATTCGTCCAGAAGGCCAGGAAGTTGTCAATGTAGGTGATGTGTTTGGAGATGCAGTATGCCTTAAGCCAGATGTGGAGGTCCCGGATGCAACTGAAGATCATGTCTGTGTATCTCGGAGATGGAAAGGGGCCGGAGACGATGAGTTTTTTACCAGTTGCAGCCGCAGTGGTGATGAGTGTGTTATAACTTTCTTTGAGCACCTCTGACTGTTTGTGCCTGATGTCATTGGCCCCAATGTGTATGATGACGGAGGAGATCTGTGGATTGTCTTTGATGAGGTTGGTGATGCAGGCGTTGATATCCAGGACCTTAGCACCGGAGAAGGAGCAGGTTTCACCCTTAGGAACAGTGACATGGTGCACCATGGAGGATCCAATAACAAGCACAGATGGAGGAGGAGGTGGGGGGCTGGTGGTGGGCTTGTCGGGCCTGGATGCGGCCGCTCGACAGATCTCTGGCTGGTGTGGCCTCCGGGTTTGACGTAATGGGTGGGGGTGGGAATGCTGGAATGCTCTGCGCTGCGATGGCCAGATCGATGGGAGCGCTGCTCCAGCCTCCGCAACCCTTCTGGTTCTATGGAGTGGCTGCTCTAAGTTTAGTGACAAGAGTGATGGAATGGCAGGAGTGGGGAGGAGGGCTGGTCTGGACTGCGCTTGTTGGGGCTCAAGGACAGCTGCTTCACTCGGCGCACATTATCTGATCCGCTCAGTGGAAGGACGCGGAAGCTGAGAGGGACAAGGGGTGAAATTAACAGAACCTGGGCGTCGGGTGGCGGGGCTTGGGTGTGCATGTGGGTGGTCTGTTGGATCGGTAGATGGTGGGATGAGACATCGGCTGACACTCTTGCTCCACTTACGTGCAGGAGAGGCCCGTGGGGTGACCATGGTGCTCAGAGCTGAATACCTGTTTTCTGTGTGTATGGGCGGCAGCAGATGGGGGGGTGAGGGCTGGGGTCCTGCCCCGTTTCCTGTCATTGCACTCAACAACAGTCGAGGGGTCTGATGACAGTGGGGTGGAGCATGATGGCTGTGGGCGAAGACTGCGGTCTGGACCAGGCCAGTGGCCGGAGGGCTCTGGAGCTGTAGCAGTGGAGTAGGTGGTGAGAGGCAGTTTGGTGTCAGGTGAGTCAGGAAGCAGTATGTCCAGGAATTGCTCAGTCTGGTGAATAGAGTGGAGGGTGGAGATTCTGCTTTTCAGCTCTATGATGATCTGGTTGAGGTGAAGGCAACTGGGACAGTCGGGGGAGTTGGGGTGCGGTGTCATGGTTTCCTCTCCCAGGAAATCCCTGCAGGACAGAGAAAAATCTGCCAGTATACAAGGGGTGGATAGATGACAGGTAGCAGGCAGGCTGTTAGCTGGTGTGATGTTATAGGGCATGGGTTAAGACTTACACACGAGGCCTCACAGAAGAGGTCATGGTGTTGAGAAGATGAAATCAAGCAAGCAGTGCTAGGGATAGCCTACCCGTGGAACAGAGACTTACTCGCGAGGACCTCAGAGAGGTCCGTTGCGGTGGGAGAATGGCTAGCTTGGTTAGCTTAGTAGGCTATGCAGTAGCAGGAGGGTTAGTAGCCTATCACTAGCAGTACCGGCAGCTCCAGCTGAGGTCAGGACTTACCATCGAGGCCCAGAAAACTGGGCCTGATGCGGGGTGTAGACGCAGTAGGATCCGCTGATTCTTGTGGAGTATCCCAGTTAGTAGTATCCCAGTCATGACGTTTTTGGCGAATAGGTCTACTGTGTTTCCCCCAGGATTTTTTTCAGGGGGGGTGGTAGGCCCCCCAAAACTACTAGTGTTGTCGCGGGGCGCACGTGTCACGGATAGGATACGTGGTGTCAACAGTGTCGTCATAAACTCGCGCAGTAAGGCGGTTGTTAGTATCGGTGCATTTCTCTACACTGAGCTGAAATTAAACGATTGCACATAAATTAGGTAAATAAATATTAACAATATTTATTTACAACACATAAATTAACTTATTTACAATTATACATACAGTAGTGACAACACACATCTGAACTATTTACAATACAGGGAGAGTGTTTCCCACAGGATTTTGTGAGACTGTGGTGGGTGAACCTCGGACCCTCTAGGCTAGGGGGGTCTGGGGGCATGCTCCCCCGGAATTGTTTTTTTGTTGTATATTTTAAAGTTAAATGCATCAATCTGTTGCACTTTATTTCAAAATAAAGAGGCCAGATCTATGATGAACTTTGTGCTCAAAACACAAAATCGACTAGACTAGAGCATACATTTGAGCCATCAAAGAAATGAAGCAAAAGTGGTTACCTTTTAGAAAATATAAAAATATACTGGATTACTATTACGACTACTACCACTGCCAATACTACTGATACATCCCTATTGGCAATTAATCAGTCTAGGACTAGGTAATTAATGGGAAACACTGATGGAGGCACATACAACACTCATACCTATTTACAACCAGTGTCAGAGCGAGCGCACTCAAGTTGTTCGGAAATTCCGAGTGCACTGACTGGACGCTCTGACCAATGAGTCAGTTTATCAGAGCGGAGCAGATTTTCAGAGTGAATTTATTAACTCACCTTAACTAGGGCCCTATGAAATCCGTTTTTATCTTTTCCTGTTATCGGATATGAATTTTCCTGTTTTCGGATTTCTCTGTATTTAATTTTCCTGTTTTCGGATTTCTCTGATTTTATATTTTTTCCTTTGGATTTAACCAAAAAAAACAATACAAAATTATGTTTTTTTTTAGTTTTTTTAAGATTGATTTTTTTGCGTTTATCGCTTTTTACTGGGCAGTCCAGTAGAGAGAGAGAGAGAGAGGAGGAACGAGAGACAGAGTGGGGGGAATACATTCGGCAAATAACGACAGGTCTGGGAATCGAACCCGGGTCGGCGTGTTATGTGGTTCGCCACTGGGGCGCCCACAAAATTATGTTTTTTACAAACTTTAATAACAGTACATCTGCAAACAGTGCCAGTGTAGTTCAATGTTCAGTGCCAGTTAGGTTATGACTATGAGGTTTCTATTTTTCCATTCAGTTCAGTTCAATGCAGTTCAACTGCCAGTGCATTGCAATAGTTAAATAATACAAAATAATAATTTGTTTAAAAGAAATAAAAAAAAAAAATGTAAAATGTAATTTATTTCAAAGAGATGTCCTTTAAAGGTTCATGCTTCTCCCCATCTCTGGCTGACATCACCATTGTGATTTGTGATACATGATGGTTAGGCCTTTGTGTTTTCCTCAGTGAGGGATTCTCTTTTGTCGGTCAGCAGCGTTTTGTACTTGCTGAAGCTTCTCTCTGTATAATTATTTTGTAAGTTTAAATATCAACATTATCTGGCCATCCTCAGTAAATACTATCAAACTTTCCAAAGACCAGAGTTGGGACGGGCACGCGCACACACACACACATACACACAGAAAGGGAGAATGCCTTATATGAACTATCCAGTTCATATATCAATCAACTTATATCAATTATCCAGTTAGTTTTTATAGTGTAACGTTACTTGAAGGAGAGAGAGAGAGAGAGAGAGAGAGAGAGAGAGAGAGAGAGAGAGAGAGAGAGAGAGAGAGAGAGAGAGAGAGAGAGAGAGAGAGAGAGAGAGAGAGAGAGAGAGAGAGAGAGAGAGAGAGAGAGAGAGAGAAAGGCGCTCCCATAGTCCAGCAGACTGTACACAGAGCAGACTCCGCGGATGTCCGCGCGGACGTCCGCGCGGACTCTTGAGCTTTGATCTCAGCGGACAGCAGACCCACAGGTGCGACGCTCCTATTTTCTGAGGCGCGGACATCCGCGCCGCTGACTTGGTGTCACACAAAACGCTGCTCGGCGTTTTGGTTGACATCGAACTGCATTTAATGTGACGCCGTTCGAGCGATTGGTGGCGCGAGGAGAGAGATGAGCCCGTGAAGCGCGCTCTCTCTCTCTCTGTCTCTCTCTCTCCCTCTCCCTCTCTCTCTCTCCCGCTGATAATGTTCACTCTGATATGCCAGTACAGTAGAACAGACAGAATTGTGGGAAATGTAGTAAAACTGGTGCGAGAAATGTAGGAAATAGACCGCGGACGTCCGCTGAGATCTGCTCGACTATGAAAGCTCAAAGAGCCGCGCGGACATCCGCGGAGTCTGCTCTGTGTACAGTCTGCTGGACTATGGGAGCGCCTAAAGACTGAGACTTGTCAATCTCGGAATTGTCTCAGAGTTGTCTCGGAATGGATTTAGTAGGTTCTTTCTGCGTCTCCGTAGACCGTGCCGCACCACCGTTTTAAAGTCTTAGTGAAGATTGATTTATATGAAAACCGATTGATGTATAATTTAGCTAGCTCGCCAACGTTACTGTGATTAAAGCAAACTTTAATAAAAAATTATAATAAAAAAAAATAATAATAATACTTAATTATTTTGTTATAATATTTTCAGGGGGGGCGGGGGGTCCCGTTGGCGGGGCGGGCCACCCCGCCAAGGCAATGGTAGGGGAAACACTGAGTCTATAATAAGTACAAGTATCATGCTCCATGTCCAGTCATATGCACAAACACATGCACTTTCGCTAAGACCTTGCTAACGAAATGGAACCATCGAATGCCATCAAATGGAACTCATGGTCTCGACTTCCAGTGGGCTGAAGTCGTGAGGAGGACACTGTTGCCACTGAGACTAACAATCTTCTACTCGCAACGTTGTTAATACCACAACAGTGGGTCATTCATATGGACTACTTTCCTGCACACAGAAAACACGAGTTCCATTGGCAGCCCTGAAATGTTGTCGTTAACACACTGTGTACCCCCCCCCCTCCCTACAACTTTATATTACATACGTGAGAAAGTGTGGAAATTGTAGGTGAAAACAAGTAAATGGTAAACATTCCATTCATGTCTTGATTATAATGGACTTTGGCCTTGACTTCATCATTCTTGTACTGTATGATGTACACGTGACATCTGGAAAAACACACACGACCTCTAAGAGTATAGATTATACTGAGACGGTAGATGAACGATGCCCTTCAGGAGTCACGTGAGAGGCAGGCAATGTGACATTCACCATTCATGAGATAGGAAGTGCATCAAAGAACCTGTGATCCTTCAAGGTGTCTTCAAACACTTTGATATTTTAATCTTATGAATACCATGTGTGAAACAAAGATTTGATAGTTGGCTGGTCGCTCCAGCATATACTGTACCATTAGTGTCATGAATATGCTTTGAATAGCATATTATGTAGGATGTGGCCTATATACATTTTGGCACACTTTTAGTTTTAGTTTAGTTTTTGTCTTTTGATTTACTTGCTGACTAGTGTTATTCCTTGTATCAGGGTCTCAGTTCTATCATACTGGCTCCGCTCAGCGTCAGTCTGCACTAACCTCACTTCGTGCACAGCACTGAATAAAAATCCACAATGTACCTTTACATACCGACATCCGTCTGGCCACACCCCTATCCGCTTACCTTCATAAGCAGGTGTGTGGTCACCTACTCGCCTCCTTCTTCACTTTCACCACAAGGAAGTGCCTGTTATATACCCACTTGACAAGGTTGTTAGCTGAAGAAAGTTGAGTTACGTGTTTAAATTTTTTCTTGCTTTTTTCTTTCTCTCATAAATTTTAAAAGAAAAAATCTAAGTCATAATGTTTACCTCGGAGGGTCGCGCTAGCAACGTCACCCTTCACCAGCGGTTCTCCATTGCCTCCTCTGTTGTGCGTCTTGGAGCGGGGTTGAGGCCTCTTTCGTGGTCGGCAGCCGCGCCCGGTAGGCGTCCGATAGATAGTTTGCCTCTCCAAGGAGCTGGTGCACCAGCGCCGTCTCCTGTGCGATGGCCTGGTTCCGGCTCTGGTTCCTTTGCCTCCGGAGAGTCGTCCGCTGTTGGGCGGCCGGCTCCTCTGGTTGCGGAGGATTTGAGACGCAAACTTTTTGCGTCGGCTCGCTCCCGTCGCAAGATGGTGGCTTGTAGACGCGAACGGCCTGGTTTTGGTGAGTTGCTGGAGCCGGATGAGGATGCGTCTGATTCTCCATGGCCGATGGAAACAGAGGACTACATGGTAGAAGCGGACGGGTTCTTGTTCGACGCCCCGGTGGAGACATGTCCACCGCACGTCCAGGTAACACTGGAGGGGGGTGAGATGTCTCCTTGGGATTCCTCGTACGCAGATGTTGGGTTAGAACCTCCGACTCGGCGGCGGGATGCCCTGCTATCAGCCACATCAGAATGTGGCTCTGTAACCAGTATTCTGCTGCATGTGAGGGACGCGGGCTCGGTGGGGGAAAGTATGCAGGGGGAACTGCGTGCTTTGTTCCCCGAGCTCATGGCGGCGGCGGCAGTCGCAAACGGCGTGCCGCTGCCGCAGCCACTGCCTGTTCCTATTCCTGACGATCTCATAGGTCATCTATGGCAATGCCGTCCTGTGAGAGGGATTGACATTGTCTGTCCATTTTTCCCCTCAATGGAGGCCTACGTCCGTCAGGGACAGGTGGTCTCCCACATCATGGGCCTCACCCCCGCCTACGTGCAAGTCACGAGGGTGGTGGGTTTGGTAGAAGGCATAAAGGATGGCGTGCCTCGGCTTGATAGGCCGATGGCAGTGCTCCTTTGTCCTGAGGTGGTGTGGGAGCCGTTACGGAAGCCGGTTCCCCAAGGGAAATCGGCGAGGCGGTTGGCTTACTGGAGTGACCAGTCATTTATCTCCGTGACGCAATCTCTGGCTGCCACTTCTAACATCGCGCAGCTGGCGAGATTCATGTCCGGGATACTGACGGGCGGTATGGAGCTGACTGATTTGCAACATGATCAGATCGCCCAGGCGGCAGGAGCCATCCTGCATCTGATCCAGCCGCAGGCCATAGCCGCTGGGAAAGTATGCGCCCTGGCCACTCTAGTCCAGCGCCACCTTTGGCTGGAGCAGGCACGTGTGCCGGAGAAGAAGAGGACTCCACTTCTGACGGCACCCCTCTCCGATGCTGGCGTTCCGTGCTCCAGCCTCATTTCCCCCCGCCCGATGTCGCCGGTGGAGTCAGACGGCAGGCTCGTCGTCGGGATTCCGCCGCCGTAGCCGCCGCTGCTACCACCGCCACTGCTACCACCGCCACTGCTGGACCTTCGGCAAAGAAGGCCAGGAGGAGAGAGGGCGCTTCCGCCACTGCAGCCGGCCCATCTACGCCCGGAGGTGACGGTAAGGATCGTCATGACCAGCCTCCGATCGTTTACCGTCCCTCCGGGGCTCCCCGGGGTGGCAAGTCCCGAGCGGCTCGTGGCAGGCGTCGCTGAAAGTTGACTTTTTCCCTCTGTGGTCCCCCCCTGTTCCCTTCCCGGCCCAAATATGATTAGTTTATGGAAAATAAAGAGTCCCTCCTAAAAGGAGGGACTGTATTTTTTGTTACAAACTGTGTGTTTATTCACCAAACATATGATGGGGATACGACGTGTGAATCTTTCGCTAGTATGGGTTTGATAGGAGGGCTAGACTTTAAGTCTTGTTGGTCGCTACATTCATGTTAGAGCTTAAGCAAGGCCTGCAGCTTACACTCGGTTGAAAAAGGTTTTTTCTGCCTCGACCTGAATCTTCACATAAAGGTAGAGGTTAGTTGTGTGCTCTGTTGCTTAAACAGTGATATTGAGCCACAACACTATTGTGTTGGTCTGCAGTAATGCTCGTGTATGAAAAAGTACCGCGGCTCAGGCCGCTCTCTCTCTATCAGATTTTCTGTGTCTTGCAACATGGACACAGGTGTCGGGTTCACACATACATAACTTGGCCTTGTTATAAATCCTGTTCACAGACGTGTCTGTGGCTAGCGTGCATTGAATTAGCTTTGCGCTGTTCATTAGCATACTGGCTACTTAAAGGTCAACCTCCACGTTGTATTTTTGTTCAATAAACAATGTGGACTAGGCCAACAGTGACTTTCATGAAGAATTGGAAAAAAAAGTATTGAAATTGACCCAGTTTTAGCGTTTTTATCAAAACATTTTGTCTGCCCAACACAATCAACATGCACATGCATATTTTAATCAATGGTTTATAACGTGCACGTGTAATGTCGTCACAACAGGTATTGGTCACCAGGGGGCTCACCAGGGGGCGCTGAGAGTCACACAGCTAGTGGCAGGCAGAGAGCCTTGCTACCATAGATATATGCTTGCTACTACTATGGAATGGAAATGTATCTGTTTCACCTCACTATTGCTGCGTGATTATAGCCATCCATCCATCTCTAAAGCTAACCACTATTTGTAAAAGCCACAACCACGTTACCATATTTGTAATAATGTAAATCATTGTGTCGTCGTTGTACACATATTGTGTTTATAACGTTAGTAGATAACATAGCTTAGCTTGGTAGCTATTGTGCTAACAACATATCCCGACATCCGGCTCGCTGGCCGGCATGAACGGCCGACCCAAAATGGTTCTCTCCTCTCTGTACACCCCGACCCGTCCCCACGGGTGCCCTGCCGGGGGGCCCATGGACGCGACGGCGGCGGCAGCCGCAGGGCGCCCGAGCCCGCAAAGGCTAGTGTTACACGATAGCTATGAGCTAACTAGCGCTGCGGGCTCGCTGTTGTCGAGTCCACAAGCTTCACTCGGTGCATCAGTGACGAAAGGGGCTATGATGAGCTTGGCAAGCCAGAGTAAAACACAGTTTTCATTCAATCAATCAATAACAACATTAACCAGACTCTCGTTGTGTCTATTATGCTAACGCTAACGTTACCTCATTGTGTCTATTCTACACAGATAGCCTCTCGTGTCTATCTGCTAACGTTAGCATTAGGCTAACTAACGTTACGTCCCTAACCCCCAACAACAAGCGTAACTAATCAGCGATCTTTTTGTCAGACTAAACTCTCCGCTCGGTGGCAAATTGTGTTGATGTCGGTTTTGTTTCATCAATAAATGAGGCAGAATACACAGTGACTGTATCCTTTTTTATTGCACTTGTTTCTTGCTGCAAACATACAAAAGACATCCGATCCTACGCGAGACATTAAAGATGGCGGCGTTCTGTTTTCGTTCAGACTCTCCAAACAGTGACGTCACGCGTCTCTCTTCTGACCAATCAGTGGTCTGCAGTTTTTCACGTGTCATTTCTGGAGCTCTCATGCTGATCATCAGCAGCCCTGCCTCCCCACACGGAGACAAACTGAGTACTTTATTTTAGTGGAAAAGCAACATTAGATTCGGCTCATTAATATGCAAGCCACACCTGTTGTGACGTCGGCGTTTGATAAGCTTTTTTGATTCGCGTGTGCATGTTATTCGTGCGTGGACCTTTTTAACTCTTTCAGAGTGGCATTTCCGGTGTCAAATGGAAAAAAATAAATAATGAAATTATATACCAATGATGTAAACTACCCATAATTGATCAGTAGGGTTTAACCTAGAGGTTGGGCTTTAAGGTATCATATGGCTGTTTTTTGTTGTCGTATGCAAGGGTTGGGCTTGCGAGGGGGTACCGGATAAACCCCTCCTTCCCTCTTCTGATTGGTCAGGGGGTTGCAGGGGGGGGGGGGGAGGGTTTGCCTGACTCCGCACCTATCACAGGCGGTTGAGTCATGGGTTTCCCCCGTCATAGAAAACGTCACAAGGCACGTTTCTATTGGACGACGGCTTCCGTGAGTTTTTTCAGACCCGTATGTAGGGTCTGTTATTGTCAAGTTGTCGGGGCAGAGCGTAGGAACTTACTGTTCTACTACGCTCGATATACGTGTGACTTGAGTCTGTTGGTCACATGACTCAATGTTACCATGACTTTTCAATCTATGGCTCACGTGGGAAGTCTCTCTGAGGATTCCCGTCTCCTCTCTGTGGTGAGGGTGGCGGGATGTAAGAATGTAAACAATTTTTACCCTCGGCCGCGTCACGTGGGATTCATGTCAGTCGGTGTTTCTTTCTTTTTAATAATAAAAAGAGTGAAGAATATGAAGCACGACAACTTCTTGTCGTTCTCCCAGGCGACTTGAAGGACCAATGGCTGGTGTCTGGTTAGACTATCCATTGATGTGTTTGGGTCTCGACGCGTACATAGTGCTGGCTCGGGGTGTTTTCTGATAAGAATCACGCAGGAGGCTAGTACACCTTGGTTGCTCGTTATTAAAACAGTGTTTTTATAGGGCAACTGGGATGGGGGATTTTTTCCTCTTCCGAGCACCTGTTACTGGGTCTCGACGGATTCTCGTTCATATCTGGGGGATGTTAACAGAATACATCAGAACATAGGTAGAGGGGTATCACGCCCTTGGGGTGGGCCACTGAGCGCGGTACAAATGGCACCATCTGGGTGGCGCCCTCTTTTCATGTTTTAGATCGACACGCATGCCTACCCCCTCTCCTGGAGTGGGGATGTCGGCGTGGTTAGGGCACGGGACTGGTTCTGGTTGCGCTGGTCCAGGTCAGTTAAACCCGTTGTCCGCCGGGGACGCAGATCTGCTGTTCTGGTACCCTGAGGGACTTGTGCGGCCCGGGTGTCACAGGGTTGGGCGTTATGGAGACACTTGTACTGCGGTGTAGCCGGAGGTGTGTTTTGGAGTTTTTTCTTGAGGGGTTATAGGAACAACCACCGCCTGTGGTATCAAGAGGGTGGTTGATTCCCTGGTGTGTTGGAGCAGAGTCAACTCCCGGGTTACCTGGTTGAGTGTGCCCCTGCACGTTCATGACGTCTGCCAATCGTGTCAGCCTTCTCTGCCTCGACCCCTCTGGGTGGGTTTTTTTTGGTGGAGGTTTTGTCATGGTGCGCAACAATGCCAGCATACGCCCCTTCCGCCGGGGTGCTGTTTTCAGTTGACCCCTTTGGCGCCTGTCTCGTCCGCAGTGCTCCAGGCTCGGGTCTAAAGCCTGCTCCCTGGTTTAAAGGATCGACCCCTCTGGGGTCGTCTCCCCGGTGCGCTGCCTGCTTCCGTTATGGTTAGCCTTTTGAGTGCTTCAAGTTACGGCCATGCTGACTGCCTGTTTTGCAGGGTCAGTGTGCCAGGCGGCGTACTAGTGGGGGGAAGGGCCTGCTCTTGGAGGGGCCCTGTCCGAATACGCTGGCGATGTGGGGGGCGGTGTCCCTAAGTGACCGCCTGGTGAGGTCTTGATGCTTGGCGTCATTGACCTCTCCGGGCCCCCTTTTTCCAGGGGATCCAGTCCCTTCAGTGGGTCTGGGTCTTCCTTCGCGCTCCGCTGCTACGGCCTTGCCACGGGATTGAGTTTGCTCTCGACCCCGTGATTTTGGGGGCAGTAACGAGGGTTGTTCCTTCCGTTCGTTCCCTGGTGGCATGTGGGTTGTGCGTGTGCGTAGTCGTGGGGTCAAGCCACGGTTTGCTCACCCTGTGCGTTGAGTTGCTCGAGTTTCTCTTCGCACGGTCGGATCCGTCTCCCTCCCGTCCTCCAATAGGGAGGGTATCCTCCATTAGGGAGGGTCGGGGGGCTCGGTCCTCTCCGGTCTGATGGTTGTGGGGGGCCTCAGCGGGGTACATTGTCGAGCTTCTGGCTCCCGCTCAGCTCCTGTTGTGCAGACTGATGCTGAGCGGAGCCAGTATGATATAGAACGTAAGGTTATGTATATAACCAAGTTCTATGAATACTGGTGACGCTCAGCGTCGGGACGCTACTGCGGCCCTTGACCTCGCCTTGTGGTGAAAGTTTGGGAAGGAGGCGAGTAGGCTTATGAAGGTAAGCGGATAGGGGTGTGGCCAGACGGATGTCGGTATGTAAAGGTACATTGTGGATTTTTATTCAGTGCTGTGCACGAAGTGAGGTTAGTGCAGACTGACGCTGAGCGTCACCAGTATTCATAGAACTTGGTTATATACATAACCTTACGTTAATCACCTACTTGCACACAATATTCCTTTCCTATGTTTGTTGGTGGGGGCTACTATCCCCCCCCCCCCCCCCCCCCCCCCCCCCCATCTTCCACATTTGGGTCACTGATTGGGCCTTTAATAGAATAGAAATACTTTTATTATCCCGAGGGAAATTTGACACTGCTAATCGCTCACATTTAGACAGAACAATTCACAAAGAATAACAAAACAAATTGCCTAAGAATAAGAATAGAATAAAATATACAGTAAAAATATACTAGTCTCAAATTATGATAACAAAGTCATACAATGAGACATAGAGATGTGTTTAATGAAATGAGCCAACAGTATATTCCTACTGGGAATCATCTAAGTAGGGAAACTTAGAGGGAATTCTAAACAAAAGGCCAAGTAATCGGAGTGGGTATAAATCAATCCACACCACAAACAAATCAAAGCGCAAGTTAGCAAACATCTTGTTTAGAATTCCCACCCAGTCTCTCTACTTAGACGGAATTCTAAACAAAAGGTCAAGTAACCAAAGTGGTTATAAATCAACCACACTCCACAAACAAATCCAAGCATGAGTTATAGAAAACATATTGTTTACTGTCAGTGTCTACACAATAGACAATAATATGATTTCCCCATCATGCCTATAAACTTAACACCGCAAGATCAAAACAAGTAATATTGTCCAGAAGTTAGAAGAGAACAGACTATTGGAGTTTGCACATTTGAAGCCATACAAGCAGTCAAGAACCCCAATCTGTGTTTATGAAGGAAAGCATTTTATTAATCTTTGATATTCAGTTGTCCTACGAATTTTATCATCAGATTAGGCAATTTAGAATATGTTGAAATCCACAATAAAGGAACAATCAAGAAATGATTTCCTGCTGGGGGTGGGGGTCTCTGAAGAAGTTTTATCATAATAAGTGGAATCAGCACTTGTTTTCCTTGTGGTGGGTGTGTTGCTGGATACTGTTGATCCAATAAGCCATAGTGGAAGCCACACTCAGTTGAAGTCTTTACCAGCTTTCTTTATATTGATGTTTATTGTAATAATAATAATAATAATAATAATAATAATAATAATAATAATAATAATAATAATAATAATAATAATAATAATAATAATAATAATAATAATAATAATAATAATAATAATAATAATGATAGTTTATTGGGGGACCAAATGTTTCCCCCAACCCCTCTAGAAAAACTAAGCACAAAAACATTATTCAGAATGGTATAATGGGATCTCTGAGGAAGGGAGCTGGCCTTTTTTTCAGAGGGAGTGGCAAGCTTATCCAAAGGGAGCAGGTTCAAATGTATGGATCTGTTGCTATAGTGATTTTGCCAAACTTGCTTCGTGGAACCGAAAGCCTGACTTATGTCAAGTTATCCTGAAAATTATCCGGCTAACTCCGTTAGCCATGTACGAGGAACAGGGCCCAGGAGTCCTAACAAAGGAAGCTAAAAAAAAGCCTGGCTGAAGAGGTGTATCTTCATTTAAAAACAGAGATGGATTCAGCATTGTGGATTGAGATGGGGAGAGTGTTCCAGAGGGTCGGAGCAGCAGCACTGAGGGTTCTGTCCCCAATAGTTTACAGTCTGGTGTGAGGAGTGATGAGGAGTCCACACAGAACTTGACTGGGTGTGCTGGAAGGTGAGGGTGATGTGCTGCAGGGTGGGGTTGAGGTGCTGCAGGGTGGGGTGCTGGAGGGTGTGGTGATGTGCTGCCAGGGTGGGGTGCTGGAGGGTGGGGGTGATGTGCATGGAGGGTGGGGTGCTGGAGGGTGGGGGTGATGTGCTGCCAGGGTGGGGTGCTGGAGGGTGGGCGGTGATGTGCTGCCAGGGTGGGGTGCTGGAGGGTAGGTGTGATGTGCTGCCAGGGTGGGGGTGATGTGCTGCCAGGGTTTTGTGTGTGTGAATAGCCTGGCAGCAAAGTTCTGGACATACTGTCAATCCAGGGATTTACTGGGTACCTGTCACGTTCCTAGGCCCGGTCCTGGCTGGACTGGGCAGGATGGTAACATTGGGCAGTGCCCTCCACCTAACATTGGGCAGTGCCCTCCACCTAACATTGGCTCTCTGCCTAACAATGGTCGCCTAATGTTAGGCGGAGGGCACTGCCCATTCCATTGCAGTAGTCCTGTTGAGATGTTACAAAAGCGTGGATGAAGGGTCTCTGCAACAGGGTCAGAGTGATGGCCGGAGTCTGGAAATGTTCTTGAGGTGAAAGAAGGCTGATTTGGTGATGGATTTGATGTGTGACTCAAATGACTCAAGGGGAAACGTATAGATAATAAATAGCAGGGGGCCAAGCATGGAGCCTTGGGGCACACCTTGGTTGACAGGGGCAGAGGTGGATGTGGAGTCCTGAATGCTGATGAACTGCTAATATTAATGCTAGATGGTAAGAACGATTTTGGCCATGCCTCTTCGTCTGTCACCCACTTCCTGTGTCCACATTAGCATTAGCATGCTAATGCTAACAACCACACAGTCAACCACACTGACTGACAAACACGCTGACCGCTCTCCAATTATAGTTACTAGCATTAGCATGCTAACACTAGAAGGTATATGATTCTTCCCATGCCTCTTCGTCTGTCACTCACTTCCTGTTTCTCCAGCCCTGCTTCATGCGGGGGGATCTGCTTTCATTAGTCTATGCTGCCTCCTGGTGGAGATTTGTTCTGTACACCTTTCTAGCTCCTTCTTGGACTGCACTTGGAGGACCAACATTCACTTAACAAATTTATATTTGGGCCCCAATTAGATAGAAGGTATAAAACCCCTTTTTATTGAAAGGAGGAATAAAGGGAAAATATCAAACAATCTGATGCAGTGATAAATGATGGTGGAAAACAGTCTTCAGGTTATTAAGTGAATGTTTGTCCTTCAAGTAGTCCAAGTATGTTGTAGCTGGCATTATGCTATTCTAATGATCTTGGACAGCCAAGTCAGTGTCTATTATGGAAAGGTACCATTGTTGAATAATTTGAATGAAACTTTACACATTAAATGTGGATACTAAATAAAAAATATTATGACTTTTTATATATTCAGGGGTTGTAGAGTAGAGGGAAATGTAGTATATATTATGATACTGTAATGATGGCATCACTAGGAGTCTCGTCTCTCCGGTGTTCAGCCAGAGACTTGTTCATATTCACTAGGGGTGTAACAATGCATCGATTAATCGAAATGCATCGATTCTAATGTGACGATTCAACTGCATCGATTTGAAAATGTTAGAATCGATTATAATCTAAATTAATCAAGAAAAATGTTATGTTTTTTTGTGTGTGTGTATTGTTTTTATTGACCTATAGTCCATTTATGCTGAGTGAATCAGTTCCCCCAGCCACATTTGTGTATACATTTTGGGGAATTAACTGATAGAAAATGTATCGAAAATTAATCGAATCGTGGTCGAATGAAGAGATTTCATGATGCATTGAATCGCTGCCTGAATAATCGTAATCGAAATTAATCGTTGTGAGGTCGCATCGTTACACCCCTAATATTCACACATCGAAACAGAGCTGTACAGTATTATAGAAATAACACATGTGATTTATATTTTAGGGTGGATTTTTACTTCCAAATAATTTGTTCTCTTCCTTCCATAGCTTTTACCCACAGATCCACCAAAGAAGCCAGATCCTGTTACCTCAGAAACAGTTGTTTTCTGGGGACTGCGGTTATGGCAGGTCATCGGCATCTTTTCCATGTTCATCTTAGCGATCAGTAAGTAAATCTAAACCGTCTGATGAAATAGCATTTTGTCATCATCACAAAGCACTGCTTTGGCCAGATAAGGCCTCGGGTGTTGAGACATGCTGACTGCATAGAGACACAGATATAATCAACATCAGCCATTTATGCTGTTATCAATAGAAATAATAGGACATCATTACAGATGATGGTATGTGCCAGTGATTTTAATCACACAAGGAATTGATCCGCTCTTTGATTGCAGCGAAGAAGAAAAAGACGCTCTCCGATTGGCTAACCCTAACCCTAACTCTAAGCATAACCACGTCGAAAGAATGCCTAAGCATAACCACTTCGGAAGAGGGCCTAAGCATAACCACTTCGAAAGAATGCCTAAGCATAACCACTTCGAAAGAATGCCTAAGCATAACCACTTCGAAAGAATGCCTAAGCATAACCACTTCGAAAGAATGCCTAAGCTAACCACTTCGAAGCAGAGAATATATGTACAAGGCGGAAGAGACCCTTCGGAGCTAAACCAATCAGAGAGGGTATTTTCTTCTTCGCTGTACGTGGCCTAGCCAATCAGAGAGCGTCGGCGGAAACAGAGGCTACGGAAAAAAATCACACGGGGCAAACATGTCTTTTCATGGTGTAAACTGTAATCCAATCATGAGCCACCACAGTAATAGCAACGGCCATACAGTAAGATGATAGCGTCTCAGTGGAGGAAAATAAACCCAATTAATGAATGAACGAGGGTTTGATAATTATACATTTAAATGGTAATGTTATCATTTCGTTTTTCAGTGTCAATTGTGTTTCACTTTAGATAAACATATATATTTTTTAAACAATATTTGTATTGGATTTTACAATTCACAAGTAAAATTTACATTGCCATCAATTATGTTGAGTTCCTTTTCTCCACAAACATACACAAACACCCCTCACCCCCATTATTTCTCTCTTAACATCTCCCTCACCTAAGTCCACATTTAGTGTAATCAATAATCATATACAAATAATACGTACATACATTCAATGGTACCTTTAATAAAATATAGCATACATAGGTAAAAAATTATTACATCCTTACAACACCTTTAATAGCATGTTTCCGCTCTCCCCCGCAGTCCCTCTGTACCGCGGGAGAGCGTGATGGGACAAGGCGACCAAAACGCCGACCAGAGCCCCGACACAAGCGTCCGCAGCCACGGAGATACATTTTTTTATGGAACTGGAGTAGTTAAAAGGGAAAATCAATGCAAATTGAACGTTACGCGTTTGAATGTTTTTCCAGACAAATAAAACTCTTGCAAAACTGAAAATTTAAAAATGATCTCCTCTCTATCCCATGGGAACCAGAGTTGAGTAGATAAAGTGGGAATCACAACTAATGAGGTCAAAGTGCACCTCATTAGCAGTTTGTTTTTCCCTCCAAAAGAAATATGCCTGCTACTTTAAACTGTTCATATGTATAGAGAAGTCTTTTACTTTGACGTTTCAGCAGTGATATCCACACCACCTTCACCACCATCATTAGCAACACAGGTGTCATTATGACTGTCTTGCTGGAAGTGACGTCCATTGTTTCCCCCCGACAGCTCTTTGGTAGGTAGGCCCCCTTGTCCTTGTGTTTTTGGTAGGTAGTCCCCCTTGTCCTTGTGTTTTTGGTAAGTATAGGCCACCTTGTCCTTGTGTTTTTGGTAGGTAGGCCCCCTTGTCCTTGTGTTTTTGGTAAGTATAGGCCACCTTGTCCTTGTGTTTTTGGTATGTACAGTAGGCCCCTTGTCCTTGTGTTTTTGGTAGGTAGGCCCCCTTGTCCTTGTGTTTACTGTCCACTGGGACCTTAATCCAAAGATGGTATCTGTTGCTTTCAGGCAGTGTTGTAGAGTCGAGTCACTAAATCTCAAGTCTGAGTCAAGTCTCGAGTCCCCAGTGTTCAAGTTCAAGTTCAAGTTCCTTTTATTGCCACACGGCCAGGCCGGTGGAATTCGAGCATGGTGCAGGTGGTAGCTGCGACAATACACCACAGTCCACAAAGACATAAGAAGACACATGGAACATAACATAACATAAACATAACATAACATAACATACATAACATAACAGCAGGGGGTAAAATTAGGAGGAGTTGGAGTTAAGTAATTGTATGGCCTTGGGGAAGAAACTGTTGTTGAACCTGACTGTGCGGCTGCCCAGTGACCTGAACCTCCTACCAGAGGGGAGGAGTTGGAAGAGGTGATGAGCTGGGTGCAGGGGGTCACTGATGATTTTGTGTGCGTGTGTGATGGTGTGATGTTTGTGTATGGAGTGTGCAGTTAATGATTTTGGATGCCCTTATGATGATCCTGTCTAGTCTGTGTAGTGTGTGTTTGGGTGTGTTGCCGTACCATACAGTGATGGAGAGTGAAATGATGTTTTGTATTATGGCTGTGTAGAATTGAATCATTAAAGTCTTCATAACCTTGTACTTCTTGAGTTGTCTCAAGTGGAATAATCTTTGATTAGCTGTTTTAAGTAGATGAGTGGTGTGATGATCCCAGTTGAGTTTATTGCCTCGAGTCCGAGTCACCTAAGAAGAGTCAGAGTGGAGTCCGAGTGGAGTCCAAGTCGAGTCCCCATTTCCGAGTCTGAGTCATCAAGGTTAAGTCCACTTCACTCTGGCAGTCAAAGAGCTGACGTACAAATAAAAAAAGGTCTACATTAAGTTAAGCTGTTAAGCCCTATTTTCAGAAATTCCGCCTAAAGGTACATGCCCAAGTAAATGGAAGATTGCTCCACTTCTACAAGGTAAATTAGCATGTTCTTAGTATCTAGGAACATCTATTGACCTGGGGGTATGTATTCCCAGTGTCAGAAATATTGTGTCTGTTACTAGGCTTGAGTAAATTGTGATGAAACAAAGGAGAATATAAATTATGATTTATTTTTTGCATCTTTGCCGGTGAATAACACCATGAAAACATTGAGGTTTGCTCACTGAGCTCATTCAGCACCTTCTTGAGATCAAGTGTACAACAAATCTGAGCAAATGAATAAAGGGAAGATGATTCAACAGAAGGATTTGTAGATACAGTAATAAATTATAATCCATTTAAATTAAAAATTCATATTTGACCTTGAACTTGACCTTGACCTTATTATGGCCAAATCATACATCTATGGATAGGGAAAAAGCTCCTCTTTCCAATGGCAGTGTTAAATTTAGATTTAGTCATTCCATCACGGTTTTTACGATAAAAGAGATATAATTAGCATTTTTGCGATAAATTCTTATTTTCGGTCAATCTTAAAAACATCGGTAAAAATGAAAATATACACTTTGACTCCCGTTTTGATAGGGTTACATGTGGGCCCTCTTGAGGACAATTCGCAACGTGCCACTTTGCCGACCTCTAGCGGCCCGGGTGTGCATTTATTTTAATACAATATAGAATTAAAGCCCTATTTGTTGCCTGTCGATTGCCAAAGTACACATTACCACCCGACTCCCGGGGCTCTAGCTCCGTCAATCATTTGGCGATCTTGAAAATCTTTGGACAGGGTTTTAGCCAATGAGTGTGGCTTTCCAATGATACCCCACATGGGGATCTAAATAATACGGTCTGTATTGATCGATTTATGATAAAAACAGCAGTTGGGGGACCTTAAACATAAATGACACAGCGGTCACCATTTCAAAGGGAGTTTACAATATTTACTTTGTGACACAATAGCCAAACAAATGCACTCGCCATTAATATCTTATGCCAAATGATTAGGGCCTATTACACATTAAAATAAATATATAACTGTATTTATCAATTAACAAGTTTGAGTCCTCGTCTGCACCTTCCGAGTCCGAATGCAGTCAATGCTCGAGTCAAAGTCCGAGTCGAGTCACGAGTCCTGAAAATCAGTCCAGGACTCGGACTCGAGTACTACAAAACTGCTTTCAGGTGTAATAATCTTCACCCCCTCCTAGTCCCTGACATGGTTTTCTCTTACACTGCTCTCAGATTTTTGTGATCGGTCTTTGTGTTTCTTTGCACGAGTATGTGCTCCAGATGTCTCCTTTTCACATGTCTCTAGTCTATACACATGAACAGTTTATAGTATTTTAAGTTAAGACTAATATGTCTGATAAGCAAAATGATATTATTGTGAGGGAAGCTACTAAACAAATATATATATTATATTCAACATATAATACAAATATTTAAATGTTCTCTCTCTCTCTCTCTCTCTCTCTCTCTCTCTCTCTCTCTCTCTCTCTCTCTCTCTCTCTCTCTCTCTCTCTCTCTCTCTCTCTCTCTCTCTCATGTTTCCATGCCCCGCAAGTTATCACACTATGCTGCATCTTCAAATGCCGAATCCCGAGAACCAAGAAGGAGATCGAGGCGCGAAACGTACAGAGACAGGCGGCCAAGACATATGCCAACACACTAGAGACAGTGCCTCCTCTGAACGAGTTGACTGAGATCCCAGGATGTAAGTCCCTCTCTGGTTTACCTTTCCATTGCAAGACCATTGTATTAGCAGTCGTTCCTAGCCAATGTGTAGGCTGCATGCTATTCCTGTGTCATCATTCCTAACCAATGTGTAGGCTGCATGCTATTTAAGCATTACATCACACGCAGGAGTGGTTTGTGACCAATAAACCATGCCTAGGGGTGGTTGTTAGGCCCGAGGCGCAGCCGAGGGTCGTTAGACCCCCCTAGGCATGGTTTATTGGTCACAAATCACGACTGCACGTGGTGTAAAGCTTTTATACAACTGCCAGATTCATCCAACCTTATTTCTATACAATAAACACACATTAATCGAAGATTTATTGAAAAAACCATCCGCCAGAAAAAGTAGTTCCCACAACTCCATGTGGAAGCAGCTTGAAGTGCATCCAACCAAACTAACACATCCAACTGTGTATTATTGGAATGATTGAGAGAAGTTGCCTCATGTGGAAGCAGCTTGAAGTGCATCCAACCAACTAACACATCCAACTGTGTATTATTGGAATGATTGATTGAAAATTTTATTACCAGATGCAGAATATAAAGTAGGTAAAACAAATTAAAACGTTTTCTTTGCCCTATAGGAAAAAAACGTTTTCTTCGCCCTATTTTTTTATTTATTTCTTTTAGCCTAAACTTAACCAGTTGGAAACCAGGGGTACAGTAATAAAATTAGCAATCAACCAATCAATCAATTCAATAGACCATGCTCACTTAAAACAGCGCTGCTTCTCTCTCAGTCTGACTCCCCCACTGTTGCAGACAGGAGTGTGTGTGTGTGTGTGTGCGTGTGTGTGTGTGTGTGTGTGTGTGTCACAGTGTGTGTGTGCGTGTGTGTGTGTATGTGTGTGTGAGTGTGTGTGTGTGTGTGTGTGTATGTGTGTGTGTGTGTTTGTGGGTACGCCAGCGTCGGACAGTGTGTGAGAGAGAACGCTGCAGTCAGTAGAAAGTAGGAAGGAAGAAATTTAAATCAATCAATTAATCTATCAATCAATCCGCGATTTTTCTTTTGTTCTAGATTGAGTCAAGACCCATCAATTACATCATCCAACATTGTTTAAAGGACTAACACGTTCCCCTTGACAGAATCGCTTCATATTTAGTCGTTATGGTGCTTTCAACATAACCATTTGTTGTCCGCGATCTTGTTTTCTCCCGGAGTGAGCCGGGGAGGGTTATGTGATTCGGTTGTGGGCGGGTCCTGAGCCCAGGACCGTGGATTGTTGCCAATAAAGACGTGTGAATGGCCAATCAGAATCGAGAAATTTGCATGCCGTTGTATAATGCTGCGTTATCATTCCTAGCCAATGTGTAGGCTGCATCCTATTACTGCATTATCATTCCTAGCCAATGTGTAGGATGCATCCTATTCCTGCTTTCCTAGCCAATGTGTAGGCTGCATGCTATTCCTGCGTTATCATTCCTAGCCAATGTGTGTAGGCTGCATCCTATTACTGCATTATCATTCCTAGCCAAAGTGTAGGCTGCATGCTATTCCTGCGTTATCATTCCTAGCCAATGTGTAGGCTGCATCATGCTATTACTGTGTTATCATTCCTAGCCAATGTGTAGGCTGCATCCTATTCCTGCATTATCATTCCTAGCCAATGTGCAGGATGCATCCTATTCCTGCGTTATCATTCCTAGCCAATGTGTAGGCTGCATCCTATTCCTGCGTTATCATTCCTAGCCAATGTGTAGGCTGCATGCTATTCCTGCGTTATCATTCCTAGCCAATGTGTAGGCTGCATCCTATTACTGTTATCATTCCTAGCCAATGTGTAGGCTGCATCCTATTCCTGCGTTATCATTCCTAGCCAATGTGTAGGCTGCATCCTATTGCTGCGTTATCATTCCTAGCCAATGTGTAGGCCGCATGCTATTCCTGTGTTATCATTCCTAGCCAATGGGTAGGCTGCATCCTATTACTGCATTATCATTCCTAGCCAAAGTGTAGGCTGCATGCTATTCCTGCGTTATCATTCCTAGCCAATGTGTAGGCTGCATGCTATTACTGTGTTATCATTCCTAGCCAATGTGTAGGCTGCATCCTATTCCTGCATTATCATTCCTAACCCATGTGTAGGCTGCATGCTATTCCTGCGTTATCATTCCTAGCCAATGTGCAGGCTGCATCCTATTCCTGCGTTATCATTCCTAGCCAATGTGTAGGCTGCATCCTATTACTGTTATCATTCCTAGCCAATGTGTAGGCTGCATCCTATTCCTGCGTTATCATTCCTAGCCAATGGGTAGGCTACATGCTATTCCTGCGTTATCATTCCTAACCAATGTGTAGGCTGCATGCTATTCCTGCGTTATCATTCCTAGCCAATGTGTAGGCTGCATGCTATTCCTGCGTTATCATTCCTAGCCAATGTGTAGGCTGCATCCTATTCCTGCGTTATCATTACTATTCCAGCATTGCCAGAGGCACAGCTGCACTGAATCAGGTGCAATCAAGCCCACACACTTGCCGACCCATGAGGCAATTAACCACAGAGACCAGGGATTGACAGCTATCCCTCACAGGAGATGAAATAGACAGCTGTCCTTCACAGAAAGATGAAATAAAGCAAAAACCATGACAGTTTTTAGTGTTCAATACGAATGCCGTTACTGACAATCAAATAATCAGAAACGACCCCCCCCCCCCATAATACCTATGACATAGATGTGATTTGGGAATAGTAGCGTGTACAGGCAAGAAACGGCAACGTTTATAGTAGAATTGGCGTATAAGGCTATAACTCAGCATTTCGGGAATTACCCCAGACCGCTCTAAAACCATACTTATATTCACCACGGTATAAAACAGGAACGTATGGATGGAAACATTTATTCTTTTTCACATATTGAACGATAGATAGGTGATGTCAAATGGGCCATAGTATTGTATCCATAGCTATACTATAGAATATAGTTATAGCTCTACAAACAAGGTGACGCACTCCTATCCTTTAAAGCGTGGCCTTGCTATGACAGGCTCCATCTAACATGATGTCTTGTCTCGTTTTCGTTGGGGGAAAAAGCTTTGTTGACGACCATATTTAGTCATCATTTTCGTTAACTAAATTAACACTGGTAGAGACCTGCAGAGACCCGGGTTCAACCACCCTCGCCAGTCGTCCCTATGAATACAATCGACAGTGTTTGCAGGTGGGAAGCCGGTGCGGTATGAGTCCTGGTCGTTCCAATAGAGACGTTTGGGGTGCCTGTTCAGCAGGGAGGGGATCTATGGGCGATAACATGAACCCCTGCGCATGTTGCGCTCTCCCAGTGAAACTCCTAGCTGTCAAGTGAAAAGAAGCGGCTGGTGACTCCACATGTATCGGAGGAGGCATGTGGTAGTCTAAACCCTGACCCAGAACGACAGTAGGGCAGCGCAACGACCAGGAAGGAATTGTCATGAGGACAAAATTGGGGGATGGGAGGAAACGTGAAAAGATGATGGATCAATATGTTGTGCTGGGGTTACGGGGGAGTTAAGGTTGAGGTGGTTCATATTTTATTCATGTGTGTCTGTGGGATAGGGGTGAGTACAGTAGCAGGTCCCTGGATGACCAAGTCTTCAAACCAACACTAAATACAATACCATCGACAAGCTGCTGTAGCTCCAGTTCCCCAGAGTATACAATCCATCCAAACTGTAATGTTACCTTTACGCTTAATTCTCTTCTCTTTGCTCTTGACATTTCCAACTACCACTTCTCCATCATCTCCCTGCATCTATCTCCTTTTCAACTCTCTCTCTCTCCCTGGTTCCTACTCATCACTTCACCAATGTCTTCTTTTCGGGTTTTGTATTTTAACCTCTTCTTTTCTCTTCTCTCTTCTCTTGTCTTCTCCCCTCTTCTATTCTCCTCTCTTCTCTCTTGTCTTCTCTTCTCCTCTCTTCTATCTTGTCTTCTCTTCTCCTCTCTTCTCCTTTTGACTCTTCTCCTTTCTTCTCTTCTCTTCTCCTATTGCTATTGTCTCTTCTCCTTTCCTCTCCTCCCCTCTCCTCTCTTTTCTTATCCTCTCCTCTCTTCCCCTCCCCTCTCTTATATTTTCCTCTCCTCTACTCTTCTCTTTTCCTCTCCTCTCCTCTCTTTTCTTATCCTCTCCTCTCTTCCCCTCCCCTCTCTTATATTTTCCTCTCCTCTACTCTTCTCTTTTCCTCTCCTCTCTTCCCCTCCCCTCTTTTCCACTCCTCTCATCTCCTGTCCTCTCCTCTTCTCTCCTGTCCTCTCCTCTTCTCTCCTTTCCTCTCCTCTTCTCCTACTAGCCACTCCTACCCCAGACGCTCCTGCAGTGCAAACAGTCTCTGAGCAGGTCCAGGCTCAAAGTCCTAACAGCAGCCAGCTCCCGGTAGTTAGAGAGGAGGACGAGCGCTCCAGCCCCCTCACTCTGCCGGAGACAGGATGACTTTCCACATCTCCTCCTCCTTTTTCTTCTTTCACACCTTCCTTCCTCCTCCTGTCAAGATATTCCTATTCCTGCCTCAGCACGACTGAAAGATGCAGTGGAAGCCATCATAGAAGCCCCTTTATCATCATCATGCATTCATTATGTCTATCCAGTGTTAGTAATGTAGTGGCCCTTGCTGCCTGCGTTGTGGAGTAGAATTAAACAGGTATAAAACACAAGCCTGGTGTCCTTCAGTCGGCTGGTTACCAGATCGCAAGATGTTTGATAACCTGTCCAGCTGAAAAGAGAACACAGTTTTCCCAATCTGTCTCTGTTCTGGTTGTGTTGTAGCAATAGTGTAACTGTAAATCACTGTCGCTGCATCCAGTATACAGTAAGTCTTTTACAATGGCTACAACTGATGCCTCCAGGTTCTACCGTCTTCTCAAAAAATTTATTTTGTTAGAAAATCTGCAGAGAAGCAAATATAATTCACTGTTTAATTTTGTAATGCCCCCCCCCCCCCCCCCCACACACACACACACCTTTTGTATGGCTTGGTTGACATTAGATGCTCATGGTCTGGCTCACACAGTGTTTGAAAATTTAACAAATACCTTTTTTGTTTTTAGAATTTTGTGGCCTATTATGGATTATGAGATGTAGAAAAGTCACACGTCAAATGGTCCTGCATGCCTCTGTCTTTCGTTTGTTTGTTGTCTGTATTTCTCTATTTCTCTATTTCTTTTCTCTGTACAATTGGCTTTGAAATAAAATAAAATGAGCCACACAGTCTCTCGTTAGCATTATGGAGTATGATGATCGATGCTGGCGTCTTCACATCCAGCCTCCGCTTCCCTCTTCTAACGCCATCCTGTGGCTGTCAGGGATCAACAGTGAGAGACATAATTATCTGCCCCGTCCTGTTCCTCTGTGTCTGAGCGTTCATTCAGATGCACAATGACAGCTGCAACTCATTATAGTTCCATCATCATGGGTGAAAAGACATTATGGAACGATCATGGAGAACTGATCTAATATGCACTTCAGTATATGCTCTCTTCCATGACCCTATAAGTAATGCACCATGTGTGCGTGTGTGTTTGTGTGTGTGCATGCACGTGTGTGTGTGCGTGTGCCTGTGTGGGTGTGTATGTGTGTGTGTGTGTGTGTGTACTGTGGGGGCCATTGCAGTCATTAGAAAGGGAAATCAGGAACATATTTCGATTCATTGCTCTCAACAATGAACTCCAAACCCTCCATGTTGTTTACTTGTGGGTTAATTAAGTGGAGAGGAGGCACCGTGATGATTATGGTGTAGTACAGTAATTATACAGGATACAGATATGAAATAAGTATGTGTCAAATGACCCACGGCAGTAATAGGGAACACGGGAGGAGCGGCTAGTGAACATAATGAATTTCATAACACAAAACAGTGTTCTAATGACAAGAGTAGATGATTTAGCATGATCACGACATAACCTTTTCCTCAGCCAAGCCCACCACGCTGAGAACGAGAACATGTTGTTCTCCCTGTCGGAGACGGCTGTTGTGATTGGAGGATAAGAAAAGAGGGCAGGGTTTGACATAGGTCAATTAACAGCCATATTTACTGAGTTTCAACAAATACCCAGCTGGGTTTGTCCTCATGGGTGAACACTGCTGAAAAACCTTGTCCGATCTCTGAAAGGGTGACACTTTTGAAGTCATTTACCTTGCATATACCTTGCCTTTCTGAACAAGTTTCATGGGCTTTAGGGTCATGAAACCTGCTCTACTCACAATAACATAGAGATCTATGTTGTTGTCTAAACCTTCGATTCCAAGTAAAAACATGAACAACATGAGAACGAAGTTGGAGATATGAGGTTTTCACCCGACGACGACAATATGAATGTTTGCCATCATGACTAAGCTAAGACAGACATCACATGTTTCTCCTACCAGTGGATGAGGCTCTCAGCCCCACTTCCTTCCTTTGCATAAAAGTAAACTGGGCGTTTTTTATCTGCAAGACAGCAGAATCAAAGTGTACGAGTATGTAAAGTGAATTGAGGACATGTGGCTTTTGAATAGGATATTCATTTATACAACAGCACGATACATCTCCCTGGAGCCACTAGCAGCAGGATACATCTCCCTGGAGCCGCTAGCAGCAGGATACATCTCCCTGGAGCCGCTAGCAGCAAGATACATCTCTCAAGAGCGGCTAGCAGCACGATACATCTCTCAAGAGCCGCTAGCAGTAGGGTTGCCACCTTTCACTAATAGAAATAAGGGACACCTGTCATCGAGCGCGCGCGAAGAAAAATGTTTGGCCGGTGTTTGGGCGAAAATGGGCGGATTTTGTAATTTATTTATTTTTTACTTTATTTCGGTTTTAGGGTTAGGGTTATGTTATTTAATTATTTTGGGGAGCCAGCCCCCCAAACTCCTGAAATGCATAGAAAACAAACAGTCAGCACTGTTGTAGCTGAGGTTGTGTTTAACCGTGTGGTATACCTGTGTCACCTCAGCTGCAGTAACCTAGAGGGGAGGAGTGGGATGATCAAATTGAAATGAAATGAAATTGAACAGTATGACTTTTATACTGTTGTCTGAACACTATTTATTTATTTATGTTTAAGTAGTTATTTAAATATTTTTGCATTTATGTATTTATGAATTATATTGTTTATGTATTTATTAACTGTTAATCCATTATGAAGAATTCCATTTTCCAGATGAGCATAACAACATAAGAGTTTAAATGGGCACACTATTTAATTATATTGATTAATATAAATACATGTTTATTTATTAGACTTGTGTATACTGTGCTTTGGTCAAATCACATTCAGCATGCCCTCAGCGTCCCCCCCCCCCCCACACCCACAGTCTGAGTCAGAGCGATAGTTCAACTTGACTAACAGGGTGAAGTACTGTATTAGGTATCAGTTTCCTTTTTTGCCTCCCTCATTAATATTATGTTATTTATGTACGTTATCATTATGTAAACAAATGCACATATGGATTGTTTGCTGCAACGTTTCTGAATGAATTGAAGCATTAATAAATAAGCAGATAATTAAATTAGATGTCCATAACATTTGTGTTTTTAATTAGCATAGCCTAAATAAATATGAATTCAAGAAGTTAAATACTGAATTAACGAATAACTACCACCGTTATACGCACATGTCAAGTCAAGTCAAGAGTTTTATTTGTCACGGCATACAAGTATACAGTGAAATGTGGGGGGTCTTGCCCGTAACGATTGTGCATAGTACAATAATACAATAATAAGAATCCAAGGGATGAGAATGCGACATTTGTGCAATAATACAAGTCATAAGAGTAAAGACATAGGTATATGTACATGAGTTTTTCAAAAGCATGGTAAGACATGCTAGGTCCTGTGATAGTGCAATACACTGTTAGCTACGGATGGGGCACTGGGTCTTATGTACACTACTATACATGCTTTACTATACAATCTACAGTTATACTTGTGTCCTTATAGCTTGCTATCCATCTATTTACTATACAAGAACCACTCCTGTTCTTGTTTTTAAAGTGACCTTTCATTGTGTAAAGTGACCATAGTGTGAGCGTGTGCGGAATATGTGTGTGTGTGTTCATGTTAAAGTGACTGCTAGTGTGTGAGCATATACAGTGTGTGTTGTGTGTGTGCTCATGTGTGTGGAGAGTTCAGTGTTCAAGACTCTGATGGCCTGGGGGAAGAAGCTGAGCCGAAGTCTCTCTGTCCTAGTTGCTGGTGTTCGCAGGCGTTTGCCCTGCGAACAGGCTGTTGTTGGGGTGGTGAGGGTCTTTCATTATTCTGCAGGCTCTGGATTTGCACCTCTTGTTATATAAGACCTGCATGGGTGGTAGTGCAATACCCGTAGTACGCTCAGCTGAGCGTACCACTCTCTGTAGGGCCTTCTTGTCCTGTGCGTGCTGTTTCCATACCAGGCAGTGATGTTTCCAGTCAAGATGCTCTCTACAGCTCCGGAGTAGAAGGACTGGAGTATCTTCCCTGATACTCTGAACTTCCTTAACTGTCTCAGGTGGTAGAGGCGCTGCTTCGCCTTACGACTGAGTCTGTGTGGTGTCCATGTCAGGTCCTCTGAGATGTGGACCCCCAGGTACTTGAAGCTGCTCACCCTGTCCACGGTAGCCCCGTTTATCCTCAGTGGTGTGTGTGACCCCTGCTGTGTTCTCCTAAAATCCACGATCAGCTCCTTGGTTTTACCAATGTTCAGGAGCAGGCTGTTGTCCTGGCACCAGCGTTCCAGTACCTCAACCTCCTCCCGGTAGGCCTTCTCATCATTGTCAGAGATCAGCCCCACCACCACTGTGTCGTCCGCAAACTTCACTATGGAGTTGGAGCTGAACTTGGCCACACAATCATGTGTGTATAGTGAATACAGCAGGGGGCTCAGGACACAGCCCTGGGGGGACCCGATACTCAGGGTGATGGTGTTGGAGGTCTGACCCCCCACCCTGACCGCCTGGGGCCTTTCACTCAGAAAGTCCAGTATCCAGGGCTCATGTGCCCTCTAACGTGGTTTGCATTAGTGGCCGCTTTGTTTCCTCTGACTTTTTTTGCGCCAATAATAACGAGTTGAGTTCACCATCTAGGCTGCACTTCATCTCGATATTCAGCCGAACGCATGAATGCTGAGTCTGGCATCAGTTTGCTTACATCAAACACGTGGTGCGGCTTTGGCTCAGGGGTAGAGCGGGTCGTCCAATGATCGAAGGGTTGGTGGTTCGAATCCCGCTCAAGCCCATGTCCATCCCATCGCCGTTGTGTCCTTGGGCAAGACACTTAACCTACTTGCCTCGTATGAATGTGTATGCATGTGAATGAATGTTGGTGGTGGTCGGAGGGGCCGTAGGCGATGATTATTCGCCACGCTTCCGTGAGTCTGCCTTATTATTATTATTATTATTATTATTATTATTATTATTATTATTATTATTATTATTATTATTATTATTATTATTATTATTATTATTATTATTATTATTATTATTATTATTATTATTATTATTATTATTATTATTATTAATTAATGGTTTTGTTACACACGTATTATTATTCTGCAGTGTTCTGGAGGTCCAGATTAATGGTTGGGGTTGGTTCAACGGAGGGGTATGGATTGGGCTATCACCTAAAGTCCACGTTTATTATTTATATATATATATATATATATATATATATATATATATATATATATATATATATATATATATATATATATATATATATATATATATATATATATATATAGTTTTATTTTTAAGATATATATTTACTGTTGACCTGATAGTGTTTTATTGTTCGCCCGTATATGCTCCTTGTATCGGCGCTGCTTACAGCACGCACCCATTGGAACGGAGACAAAGTTATACCGTTAGTTTTGTATACAGCGCGAGCCACTCAACACATATTGAACGGAGAAAAAGATAACCGTTAGTTGGAGAATAAAAGTGAGGAGAGAGAGGTGTTTTGCTACAGTGCTGTGGTGGTAACGTTAGTGCCGTTATTAGTTGGAAACGGTGTTGTGGTGTTGCGAAGGGAGAGGAGGAATACCATACTCCTGCATCAATCTGCCGACGGCGACGGGCAGAGGATAACGGAGACAGAATAGACCTTTAGACTGAGTTCGGTTGAGGCTGAACTCATATAGCAACCAACAGACTTTAGGTGATACCTAGGTGATACCTTTCTGTTGAACAAATTCTAATTATTAATCTGGACCTTCAGAACATGCAGTATTATTAATTTGCTCAAATGTCGTGGCCTCACACAGTGCCAACTGCAGGTCTCGCCATCTCAAAGATGACAGAGCATACGCAGCATCACCCTGTTGGGGTTGCTCAATGCTGTAAAATATTACATAAATGTTTTTTTATGAATAATGATATTTCAGGAGCCTAATAATATTGCTACAGCGTGCTGCAGGTAGTAGTAGTAGTAGCTAGGTACGTAGGAGGCTGCGGGCGAAACCATCTCCGTGACGTCAGCATTTAGCGTGAACAAAATGGCGGCGCACATGTTGATAAATGCTACATAAATGGACATAACAAATAGTACGATACATCTCCCTGGAGCTACTAGCAGCACGATACATCTCCCTGGAGCTACTAGCAGCAGGATACATCTCTCAGGAGCCACTAGCAGCAGGATACAGTACATCTCTCAGGGGGTGCTATGGCTCACCGTGTTTTTGAATAACTTTAAACATTATGAAGGATTTATCAGCCCAATCCAGAATGTACAGTACTTGGCCATATATTAAATTAAATGTATTTACAAAGATTCTTGATGTTGAGTTTGAGCTGGACATGGAAAACAAGTCAAATCATTTTCTTTAACTCAAAATACAAGCCTGTTTTACTTTAACATTTATGAACATTGCCAGTATTAAACAATTTTCAGTCTCAGAAGACCCAGTTGATGAAATCAATGGTTTTCATTTTTGGTTATAACAACCTATAGATATCAGTTTAACCGTGTTAAACTGTAAATGCTGAGACATACATCTCCTCTGTGTGTGTGTTATCCCATTGCAACTGGTGAAACACATTTGTGTGTATATACAGGATATATATAATGCATTATTAGCAGGCGTTGTAGGTCTAAAAAGTTATAACATGTAGGTAAAGTACATATATATAGAGATATTAGTTTAAACATTGTATTTAGGGCTGTCAGTTTATCGCGTTAATTAGATTAATTAATTACACAGCAAATGATCGCGTTATTAAAATTAACTCAAAATGTATTACAAAAAATAAAAATAAATAAAAAAACAGTTAATAATTTTTTTTTATCTCCTTCATTCCTTAAGAACGTAGAATACACATTTACAGACTTTTTTTTTATATGGTCCATTTGCATGTTCTTGGTACCACCTGTATCTGATTCTAGAATCTAGGGACATCTATGGATCTCAGGGAATGTATTCCCAGTGTCAGAAATACTGTCTGTTACTAGGGTTGAGTAAATTGTAATGAACCAAATGAGAATATCAATTACATTTTTATTTATCTTTGACTGTGAATAACACTATGCTCAAATTGACCAGACCTGAAAAATCTAAGCAAAGATGGAAGATTGTTACGATACAGTAAGGTGGCGGTAGAACCCAAGGCAGCAGGATAAGAGTAAGGAGGGAGATGAGGCAGGAGTCGACGTTCACAATTTAAAGTCTTTACTTAGCAACGTCAAATGTACATACAAGCATAAATAATAGGCACAGCCGTGCTGGCACTAACTACAAAACAAAACCTAACCAGAAGACGGACTGAACACACGAAATAAAAGATGACAAAACAGAATACTAATATACACTTACTTTAGACCGAACACAACTACAAGGACGACGTTTGACACAGACATCACAGGAACAGGTAACAAGGAAGAATGACTCCACAACCAGGTGAGGACAACCCACACTTAAATAACAACACTAATTACTAATTGACCACAGTTGGGGAGAGACAGGCACAGAACAAAACAAACAACCACTAGACAATAAGCAATACACAAAACAACACTAACCAGGGAAACCAATTCACACCAGGGTGGGGAAGTTCAACAATAACACACACAGTGACATCCCATTAATTATCCCATTAATTAAAGTAAGCATGTGAGTTATCAAGGGTAGAATCAGTGTCTGAACCAACTGGCTCGTCTGGCCACAAGAGGGAGGTAGAGGACCACTGTCAGGAGGTAGGGGACCAGGTAGGCGACCATTGTCAGGAGGGAGGAAATGTTCACTGTTATTCTCATAACCGGACCAGCAAGGGCCGGCCCTGGGGACGTTACAGAAGATGATTAAACAGAAGGTTTTGTAGATACAGTACTGAATTCTGCCATCCGGACACATGCAATTTGAAATATGATTATAGAATATAGAATATCAGGCATAAAATGGTTATGTGATTAAAATGCGATTAATTCGATTAATTCATTACAAATCCTGTAATTAATTAGATAATTTTTTTTAATCGCCTGACAGAACTAATTGTATTGTGTGTTGAACTGGGCACAGGCTCTGTGGGAGCGATAGCAGCAAGCAGCACCGAGGTCATCGGCTGAGGTGCTTTAGCATCAACAAAGATAGCTGGTCGGCTAGGGAGGGGAGAAGCCGTTGCTTTTTTTTTATCCACTTTTTTCTCCCATTTTTCTATATTTTTCTCCCATCCCAATTTCGTATCATCCAATTCAACCCTCCCCTGTCACGAACGCTGTTTCTTGCCTCCCACAAGCCGGCTGCAATGTGGACTAAGTCATACATAGCACAAGTCCCCGCCGGTACTTGAGGTAACAGCAGTCGCATCTTTTCACCTGCGCAGCTCGATCTCTCAGTGGCGAGGAGTAACGCGTGGGAGGCTCACGCTGCCCCCGACACTTCCTGATTCCACTGCGCAGGCGCACCAACCGACCTGTAGGAGTCGCTGTCCACAACGCCCGATCCCCACCCATCAGTTTCCCACCCCCTAATACGGCCAATGTGTATTAGTACGGACGACCAGCTAAACTGAAAGCAAATGTGGAGCGCTGGGCTCGAACAGGCGAGCCCAGCGTCTCCAGATTTCGTGGCGAGCGCCTTGCCCACTACGCCACGTAGCCGCCCCAGGAGAAGCCGTTGCTATAGTGATTAGATAGGGTGGGGTTGCTATGGGCTAGCAGCCGTTGCTAAGGAATATACTTTATAGTTGTGAGTTCTTCCGGTTTGACTCAGATTAGACAAGGCAGACGCGTAGACAGGTGGACAGAGAGACTGCAGCAGCTGGAGGGTGGGGGATGGGAGGCCCCTCCATGTGAACACTTAAGGTAACTAACTTGCGTTCAGCGTTTCTCTGATTGGCCACGACGCCCATGTGACCGCGTGCTAGCACGCCCCCTTATCCACGCCTGCCGCTCTGTGTGTTGCAGCGCGCGGCAGAGCGGCAGAGGTCCCTGTGTGTTCTCGCCTTCCTCAATTTATACGCATGGAAGTATTGACTACGCCGTAACGAATCATTAAAATTGGTTTGTCATGACAAACAAATACAAAAATCACGATTTACCCGGTGGCTACAACAACACACTGCATGTAGTCACTGTGTGTTGTTGTAGCCACCGGGTAAATCGCGATTTTTTTATTTGTTTGTCATGATAAACCAATTACATAATCCAACATATGTGTAAAGGCACAACATATTCCAGTTAACGGTATCTTTTTTTAATGATTCGTTACGGCGTAGTCAATACTTCCATGCGTATAAATTGAGGAAGGCGAGAACACACAGGGACCTCTGCCGCGCGCTGCAACACACAGAGCGGCAGGCGTGGATAAGGGGGCGTGCTAGCGCGCGGTCACGTGGGCGTCGTGGCCAATCAGAGAAACGCTGAGCGCAAGTTAGTTACCTTCCGTGAGTCTGCCTCAGGGCAGCTCTGGCTGCAATTGTAGCTTACCACCACCGGTATGACTGTGTATGAACGAATAATGGACTCTGTGAAGCGCTCTGGGTGCCATGAAGAGCGCTATATAAATCCAAGTCATTATTATCATTACCTTAAGTGTTCACGCGGCCCCTCCACCCTCCGGAGCCACAAGATAGCTAGCTTCGGCTAACAAGGAAGGCTTTCGGCTAACCACTGGGCCGCAACAATCATCGAGCTGATAGCAGGAGAGATCGGTAGAATTAATGAATTTAATAGACTTTTCAAAGACTTTCAGAACTGTTTCCATCTTGAATGGAATAAACATAACGTTTCAAGGAAAGGTACCACGTTTCCAGTGTCGATTCTTCTGCTTACGGATGTACCAACAGGGTGATACAGTGTGTGACAGCCAGTGAAATTAACCATCAACCGATGACACAAACACAACGCAGAGGGAAGTCATGGAACAGCAGGTGACGAGTTGATTAGAGGCTGAAGAACACTGTAATCTATCACAGTGGTGGGAGTACTGTTTTGTTGCCATTTGGATTGCAGAGTGGACCTTTTAACATTCTTTCACATTCAATTACAGATCAAAATCCAGGACATACTTGTGATATGAGGAGAGAGACCTTCCAATTCCATGGATACACTGTAGAACACAATAGACCATAGAGAGGAATCTGATAGATGGATCAGTGTACTCTCTCTCTCTCTCTCTCTCTCTCTCTCTCTCTCTCTCTCTCTCTCTCTCTCTCTCTCTCTCTCTCTCTCTCTCTCTCTCTCTCATCTCTCTCTCAGTCTATTTACATTTAGTCATTTAGCTTTTAGCAGACACTTTTATCCAACATCAGCTCTTTCTCCCCTCTCTCTGTCAGTCTGTTCCCATCCTCTCTCTCATCTCTCTGTCAGTCTGTTCCCATCCCCTCTCCCCTCTCTCTCCCCTCTCTCTCTCAGTCTGTTCCCATCCTCTCCCTCATCTCTCTGTCAGTCTGTTCCCATCCTCTCTCCCCTCTCTCTCTCTCTCTCAGTCTGTTCCCATCCTCTCTCCCCTCTCTCTCTCAGTCTGTTCCCATCCTCTCTCTCATCTCTCTGTCAGTCTGTTCC
This sequence comes from Notolepis coatsorum, assembly GCF_963971535.1. Classification (NCBI taxonomy): domain Eukaryota; kingdom Metazoa; phylum Chordata; class Actinopteri; order Aulopiformes; family Paralepididae; genus Notolepis; species Notolepis coatsorum. The sequence continues at coordinate 48,842,065 of NC_140177.1, read as the reverse complement.
CATCCCCTCTCTCATCTCTCTCTCAGTCTGTTCCCATCCTCTCTCTCATCTCTCTGTCAGTCTGTTCCCATCCCATCTCTCTCCCCTCTCTCTCTCTCAGTCTGTTCCCATCATCTCTCTCATCTCTCTGTCAGTCTGTTCCCATCCTCTCTCCCCTCTCTCTCTCTCAGTCTGTTCCCATCCCCTCTCTCTCTCAGTCTGTTCCCATCCTCTCTCTCATCTCTCTGTCAGTCTGTTCCCATCCTCTCTCTCATCTCTCTGTCAGTCTGTTCCCATCCCCTCTCTCTCTCAGTCTGTTCCCATCCTCTCTCTCATCTCTCTGTCAGTCTGTTCCCATCCTCTCTCTCATCTCTCTGTCAGTCTGTTCCCATCCTCTCTCCCCTCTCTCTCTCAGATTGTTCCCATCCTCTCTCCCCTCTCTCTCAGTCTGTTCCCATCCTCTCTCTCATCTCTCTGTCAGTCTGTTCCCATCCTCTCTCTCATCTCTCTGCCAGTCTGTTCCCATCCCCTCTCTCTCCCATCTCTCTCAGTCTGTTCCCATCCTCTCTCTCATCTCTCTGTCAGTCTGTTCCCATCCCCTCTCTCTCCCCTCTCTCTGTCAGTCTGTTCCCATCCTCTCTCCCCTCTCTCTCTCTCAATCTGTTCCCATCCTCTCTCCCCTCTCTCGGTCAGTCTGTTCCCATCCTCTCTCCCCTCTCTCTCTCAGTCTGTTCCCATCCTCTCTCTCACCTCTCTCTCAGTCTGTTCCCATCCTCTCTCTCACCTCTCTGTCAGTCTGTTCCCATCCTCTCTCTCATCTCTCTGTCAGTCTGTTCCCATCCTCTCTCTCATCTCTCTGTCAGTCTGTTCCCATCCTCTCTCCCCTCTCTCTCTCAGTCTGTTCCCATCCTCTCTCTCATCTCTCTGTCAGTCTGTTCCCATCCTCTCTCCCCTCTCTCTCGCAGTCTGTTCCCATCCTCTCTCTCATCTCTCTGTCAGTCTGTTCCCATCCTCTCTCCCCTCTCTCTCTCAGATTGTTCCCATCCTCTCTCCCCTCTCTCGGTCAGTCTGTTCCCATCCTCTCTCTCATCTCTCTCTCAGTCTGTTCCCATCCTCTCTCTCATCTCTCTGTCAGTCTGTTCCCATCCTCTCTCTCATCTCTCTGTCAGTCTGTTCCCATCCTCTCTCTGTCAGTCTGTTCCCATCCTCTCTCATCTCTCGGTCAGTCTGTTCCCATCCTCTCTCTCATCTCTCTGTCAGTCTGTTCCCATCCTCTCTCTCATCTCTCTGTCAGTCTGTTCCCATCCTCTCTCTCATCTCTCTCTCAGTCTGTTCCCATCCTCTCTCCCCTCTCTCTTTCAGTCTGTTCCCATCCTCTCTCATCTCTCTGTCAGTCTGTTCCCATCCTCTCTCCCCTCTCTCTCTCAGTCTGTTCCCATCCTCTCTCTCATCTCTCGGTCAGTCTGTTCCCATCCTCTCTCTCATCTCTCTGTCAGTCTGTTCCCATCCTCTCTCTCATCTCTCTGTCAGTTTGTTCCCATCCTCTCTCCCCTCTCTCTCTCAGTCTGTTCCCATCCTCTCTCCCCTCTCTCTGTCAGTCTGTTCCCATCCTCTCTCTCATATCTCTGTCAGTCTGTTCCCATCCTCTCTCCCCTCTCTCTCTCAGTCTGTTCCCATCCTCTCTCTCATCTCTCTGTCAGTCTGTTCCCATCCTCTCTCTCATCTCTCTGTCAGTCTGTTCCCATCCCCTCTCTCTCCCCTCTCTCTCAGTCTGTTCCCATCCTCTCTCTCATCTCTCTGTCAGTCTGTTCCCATCCTCTCTCTCATCTCTCTGTCAGTCTGTTCCCATCCTCTCTCTCATCTCTCTCTCTCAGTCTGTTCCCATCCTCTCTCATTTAGTCATTTAGCTTTTAGTGGACACTTGTGTCCAGCATCAGCTCTCTGCCAGTCTGTCTCCCCCCCATATCTCTCTCTCTCTATATATATCCCCCTCTCTCTGTCAGTCTGTTCCCATCCTCTCTCTCTCCCCCTCCCTGTTCCCCTTCTCCCTCTCTTAGGACAACTTAAGCCAGGCCAGTTAAAATGCAGAGTGGAGAGGACGCTGACACATCAGTGACATCACGCTATCAACCTGTCAGCCTCGTTTACAACGTCTCCTTTACTTTAGCCGTCTCCTTTACTTAGATTCACTGTCAGCCTCATTTACGACTTCTCCTTTACTTTAACTGTCTCCTTTACTTAGATTCACTGTCAGCCTCGTTTACAACTTCTCCTTTACTTTAGCTGTCTCCTTTACTTAGATTCACTGTCAGCCTCGTTTACGACTTCTCCTTTACTTTAGCTGTCTCCTTTACTTAGATTCACTGTCAGCCTCATTTACAACTTCTCCTTTTACTTTAGCTGTCTCCTTTACTTAGATTCACTGTCAGCCTCATTTACGACTTCTCCTTTACTTTAGCTGTCTCCTTTACTTAGATTCACTGTCAGCCTCGTTCACGACGTCTCCTTTACTTTAGCTGTCTCCTTTATTTAGATTCACTGTCAGCCTCATTTACGACTTCTCCTTTACTTTAGCTGTCTCCTTTACTTAGATTCACTGTCAGCCTCGTTCACGACTTCTCCTTTACTTTAGCCGTCTCCTTTATTTAGATTCACAGGGCCGTCTTCTGCAGAGAGCAGGAGACGACGAGACGACAGTTAATAGGTTCTCAATCTATAGTCTCTCTGTTGTTGTGACAGCAACAGATACATTTCCTCCTGTGCACTCGTTCCCTATAGAGCAGGAGAGTCAGGGGTGAGAGAGAGGGTCATTCTGGGGTCAAGGCATAGTTGACTGATCGCCGAGTTTCAGACTTGCATAAAAAGGGGGGTAGTGTTTGCTTGCATGTCACCCTGCTGCTGTCCCTCACGGTGGCGAGGATGGCGCCAGCCAGGAGTGAAACCAATCACAGCACCCCTAACAGCCTTCCTGGCAGCATGAATATATACACTGCTAATAGGCATAAAGTATGTGCCTAGAAAGGATATTAGCTGTGTTTGGTACTGAGCTGACCAAATAGCAGGTTAATGCAACCAAATAAGCTCTAACGTACTGTATTTCTGGAGGCGGGTAAAATGTAATCCATTCAAAAACTTGGCTGTGGTCGGCTGGTTTCTTAAAGGAACACGCCAACATTATTGGAAATACATTCAGTAGGAAGCTGTCTGGCTGCAAGCTAGCCTAGCTTAGCACAAATGAATGGAAGTGGATACGGATCAGCTAGCTTACCTAAAACTCCAGGAGAGGTGTTTTTGGCCAACAGCTAGGCTAGGTGATGCATATTAATTTGTGTTATACAACGGCATGCAAATTTCTCGATTCTGATTGGCTGAAACAGTCCATTTACACGTATGTATTGCGAACAGTCCACGCTTGCTGGCCCAGGACCCGCCCACAACCGAATCACATCACATCAATCCGCCGGATCACAAGATGCCGGACAATAATCTTTAACAATGATAGCGTCCTAACGACTAAATATGAAGCGATTCTGTCACAGCGAATGTCTTAGTCCTTTAAACAATGTTGGATGATGTAATTGATGGGTCATGAGTCAATACAGAACAAAAGAAAAATCGCGGATTGATTGATTGATTAATTTGTGATTTTTTTTTCAATTTCTTTTTCCTTCTCTCTGACTGCAGCCCTCACTCTCACACTGTCCGACGCTGGCTCAATCTCCACCCCCCCCCCCCCCCCACACACACACACACACACACACACACTCCTGTCTGCAACGCGGGGGATAGTCAGACTGAGAGAGAGCTGGGTGCTGCGCTGTTCTAAGTGAGCATGGCCTATTGAGTTGATTGATTGATTGATCCCTATAGGGCAAAGAAAACTTTTTAATTTGTTTTACCTACTTTCTATAGAAGCATCTAAGAATGAAGTTCTATAGAAAGTAGGTCTGCATCCCCTTAACAATTGTGTGTATTGAGCCGTACTGTATTGTACCCATTCTGCATCTGGTAATAAAATGTTCAATCAATCATTCCAATAATACACAGTTGGATGTGTTAGTTGGTTGGATGCACTTCCGAGCTGCTTCCACATGAGGCAACTTCTCTCAATCATTCCAATAATACACAGTTGGATGTGTTAGTTGGTTGGATGCACTTCCGAGCTGCTTCCACATGGAGGCAAATTGTCTTTTTTGTAGTTGTGGGAACCACTTTTTCTGGCGGATGGTTTTTTCAATAAATCTTCGATTAATGTGTGTTTATTGTATAGCAATAAGGTTGGATGAATGTGGCAGTTGTATAAAAGCTTTACACCACTTGCAGTCGTGATTTGTGAACAATAAACCATGCCTAGGGGGGTCTAACGACCCTCGGCTGCGCCTCGGGCCTAACAACCACCCCTAGGCATGGTTTATTGTTCACAAACCACTCCTGCGCGTGATGTAATGCTTAACTAAACTATGCTACTGTAGCTTGCAGCTGCATAGCTTTTTACTGAATGCACACAGAGGCAATTGGTAGGCCATCTATCTTCTTGTGTGATTCAGGAGAATCATTTCCCATACTGTTCCCATACGGTATGATTGGCATAGGCTAAAGAACAATAGGTGGTTAGCGAGAGTTTGTTACTCAGCTGGTTTCTGTCTTTGTTTACCTTTTTTCCCCTATTTATCTCTGCAGCATTAGCATAGTGCAATGGGAGAAATGTTTGCTCTGGTACTGTGGATAAAAGTGTCTATCCCTTTCGGCATTTGGTCAACTGTGGTCAATTTGACCCACTCTCCAGGCTCAGATTCCATTTGAAAGATGGAATTTTACATACATGCTTAATCTCTGGGTTTGCTTTTTTCTTTATAACCCTTGATAATAGCTTTTCACTTATTAACTGTACTGGCTGTATAGTGCCCTAGTACATCTTCACAAACGACTAGTAAAACATTTACTTCTTTCATCAAAACTGCACAGAATACAGTGGCCTCTCTGAAATATGAACATTTATTAGCTGTGGATACAATAAAAACAACATAGACAAACAACATACTGTCATCAGGTTTTGTAAATCAAGTTCATTGCACTGCATATTTTGTCTACAAGCTTATTCTTGATTATAGGAGGTCACCTGTGTTGGGCAATTCACTACCAATTATTACATTTGTGGGGTATGCTGGTTTGTAGCTACTTAGCCAAACATGATAGTCAATGAGCATTGGTCAAATCCAGCTTCTAATCATGTATTTCTCAGCCACTGATTGTAATTATAAAAGGCCATTAAAATAATGAATATGACATGTCCATTAGAATGGATACATCAATGTGCTTTCATTAGAACATGACCCACATAATAATTATTTTCCTTCCAGTTCCTGACGGTAACTGACGTTGCCGTGGTGACTAAAACTTTGTTTGTATTTTTCTTTTAATTCCCAGCTGCAAAGGTGGAGGAAAAGGAAGAGGTGATAACAGTCTCTGGAAAGGTGGATGGAGAGAAAGGAGAGAAGAAGGTGAAGAAAGAGGGCAAGGGTGCCAAAGAGGGGAAGGGGGATGAGAAGGACGGGTCCACCAAGAAGAAGGGTGACAAGGGTGAAAAGGGAGCGTCCAAGAAGGAGGACGGCGAGGGAAAAGGGAAGAAGACTGGAGAAAAAGGAGACAAAGGAGAAAAAGGAGGTGGCAAAGGAGGTGCTAAGGGAGGAGCCAAGAAAGCTCCTGCAAAAAAATGAACTCCATGGAAAAACATTGCAAAAGAACATTTCATATTTTTCACCTGTGGCCTTTTGGATATTTTTAAGTTTTTTTTCTAAAAGCACCATTTGTATGATATTGTATTTAAAGAAAATAAAAAGACATAATAGCTAGTGAAAAGTGTGTTTTGTACAACAATTACCTTTTTAGACTAATTCCATTGCTAGTGGAACATCTCAGGGTCAAGTGTATTTTCCTCCCAGCTATCCCCCCACCCATTTAGAAGGTTTATATAGTCACGTTTGAAGCTCAGCTAGGCTACTTTTGGAGCAGCTGTTGAGGATTTCAGAACAAGCGACAGGAATACAGTATAATTATACATTTATTATCTTATCTTGCAATACACAGATGAACATTGGAGACCAGAAAACATCTTCCTTTTAATTCCAAGTATACATTTACACCTACTTGCCGAAATCAACATGAAGTGATAACAACGTATGACATGTCTTATAGCAAACAGTTGCAAACACATCTTAGGAAGATTCATATTAAACTACCAACTTCTATTCCACTGAGTAGATTTCAAAATGAGATAAATAAAGAAAACAAAACATATGTTTTATGCTTCTATGAGAGGTATTAAAAAAAAAGAAAAATACATTAGCTCTATGGAGATTGGCCTTTTTATACACTCAGCACCAAAACACGATCAATTTACATGATACAATCAAAACAAAATACAGTATGATAGGGTATTAAAGTGCTCAAATATAAATGTGAACATTTTGATAGAATCATAAAAAAGGTGTTTATGTTCTGATATTAGATTACCTATATAACACTGTACAACAAAGGATGCTTCACTCAGTGGCAAGTTAATAGCCCGCCAGTGTGGCTCTGCAGGTGAAATCTGTACCAAATAGTCATTACAGTAGTTGAGCAACTGCACTTGTTCATCAACTAGAGCTGCAGGTGGTGAGCTACACGTCAGCTTTACCTTTCCTTTGCTTGTTTATTTTACTTTTGGTTGAGGTATACTATTACTGTCCATTGACACATTGAAAGCTGAAAGGTTTTATACTTTGATGGAAAGATAAATACAGAAGGGGCGACTATTCTACACGGTTGTCCTTAAAGGATGGGTTCACTTTCTCTTTTAAACCCTATTTTAATGTAGTCTGGCATGATGTGGACTAGTACAGGCCATCACTTCACTGTTCACTGCACTGTGCTGCATCCTCTCACCAGCCTCCAATACAATCCAATGGGGGTGTTTTAGCCTCTAAAAACCATGATACATGTCCTTTTAAACCATGATACGTGTCCTTTTAAACCATGATATATGTCCTTTTAAACCATGATACTTGTCCTTTTAAACCATGATACAGGCCATTTTAAACCATGATACATATAATTTTAAACCATGATACAGGCCATTTTAAACCATGACACATAATTTTCCAAAAGAGGAAGCTTACAGTATAATCAGATGTGTCTTCCAGTATGTTCCATTGAGGAAATTGTTGTAAACCGTACATCGTATCAAACATTATGAGTTTCATCTAATATCTATCTACATGTGTAACAGAGCACATCACTTTTTCTATTACGGTTTGCAACCATTTCCTCAGTAGAACTATGAGGACACATCTGATTATACTGTGAGCTTCCCATTTTGAAAATGGATATGTAATCACGTTTTCTGAAGGCCAAAACATGCCTCATTGGATTGGATTGGAGCCGGGTGAGAGGATGTGTCTCAATACTAAATCTGTGAAATGATAGCCTGTATAGCATCTTGCCAGGCAATGTTTAAATAGAGCCTGGATACATACATTTCTTTTTTTTTTAATAAAAAAAAAAAAAGTAAACCTGTCCTCTAACTGTTGGGAGTCAACAGTTCAATGAAATATTATTTATCTTCAGAATGCATTAGGCCTCCTCAAGTTATAATAATGTTTTCCAGACTATTAGGGATATACAAAAGTGATAAATGGTAGTTGAAATTTGATTTTGGCAAAGTATGAAAAATAAAATAGTATTTCACGACACTGGAGTTGTAGCAACTTGTTAAGGTTTCCTCATGTCGTTGGACTGAAGCACTGTTTTGTGGGCTGCAGTCACCTGTAATTAGTGTTGTAGCCAAGCCACTAAACCTTGAGTCGAGTCCCACACCCTCCGAGCTCAAGTCTGAGTCTGAATCCTTAGGCAAATGTTCACGTTAAGTCCAAATCAAGTCCCTTAAAGCCCAAATCACATTTCCCCAGACGTCAACTGATACTGGTTCAAAATGCAGCTGGCGGCCGACAGTCAGAAGCAATTTGATGTTGGGAGTTGGCAAGTGGTCAACAGCAATTCAACATGTATGGTAGAATTGATGTCTAGAGCTGTGGCCAGAAGCAGGCAATCATGTGTGTTTGACATCTCTATAAGGGTTATAAGGCTATAGCAACACCAACCATGCTCTGTAGGGGAACACTGGGACAAGTTCCCAAAGTCTTTCTTAAATCTATTTAAACTGGAAGTTCACATTATTATTATGTTTTTTATTTTTTATTTTTTTACTCAACTCAACTCACTTAGGAAATATCTGGTTTTGCTACTACTTTTAGTTTAGAGTAGATATTGTGTAATGTGCCACTCCACACTCACCCCTTTGATCAATTAAGCAGAATGTGAGTGGGTGTTGGAGAAGATACAGCACTGAAAATTCAAACCACTTCTGCTGCTGGTCTGCTGCTCCTCTACCACTATAGAACTAGCACTCAGGTGTTATATTTCGGGGGATGGTGGCTAGCTCCCAAAGTGAACAAAGGGAGGGTACTTAACTTAAGTGCTGCCCCAGGGAGGGGGTCGGGGGCTACTGCCCTCAGACCTCCAAGATAATTTTTTTATGGGCAGTCTGACTTGGGGTACTGCCCATATATTAGTGTTGCAATGCATGATAAGTAAACAGTGAAAAAATCTAAGGAATCGGATGGAGCTGGGGCGTTTGGGACGAATACAAATTTAAGATGAAAATCTCCCCAGCCTGTGGGAGGCAGTGGAGGTGTGAAATCTGGCCCGGTCCAGAACAATAGGAGTCACAAAATCAGTTTGGAGTGGAGTGGTGGAGGAGTGGTAGAGGCGCAGTAGAGGTTTGATTTTTCAGTGCTGGATCTGTAGGTGATAATTATAGTACTTAACTTACTATAATACACTTATAGTACCTAGACTTTACAATGCATCAATGTGCCTCACTGCATCACTGAGCACAGGGTGACAGTTACTGTACCATCTTCCTGGACTTTTACTTTTAAAACAACACTGTTCAATATTACACTTACCGTAGACTTCTGTATATTTTTTTACTGTATATTTTATTCTATTCTTATTCTTAGGCAATTTGTTTTGTTATTCTTATCCATGACTTTGTTCTGTCTAAATGTCTAAATGTTTAATGTGAGCGATTTGTAGTGTCAAATTTCCCTCGGGATGATTAAAGTATTTCTATTCCATTCTATTCTAACATTACAAGTCAGAGTGAAGGGACAAAAGATCATAACAGCCACAAGTCAAATGGAGCCAAAGAGAAAGCTTCACAATAAATGGTAAGCATTAGGTTGTTGGACAAGAAAACCACCAGGTGAGAGATTGCTTGACACACACAGCTCTGGGCATGTATCAGCTTTGAATGACAAAGCTAGAATAAATAAGATAAAACTGATTTTGTCTGCATCTCTTTAGTATGCAGCCAAGTCCAATTCAGATCAAAATCCTATCAACATTTATGTTAAAAAAAGTCTTCATGAGCCACGAGTCTGTGGAGTCAGAAATCTTGGACCTGAACTGAAGTCCATAAACACTGTCTGTAATGTTGCAGATCGTACTTAACTGTTTATGACACCTTCAATAGCTCCTCCAGACACTGCCAGGGGAGGATCATTGACTCATTTGCTTGCCTGCTGTTCTAGTGTCTTCTGTTTTAGAGCTTCCTTCTCAGTCTGGCATCTCTGGACAGGTGTTAAATGTCAAGACGAAACACAGTCCATCCTTTTTTTTTTCTAAAACAACTACCAATAGCAACGTCTATTTAGTGTGATGATGTTAATCTAATCACAATACAATTTCCGCAATGGAATTATGTTGACTGAATTGTTCTCTAAAGTAACGAAAGATGTATGTTTTCTTGTCTTTTCTCTTCAGTATAAAATGTTTATGATGTAATGATGATGTAGCCTCGCAAGTCAGGATCTTCCGTTGTGAAATCCTGCAAGATTTTGTTTCTGTCTTGCGAGGTGACTGATGATGTGCCCTATAGCCTGTAACCCATGACAACACAACAACCAGCTCACTGGGACGTTATGAACAAAATGCACAGGACAATATTTTCGGAGCGGGGCATCTATAGACCCTGGCTTTAAAAGACGCACACAATCTGGGGCAGACAGAACTACCTACTATACCAGATACCAACGATGGAATTAATTGAAAATGTCACAATTATTAAAAGTGTAGAAAACGTGCAATAAGTTACCTAGAAAAGACGACACACATGTATAATTAACCTATCTCAAGCCCTGTCCACTTTTCTTGATCCTCCAATCAAAACTGTACAAGGGAGGCAACAGTTGTGATTGGAGAATTAAGAAAAGAGGGCAGGGCTTGAGATAGGTCCATTGGTTGTATCGAATGTAGAAATATTAGGGCACAAATACAGTTTAACTCAATGCCACAGATGTATGACAATTGTAGAATATAAGCTATAAACACCCTGCTTCAGGTGCTCTATGGAATGGTTCAATATAATTATTGATGGAGTATGGTTTCTCTCACTGGGACCAATAAATGTATTCACCAGTTTTATGTGGACTAATATATACATAATAGAACATTCAACCCCCCCCCCACACACACACTCCCCCCAAAAAAAACAAAAACAAAAATAAACATTTTCAATATCTGTACATCCAAAAACATAGTCTGAATACGTATCAATAATACAAATGAACACTATTAGCTCACAACTAGAATGGATTTTGGATCTTTGTAAACATTGTGACGTCTATTCATATGTACAGTATATATCATATGTACAGTATAAGCAGCATGACAGTGGACCATATGTAAAACATCTTGTGTGCTAATCATTTCAGGCTTTCCTTCATATGCACCAAAAAATAAGCCACTCGTGGAATTGCAAGGGAATTTGAGATTTTCTTGGAATTCCTCATTTGATTAACATTCCATTGACATTTTTTTTACCATTTCCTGTACCCTATGGGTTTAAAGTAAGGCATTTCCTCTGAAAACTTTAAGAAAATAATGTACCATTTCTATAATGTCTTCGGATTCTCCTGCAAGTTTTCACATACGTTACCTAACACTAAACCTCCAAAGACATTTACTAATATATTCCTGTTTTGGCATTTCTTTTCCATTATCACAGAAATATGATGATCATGAACAATCATTTGAATTCTATGAAATCCACAACGATTACACAGTTCAATACTGGGTTATCAACAAACAAACTTTTTTCGTAAAAAAAAGAAAAAAAAAAAAATTCAGTCCTCTGGGGAGAAACGCTGGACAACACACCTTTTAACTAGGGATGCTCGATATTGGCTTTTTTACCGATACCGATATACCGATATTGTCCAACTCTTAATTTCCGATACCGATATCAACCGATATCGATATATGCAGGGTTTCCCCCCCCAACATTTTTAATAATTTCAGGTAATTAACATTACATATCTCTTGTTGTGGAATTAACACAACATTATGCATACTTTTGACAATACATAAAATCAGAATTTGTTCTTACTTGCTTGCCTGGGTAAATAAAGGTTATAGAAATGTAACCTTTTACTTTTGTAACCTTTTACTTTTAACAGTATCTAAAAACTGATGCAGAACTTCAATTACCTGAGTCTTGTTCCCTTTTACACTTAAGTGGGTTTGTATCCAGACATCCATTTGTTTAAGTCAATGCAGAAGAAGTGATCACGCCATAGAGAATGAACTGCTTCCTCCTACTCCAGAAAGATACAATGAACTGCTTCCTCCTACTCCAGAAAGATACAATGAACTGCTTCCTCCTACTCCAGAAAGATACAATGAACTGCTCCCTCCTACTCCAGAAATATACAATGAACTGCTCCCTCCTACTCCAGAAAGATACAATGAACTGCTTCCTCCTACTCCAGAAATATACAATTAACTGCTCCCCCCCCCAACTGTTGTACTGGTAGTCTCCTCTTAGTCAGCTGACACTGAGCTGAACTGAGCTCTGTTTTAATCTGATGCAGCTGCCCAGAGTTCAGTCCAGTCCACCCATAATGCAGATCCACTTAGCTTTGCATACAGGGTTAAGACTGATTCTAGCAAACAACACCCCCCCCCCCCCCCCCCCGGAGAAACTGGGCAACAAATAAAATAAAATAAACAAAATGGTAGTGGGAAAACAAATGAGAGATGGCAGTCTGTTCTCAGCCTTCACACATTCAGCAGTCTGTTCTCAGCCTTCACACAATCAGCATGGCAGGGCAGGTGGTTGGTACAGTATGATAGAGAGAAAGGTCCTTCTCCCTAAAAAGGAAGGTGTTCCACCTGAGACAGTGATACAACCTCTGTTTTGCCTTGAGCCTCATCCGTCACTATTAATGTCCAGCTCTGTTCACAGGAGAATCCAAAAGAATTTGGCAGTGTTGATTGTAATGTATGCAGTCATCCTCAGCAGAACATCCTGAGAGTACTGACTGTCCCGTGTTGTTTTCTATGTCTCACACCCCTACACACACACACGCATGCACGCACGCACGCACACACACAGCGTCGCAGCTACAGGGACGGAGGAGGACATCACATGACTGTCTCCCTCTCCTCCTCGACTACAGGGGAGGGCTTCTCCTCTCCGCACGGCCTGGCGACGGCGGCGGCAGTTGAGTGCTCCTCCTCCGGCACGTGGAGCTCCTGCCCCGATGAGGGCATGGAGTTCTCCGACACGGAGCCGTTCTTCACGTACCCCGGGAGGTTCCGGTGGCCGTTCACCGGCGCCGGGCCGAGCCTGGTGGTGAGGTGGAGCGTCAGGGGGCCCCGGGCCGTCACGTTGGTCACGCTGGTGTGCGACACCATGGGTCCGTAGCTGTACGTGTTGCTGCCGCTCCGGGCTTTCCTCTTGAAGTCCAGGGCCAGCGTCCTCCTGCTCCACGACTTCTTGATCTCTGCTTGCACCTTCGGAAGGGAGGAAATACATTTTGTGTTTAGAATATTCTCCGGGAACAGAATGAATCGTTCATATTAGACTTGGGTAAAAAGATTGATGTCTTACCTCCCCATTGCAGAAGCAATATATAATTGCCACGAAAAATCCCTGGATATGAAAAAGAAAAGGAAACATGATTTTCACAACAAACACTCTTGAGCTGTACAGTGGATTTGACAGTACCAGCCCTCTCTTAATCTTACATCATAGTCTAATCTCCGTTCAGTGCCTAATCATGTGTATTGCCATCATTAATTCACTGGTCGAAGTAAAGGAAAAAGATATAGGCCCTACATTCGCAAAGCTTCCTCCCAGAGTAGGAGTACTGATCTGGGGTCAGTGATCAGGAACACTTTATGCAAACTAACAGACTGGGGCTGACTCTAGATCAGGCTTTGTGAATATGGACCCTCGTCCAGAGTTTTCTCCAGTCTTTGGCAGCACTGTGCAGCAGTGCAAATGCACATTTTCAGTGATAGTCATGTTAAAACAACACACACACACACTCTCTGTCTCACACCCCTACACACACACACACACACACACACACACACACACACACACACACACACACACACACACACACACACTCTCTATGTCTCACACCCCTACACACACACACACACACACACACACACACACACACACACACACACACACACACACACACACACACACACACACACACACACACACAACACACACAAACACAAACACACACAAACACACACACACACACACGGTTCATTGCTTATTCGATTGTTAAGTCTGACGCCATTTCCGGGGGCCTAACATGTATATTCATGTCTGGGGCCAAACGCTCTGCTTCAGTGGGAGACACTATGAGCTCATACCCCACACATTTATCACTACTACTACTATCTACTGAAACAACAAGGGACACAGCACTGGGGCATGTTGGAAAGACCAGAGCCTCAGCCAACGCAGGAAGCTTGGCCCCCGGAAACTGTTTATAGGAAGGTCGATACGTCACAACTAGGCCTGTCACGATAACACATTTTGCTGGGCGATTAATTGTCCCAGAAAATTATTGCGATAAGCGATATTATTGCGGTTTTGAGAGATTTTTTTTTTTGAGAAATGTATTTCCCAAAAGTTTTCAATTAACCTTTTTATTTTTTTTACTAATATAATAATAGCATAATAATGCAAGGAAACCGTTTCAAATTGCAATAAACCTTTATTTAACATTGGAAGACATTTTAAATATCCTAAATAAAATAATTCTCAGTTTGATTGTTTATTATAAAACACTGAAACTGGAAACAAGCCCTCTGTCTGGCTTTTTGTGTCATCCTTTTAACATGTACATGTATTATTAATGTACCTTGCGGTACCATGTACAAAATGTTAATAAAGTATGAGGAAAAAACTGTGGAAACGGAATAAATAAAAAGGCAGTGAAACAATAATCAAATAAACACCAAAATATATACTATCTCTATTGGAATGGAGACTTCAGCACAGGATAAACTAGGGATGGGCAAAAATAATCCAGATCGATTGATCACATGATGTACTCGAGTACTCGTGGAGGAAAACGCTGTACAAAATAAACGTCTTTTCCGGTGTTTTAGACTTTTATTTTGAAACCCACCGACTGGAAGTATTGTTGTTATTATCCTAGCAGAACGTATGAGCGGACAATTTGTCTCGTCCGGTTCTGTGTTTTTGAGCTAATGATAAAACAAATGTTGAGATTGTTGGTGAACAACTAACTTTAGGTTACTGTAGTTTTAACGTTAGCTACTAACGTTAGATGCAGCTACTACAGGCAATCAACGATGAGGAGGAAGCGTCAAAGCCGTATATAATAGAATAGCCCTGTGGTGCGTAGGCACGACTCGAAACTACCTGTTATAATAAATTTATTCATGTTTAACTTGTCCCCGTGTCCAGTCCTTTGACTAGCCCCACCCATTCATTGTAAACAATGATGCATGTAATTGTATTAACGTTATTGTGTGTTGTAGCTATGCTATACATTGCATTTCGTTTGTTAGCTATTTAGCTAATGTTGATAGCATTGAATAGCATCAACGCTAGATCTTTAATCTTTATTTAGCAGTCCAGTTTCTCCGGGCAGTAGCGAGTAACTACTTGGGTCTAAAAATAGCTACACTACAAAGAACGCTACTTGGTTAAAAGGAGCAACACTATTGAGAAATGTAGTTAAGCTATGTGCTCACAGGAGCTCCCGTGCTGTGCTCTAGTAACGCCAGCGGCCCGCCTCCCCACACGGAGTGACTGACAAGGGGTACTGATTCCGCCTCATTAAAACAAACGCGCAAATAGCAATTAATCGTGCCCGTCAAAATCATTGCATTCATCAATCGAATAGGGTCGTGGAAGAGCATTCACTCAAATGCACATTAAATCAGTTTTCCATGATCTCACTCATCACATCCTTGATTAGCTCAATCATAAATGTGTCCCAAGAACCCAAATCATTAGACTTCAGAACTTAACTTATAATTGAAATGAAAAATTTATGTGGATCCTCACCCTTGTTAAACTCCAGATACTCAGACTCACGATAAGAGGCTATTCAGATGAATTTTATGAAATAAACGTAGCCCCCCACCCCATTCTGTAGAGAATGTTGCTGCCATAATGTGTTGTTATCTCTCTTTTTTGTAATTTTTTGTGTCTTTATGTTTGTTTTAAGACAAAAAAAGCTAATAAAATTTTTAAAGAATTTATAATAATAATTAAAAAAGATAAGTGTCCTTGTACTAAAAGCACAGTGGCTGGTCGTCGCTTGCCTGGAAGGAATTGAACAGCATCTCGTAGTGCATCTGGATCTGCCAGGGGACCTCGGACACCTCTGTGTACGGCATCGCCATGAACACGATGTAGTGGACGCCGAACAGCGGCATGAGCACCAGCGTGGACTTCAACAGTCTTCTGGTGTAGGAGGAGGAAAGCACACGTTAGAATCCTAATGTCACAGAGGTGAACATGCTTTTTCCATTATCCTAAACCATGCTGACTGTATGACAGAGTAGGGATATGCCATTTGTAACATGACGTGCTTATCTCCTAACTTGTTTAGTGGTGTGTGTGTGTGTGTGTGTGTGTTGCAGAAAAGGCTGAATATATTGAGGGTTTTTATCACATCGCTGTCAGGAACTGTATATTATTGAAAGAATTACAGTATATATTATATATTTATATGCATATGTATATACAATTTATAAATGTATTTATATACTGGCGACTACGTGGCGCAGTGGGCAAGGCGCTCGCAACGAATGCTGGAGACTAGGCTCGAACAGGATGCCTCCTGTTCGAGCCCCGCTCTCCACATTGCTTTCAGTTTAGCTGGTCGTCCACAGTAATACACATTGGCCGTATTACGGGGAGGGAAACTGAAGGGTGGGGATCGGACGTTGTGGACAGCGACTCCTACAGGTCGGTTGGTGCGCCTGCGCAGTAGAATCAAGAAGCGACGGGGGCGGGGCCCCTCCAAAGCCCAGATCCCAGACGCTGAAAGATCGAGCCGCGCAGGTGAAAAGATGCAACGGCTGTTACCTCGAGTATCGGAGGGGACTCGTGCTATGTATGACTTAGTCCACATTGCAGCCGGCTTGTGGGAGGCAAGAAACAACGTTCGAAGACAGGGGAGGGTTGAATTGGACGATATGAAAATTGGGATGGGAGAAAAATAGAAAATGGGAGAAAAAGTGGATAAAAAAAAAATGTATTTATATACTGTATAAATGTATTGGATTGTATAGAGATACAGCGTTTATACATACAATTAACAATAGAATGCAATTATATAATTTGTGATAGTTAAAAAGGGGTAGGAATTTTAAAAAGTGTATACTTCTTCCTACTCCTTTTTCGAACAGGGTAAACTATGATTTGTTTATCTGTTTCTCTTTTTGTTGTCTTTTTTTTATTCTCTTTTGTATATGTCAAATTAACAGATATATTTTAGTTTTTATACTTGTTATCTTTCATTCATTCATATTACCGGTAATAAGAGGTGTCAGCCTGCAGATACTATTGGCATAACAATACAATAACAACTAACGTGATGATACTGGGCTCGGGAAGCCAGGACGTTTACTACAGGCTGCCACGGAGGCCGTTATGGAGACTCACTTCCCGTTTATTGCACATAAATAACTCAACATACAAACATGGGGAAATTAATGGAGAAAATTAAGGGTAGAGGTTTCTCCCATGATGGCGGCCAGCTTTTCACACAAGACTTTTCAATCATATTTTAACCCAAATATCCATCTCTCAACACACACGGCCACTGGGTTCAAACTAAGCGGGACCTGAAGCGTCATCTGCAACATACAGTAGTGTTGCCATTTGCTTTGCGTCACCCTCGAAGATTATAAACACTAGTCTAATATTTGTTGTAAGAATTGATCTTGTTCTGGTGCCATGGCCATGTATTTTCCTTTAGACCACAGTGGAAATAAGTCAAATGACTGTGCCATCCTTGTACCCTTTATTCTCCCTGTAGTTTTTAGGCCTGTCCCCAACTAAGGATTTGTATAGTCGACTTTGATTGGCCAAAATCTGCCGATAGTCGACTGGTAGTGCGAAAAAATGCAAAAAAATGCAAAGAACATTTTTAAGAATTATAAATATATGTATTTTTGTATCATTCCATTTGGGCTGTTGGAATGAAGGAGTCGACTGAAGGCTTCTTGTGCTCTGCGAAAGCATGCAATTGGTCCACTGATGGATACATCTTGATATTTGTCTACTCTATAGTGTGTTCATTAGATGGGTGAAATCCTCTTTCAGTGCCTCTGTGCCCGTTTTCTTAAGGCCTCTGCATGCTACAGAAACTGCGAAGTAACTGCAACACAACATCGACAATGCAACAGTGTTGCAGACACTCTGCCTTTATGCTTCTGCAACATCGACGAGCAGCCTATGCAACATTGTAACCCGGATGTAGCTAGGTTCCCTAGATAGATGAAACTTCCCTTCTCAACCAACCCATTGATAACATAGCATAATTTTTACTTCCGGGCGGGGGGTTTCAAAATAAAAGAGCGACGTCTAAAAGCACCGTAAATACGTTTATTTTGTTAGACGTCGCTCTTTTATTTTGAAATCCCCCGACCGGAAGTATTTGTGATGTATTCTGCTTGTGTAACTTTAGGTTAGTTTTAACGTTAGCTAGCAGCAGGGATGGATGCCTTTGTGCAAATGCAGGCAGCTACAGGCACTTGAGGTCGAGGAAGAGCTGCTGAATTTAATCGGCAGGAGGAGAGAGAGCTCGTCAAAGCTGGATATATCCCTGTGGCTGTGGTTGTAGGCACGAAAATGCAGCTCGAACTACCTGTTATATTAAATTAATTGATTGCTGTTTAACTTGTCCGTGTCCAGTCCTTTCGAACTGCCCCACCGTTCATTGTAAACAATGATGCATGTAATTATATTAACGTTACTGTGTGTTGTTGTAGCTATGTTAATAAATTCTGAATGGCATTAACGTTAGTTGGGTATGATAGCATTGAATATCATCAACACTAGCTGGCCGGTTACAACAATGGAGGATGGTATTCCTCCCTGCGGGACCAATATTATTCTATGACAGCCCCGCCCCCATTCGCTAACCAACCAATCACTGCTACGCAACATCAACGCAAGGTTGTTCAGATTAGATTTTGGGGAGAGGTACGCAACATCCTCACAACACACTCTACAACACCCTCTGCAACATGTTGCGTTGAAGTCGTGCTGATGTTGTGTTGCAGTTGCTTTGCAGTTTCTGTAGCATGCAGAGGCCTTTAGGCAGTTAGCTTTGCTGGTATGCGCGCCATTAGTGTTAGCCACGCTTCTAGGCCTCTTTGCTCTTGAAAATAATGATTTTTAAATATTATATATCCTCTTAACACTTTAACTGCCGAAGGTTAAATTCATGATATACCATCCCTCGCCAGCTCTATTTGTCTATGGAGAAGTTCCCCTTCTTTGCAGGGCTATAACTTTTTAAATTCTATTGCTAGATTGCCATTATTAGGGCCCATTCAATGTCCTATATGTATTGTTCAGGGTGTATGAACGTTAAACTTTTTCATTCACATATTCATACTAAAATATGATCTAAAGTATAAGTATGTTTTCATCTCTTTCTGCAGCTTTCTCCAGAACGTGATTTATAGCCCCAAATGCATTATATTGATGATCAAATACAGTTTGGTAGCGATCGGTGCCAGATGAAAAATTTCAAATGGACGTGCTTCTAGAAGTTTCTACGTATCATCTGATGATGACCGGATGGGCGGGGGATCGTTTATAATTCCGTGGGCAACGTTATACCATTCATCTAATGTGGGTCAAATGTTCATCATAGCAGTTAGTGTCGAACACGGTAATACTACACGCTAAAACTCACCCCAGTCTCCGCGGGCCGTTGGGCGATCAGCGTGGGGTAGACAGTTTTCCATTATGGGATGTCGAAATACCCGGTCCATTTCCAGGTTGTATAATAGTATATACGTCCAAATAACGTTGTTTATTGAGTTAGGGCGAGCAATCTATTATCGAGTGTTTCAAGATGGAGTCGCGGGAGCTATAGAGAGTGGCCGGAAGTAATATGGGTGATCACCACTTCATCCACATGACTTCCTGTTTGGCGCTTCTGCCGATCGGCCACCAGATGGCGCTCTTGAACCGCTAGAGGGTTGAGAGGAGGCCAGCACTGTGTCTCAGGGCTGCGGAGGAAAAATATGATTTCGATCACAGATTTTTGAAATATTGATATTAAAGACGAGTTAGGGTGTCCTCGGCAACTTTAGCATGGCTAGGAAAGATGCCTAAACACGTTTTCGGCACTTAAAGTGTTAACATGCAACGGCCCTCTTGAGGACGATTTACCCACCGGCGCGACGTGCCACTATGCTGACCTCTAGCGGCTCGGGTGTGCATATTAGGGGTCACGCTGGAGCTTTGAACCCGTCGGCGGACAACAAAAGAATTAGAATCCCTCTTAAATGCTCAAAAAGGACATCTTTTCAGAAATCGATAAAAATAGAAAAATTGCCATTTCTAGTGCTTTGACATGTAAGGTATACGTCCCCCAACTTGCTAAACCTAATATGACTTGTAAATACGTTTAATTCTTGCTAGATGGTATGATTGTAATAATCTCCATTTGCGATAAGAACTACATCGCGCCACGAAATGCACATACATGGACGCGCGCACACACAAACAGCGCATAGGTGTTAATCACTGAGTGATCTAATATGCATATTCTTCAGCGCGAGAGGGGGGGGGTTGTGTTTCTCACTGTGTCGTTGATAATATAATCTGAAGAGGTCCTGCATTATTATTATTATCATTCTCGAGAATACACGGGACCCGACGGAACGTTAATTTATGTATTAAAAGTAGTCTAACATGCTTTTCATCCTCGCCCGTGTATATACCCACGTCGCGCTAAAACAACATAACTACTGTATGGCAGAGACAGAGTGAGTGTGTGTACGAGTTATGAGTTATCTCGCAGTTCATTCAAGCGCGCATCACGGTGATGACAGCTCTCTAGAGTAGAAAGGTGCGCTCACAGGGGCGTAGCTGGAGATTCTGGGCCCCATGAAAGAATCAATTTGTGGGCCCCCAATCTATTAAAAAATGTGGGGCCCCCAATCTATAAAAAAATTTGGGGCATTTGCTGGGCCCTTGGAATCATCCTAACCACCTGTCCTACTCCCCTGCACACACACACACACACTCTCTCTCTCTCTCAAACAGAGAAATCAAAAGAAATCAGTACATTACAGAAGGAATTTCTTGTACAGTCTTGTACAGTGGGTGACAATATTGTCACAAGGAAAGATGAAATTACATACCTAGGTTTCATGTCTATCTATATCTCCCTCTCTCTCCCTCCATCTCTCCTCTGTATCTCCCTCTTTCTTTCTCTTCCTCTATATCCCTCTCTCTCCCTCTATCTCTTCTTTCTTTCTTTCTTTCTTTCTTTCTTTCTTTCTTTCTTTCTTTCTTTCTTTCTTTCTTTCTTTCTTTCTTTCTTTTTTTCTTTCTTTCTTTCTTTCTTTCTTTCTTTCTTTCTTTCTTTCTTTCTTTCTTTCTTTCTTTCTTTCTTTCTTTCTTTCTTTCTTTCTCTCTCTTTCTATTATATTACTATTATATATCTATCTAAATATCTAAACCTCTGTCTATCTAGTGTGTGTATGCATGGCATCAAATCAAAGTGTGTGTTGCTGTAGGCCTGCCTGTATTGATCAGTCACACTATACCCCCATTCAGCCGTAATTGTTCCCTGCTGGGCCTTTGTTTCATGGTGTGAATTAGTCATTGACATTGACATCACATTGCATTCTGGGAAGGAGTGTAGTTCGCTTATCATTAGCTGAATTCACTGAATTCTCTTCAGAGGCTCCTGCTGCAAATTGGTAATGACTGTACCAGAATGTTTGATAGGACATTGATTGAAAACTATCGTCTCAAATTTGACAATTGATGGCTTATTTTGAAGGTATGAATCTGTAATTTTACATTATGTAACAAAAAAAAAATAATCTGAGAAGGTGGAGCTAGAAACTCTAGACCTCAGGGGGTTAATAAAATATATAGATAGAATTAAAGCCCTATTTGTTGCCTGTCGATTGTTTCAGCTGACAAGATCCGTTCAGCGGTTCTCGAGTTACATGCCGATATGTGAGGCGTGCGCCAAAGTACACAGCAGACTTAAAAAAAAATTTAATACCACCCTCGACTCCCGAGGCTCTAGCTCCGTCAATCATTTGGCAATCTCGATTTCCAATGATACTCAACGTGGGGATGACCGAATCAGGGATCTAGGTGAAAAGTCATGAGCGAAAACAGGAAGAGAAAAAACCGCGGAATGCATTGGAGTCAATGAGAAAACTGAAACCTGCAGAGCTTTTTTGTTTTTTTTGTTTACCAAAATCGCTCCTAATCACTCATTTCTGAATGGATCTTTATGACCCAGGGTGTTTTTCCAGCCATACACATTATTTTGGATATATACTTTTGGATATTGCAACTACTACAGAAAAACACGAGTAACAAGTCTTTCTACAACTCAAGTTAATACCTATGTTACTCTATTTCATTAGCACTAAAAGTGAATTTCCTTTATTGTATCAGAAACTTCAGAATGTTATCTTTCAAAAGAGACTAGGCTCATGCATGTGCTATACGTATAAAGTATAGTATTTTGGTTTGCAAAAGAAGTATGCAGTCCTCAAGTTCAAGTAAAAAAATTGCCACTTTTCTGCCCGCTTGTCAAGAGGATATATATATTATTATTATTAGTGCTGTCAGGCGATTAAAAAAATGTATCTAATTAATTACAGGATTTGTAATTAATTGATCTAATTAATCGCATTTTAATCGCATAACCATTTTATGCCTGATATTCTATATTCTATAATCATATTTCAAATTGCATGTGTCCAGATGGCAGAATTCAGTACTGTATCTACACAACCTTCTGTTTAATCATCTTCCATCTATTAATTTGCTTAGATCTTTCAGGTCTGGTCAATTTGAGCATGGTGTTATTCACAGTCAAAGATTAAAAAAAAATTTATTGATATTCTCATTTGGTTCATTACAATTGACTCAAAATAAAATGTTCATTCAATCAATCACAGCGCAGATTGATTGATTGAAAATGTTATTAACAGATTGCAGAATGGGTACAATACAGTACGGCTCAATACACACAATTGTTAAGGGGATGCAGACCAGAGAAAGACTTTCGTCTTGTTTACATCAGGTTCCCCCATTTTCAATTCATAATGAATTGTAAGTAAGGGTGCACCTTGCACCGTGCAATCCATTCTTTGTGGATCTAGCCCACAGTATTTCTGACACTGGGAATACATTCCCTGAGATTCATAGATGTCCCTAGAATCAGATACCAAGGACATGCAAATGGACCATATTAAAAAAAAGTCTGTAAATGTGTATTCTACATTCTTATGGAATGAATGAGATACAAAAAACAAATTATACATTTTTTTTGTTTTTGTTTTTGTAATTAATTTTGAGTTAATTTTCATAACGCGATAATTTGCTGTGTAATTAATTAATCTAATTAACGCGATAAACTGACAGCCCTAATTATTATATATATTTTTTGCATTCAACTAAGAGGTCAACTACGGGCACTTTTGATCGATTAGTCGACTATTCGACTAGTCGAGGTCAGCCCTAGTACTTTTTATTCATTGTATGTATATTTCTCATTAGTTCAGGCTCTATTTATTTATTTTCCTATAGGACCACAGTGGGAATAAGTCAAATGACTTTCTGTGGCATCCTTGTACTTTTTATTTACACTTTAAGTACTAAATAAACATCTTTAAAATGTAATCAGACTGCTGGACTCCTTCACATGGTGACTTGCCCCACAAATGTGCTGTCAGCTTCCCAAGCGCGATTGATTGATGATTGGGGGGATTTGGACATTTACAGGGTCCAGTTTCTAATTGCAGCCACCCATAGGTGCTCTTTGAGAGTGGTTTTGAAGGAGGGTAGGGATTCACATTATTTTACGGCTGTGGGGTAGGGCGTTCCACATTATTGTGGCATAATTGCGAAACGTGTTTAGTCCCTTTGTTTGAGCCGAATCTGGGTTGCACATGATTTGTGGAGCTCCCTCTGGTGTTGTGGTCGTGGAATTCACTGACCTTTGGGAAGTATTTCGACATGTACATGGGTATCCCAGTGGTGTAGTCTATCTTGTAGACCAGGCCCATTGCAAGTTTCTGTACTCTGTCGTCTACTCTAAGCCATCCTAGGTTGTCAAAATGTGCAGGGGTAAGATGGGTTTTATGAGTAAGGCCAAGCAGTAGTCTGACCAGATTGTTTTGTGATGTTTGTAGCCTTGTTTTTAGGGCCTTTGAGGTTATTTGGTACCATAAGGTGCAAGCATAGTCGTAGTACCCTTGAATGAGTTCTCCTGTTAGAGTCTTCAAGGTATTATTGTTTACCAGAGAGGAGATCTGGTACAAGAATCTTGTTCGTTGGTTGACTTTTTTTATTGCATTGGTTGCCATTTTGTCACAGGAAATATTTGTCTCTAGGATGAAACCCAGGTAGGTAATTTCATCTTTCCTTGTGACAATAATGTCACCCACTGTAACAGAGAAGCCGTTGGCCTTGCTGAGTTTTCTATTTGATCCAAAGAGAATGGATTCTGTTTTACCCAGGTGTAATGATAGTTTGTTATCAGCGAGCCAGGTGCAGATTCTGCCGAGTTCAGAGCTGAGGGCTTTTTCAACCTGCAACTTGTTAGCTCATCAATCAGAATGGAGTGATTGACAGTGTCGAAGGTCTTTTGGAGGTCCAACATGTCCAATGACCATGCCACAGTATTTGCCCACGTCCACCTCGTGTTTGATGTGGTCGTTCAAATAGAGAAGGCATGTGGACGAACAATGAACACTACACAACAACAACCATCAAACGCACATAGCACACACATCCACACGCACACACTCACTTTAAACAAACACACTGTAGCACCCACTCCCCACACTTTATAGCACACACTCACTTTAAACAAACACACTGTAGCACCCGCTCCCCACACTTTATATTTATTGATGAAGGATTGCACTACAACTCGTACACCTTACTGTAAATTGTACCTAAATTGTACCTCATCCCATTTCTGCATTTCTGCTTTGCACTATATAATATTGTACATTAGTACACTGCATAGTATTGTATATTATATGGTAACTCAGTTACGTCTATTCTGCATCGAACATTGTACATATGTCTATACTGAACACTGTGACCTCATTTTCGACTTCTAATTTACATGCTATACTATGTTATTTGATACTATCTTGTCTAGCACAGTCTCTGGAGCGTAACAGTAAGAAGCATTTTGTATGAAAGTATTCTGTACTTCTGTATGACAACTATTAAAGAAACTTGAAAACTTGAAACTTGAAACTTGTCAGTGGAATGGGATGTTCTGATGCCAGATTGGAATTCGTAGATTCGCTTTTTTCCCCGCAAGGTACTTTTCGACCTGTTCGTAGACATTTTTTTCCATAACTTTCGAGATGGAGGTAAGAATAGAAACAGGGCGGTAGTTGCCTGGGTCTAATTTGCTGCCTTTTTTGTGCAGGGGGGTCACTCTCGCAATTTTGAAGTCCTTGGGGACGTGTCCCTGTTTTATGGAGAGGTTTATTATGTCGGTGATGACTGGGGTGATGGTGGCTGCTGAGTCTCTGAGGAATTTGGAGGGGATATTTGATTTTGATTTTGATTTTATCAGGGATCCCCATTAGCTGGTGCGATAGCAACGAGCTAGTCTTCCTGGGGTCCACACACAAAAAAACACAAAAACAATCACTATTGCAAAAAACTAAATTATTAAAAGTCAGTACACACAATGCATAATGAACCTACTGTAACAATTAATATAGCTAAAATTACATTAGTGTAAAACAAAAACAAAAAATTACTTTACAGTGTTAAAAACAATTTAAAAACAATGTAAGATTCTTTTTAAAAGTGAATCTACTGTAAATGTAGCAGAGGTTCCGAGGCAGGCCATTCCACAGAGTTAATGCTCTAAAAATAAAAGATCTCCCCAGAGCGCTGGTTCTAGGACCTGGCAATTCAAGCTGCCCACTACTAACCTCTAGTGTAATGCTCGTGCACAGTATTACTAAAAACAATCTGATTATGTATAAAAACAGGAGTCTTACTGCTCATGACCAACTTGAACAGCACAAGTATATTAAAAGACAATCTATTTGTCTTTATTGTCTTTATTTGTCTATTTGTCTATATTGTCATGGCCAGTGGCCTTGTTAGGTTGGAGGGCGCTCAGTTTTTTGAACACCTCATCCATTGTTACCATTTCGAGTTTGAAGTCGTCTTTGCGAACCCCTAGGTTTTTGTAGTAGGCTAGGATGTGTTCTACTCCAAAATGCCCAGAGTGGGAGGGTAGTTTATTAACCATGTTGTGGCTATGTTTGTAAATGATAATAGCGATGGTAACAACCTACCTGTACTGCTGCCTTGTGTCACATCTGCCAGCATTGGTTTCCCGCAGTTTAGTTGCCAAGACTCTAATGATATTCAGAAAGAGCACAAAGTTGACCTGAAAAAGAAAATAGATACATTGACACAAAAAGTGTCATTCCAAACCGGATATGTCAACAGGGGATTCAAATGAGAGGAATTGCACACAATGTTTGTGTTGTTCTCTTTCTTCCAGCATAGAAACTGTTGTTTTGTACATGGCAATGGAAGATACCTTGGTTGTATGAGAAATATATATCACATTGTTATATGAGAAATATATCAACAAAAACAATCATTTGGTGTCTTATAATTTTTTTTAACTCACTGTACTCACTGTACTTAGATTGTACCTAGGTTGTACTTTAGATTGTATATTGTATTGTATATTGTATATATGTTATATATTCCTCTATTACTTACTTACTTTTTTTTAACTTTTTTTTTTTTTTACTTTTTACATTTTCTTTAGAAATGTCGCGCTCCCTACCTGTGGAGTAAATGACCCACCATCGTCAGGGGCGACTGCTGTCGAAGCTTTGAAATCCTCGCTTAAGACACATCTTTTCTCTCTCTCCTTCAACCTACCCTGATCTCACCTGGTCGGGGACTGACCCTTAGTTTAATCTGTCTAGTTTAGTTAGGATGTCTGTTATCTGCTCCCATACCTGCTCTGCCTCAACCTATTCTGAGTGGTTCTCCTGCCCTCCGGGGCAAATGGCCCTGAGCCATTGTTTTGTATCTCATCCTGTATTACCAACGCTTGCAGTAGTTCTTAGTTCTATTTACTACTTAATTTCACAATTTCCTTATATACTTTGATTCTACTCTCTCCATGTATGCATATATATATATATATATGCTTTTATATGTATTTATTACTCCAATTCCGCCCACTACAAACACAGGAACTCTCTAACCCCTGTCCCCATCTCTCTGAGTGGTTGTCTCATAGTGTTGGCCAAGGTGGTGGATGTCTCGGGTGTTGGCCAAGATTGCAGTAACTGTTCTACCCCCACATTGGTTATGAGCACCATTGAGGTCATGGATCAGCTTCATACCATCTGCTATCCGACCTACAATGTCTAAAACATGCCTGTTCTAGTTCATTGCTGGGTTAAGTACTTCTATTCTATTCACATATATGCTTACTACATGTATCTATTCTATTCACATATATGCTTACTACATGTATCTATTGCTATGTCCGCCGACCACAAACACGCAAACTGTCTGACGCCTGTCCCCATTTCCCTATCTCTCTGTGAGTGGATGTCTCGTCACATGTTGATGACCAAGGTGGCGGATGTCCCGTGGTGATGGCCAAGATGATTATATTATCCTATTTTCATACTAGCGCTCGCTTCTCTATGCTTTCTCTTTTGTTGTTGTTGTTGTTGTTGTTGTTGTTGTTGTTGTTGTTGTTGTTGTTGTTGTTGTTGTTGTTCTTAGCTCTATTCTATTTAAATCTGTCAAAAATGTTCTTATATATGCCAGTTGCTATTGCATGTAGGCCTACATATTTGTGTTTTATTACACGTATATGTACATACATACAAACAATTTCGCCTGTTTTATTCTCTACCCATCGATCATCCATAGCAACACTACTATCACCGACATCCAAGAAGGGGGATCCCCCCCTTGAACGGCCCTTCTAAGGTTTCTCTATGGTAAACACTATGGTTTAACACAGCAGGGGCACTGCAGTGACTTACCACTATAGCTGTAAGGATAGGTATCTGAAATATCCATTTCAAATTTCCGGCACTTAGGTCCCAACACCTGCAATGGATAAAACAATAAAGATTCAACAATTTGATGAACAGTACATCAAATAAAGATCAAGCTGCTGGACTTACACACACCAGACGTCCACCAGGTATAAAGATCATGCTGGACATACACACACTAGCCGCCCACCAGGTTCATTTCTGATCGTATCTAATTTCACTATTTCTGATTTTCTTTTCTTCAGAAGACATTTCAGATTGATCTCAAATATTTGGAAAGACATCTCAGTTGAAACTATTCAGATACTCATGGAAGGACATCCCTGTGACAAGGATGACAATGAGAATTCCAAGTGCACCAATTGACCTATCTCAAGCCTGCCCTCTTTTCTTGATCCTCCAATCACAACTATAGCATCCCTGGAAGCAATTACCAATAATATGTCAGATTGATTCAGCATATGATCATTATACTGTTAAGACTTCAATTCAGGAAACTACAGGGATATAATTATGGGGGGAAAAAATATATATAATAATAATAATAATAATAATAATAATAATAATAATAATAATAATAATAATAATAATAATAATAATAATAATAGAAATTCTAATGATTGTTCCTGAGTCTAATCAATTTCTTTTTTCTTCTTATAATGAAAATATCAGATATATGTCTCAAATGAAAACGCACACCAGTATAAACACACAACCATGGCAATTTGACAGCACCAAGTAATCATAACCTATATAATTATTATCAACAGAGGTTACTCACTCTGTGTCTGCCAGCGTGGCACGAACACTTGCCCAAACCGTCACGAACATGGCTGGGACGCCTGGAAGATATACAACACGGAAACATTAACCCTTTCACTGCCACACTACCAAACGGTTAACCCTTTCACTGTGACAATACAGAAGGTTAACCCTTTTCACTGCCACGTGACAAGTAAGTAAGTAAGTAAGTAAGTAAGTAAGTAAGTAAACTTTATTTGTATAGCACCTTTCACAGATAAAATCACAAACTGCTTCACAGAAGTAAAACATAGCAACAGTTCAAGAATCAAGAATCAAGGGCAGCTGGGTGGCGCAGTGGACATTGCGCTCGTCACCAACGCAAGAGACACCGGTATCGAATCCGGCTGTCAGAGTTGCCTCCGTCATACTGACTCAATTGGCAGAGCCAGCGGGAGGGGAGTCGATGGGTGGTAGGCTGATCGTTGTAAACAGCGACTCCTACAGGTCGGTCAGGGTGCCTGCACAGCAAAGACAGGAAATGGCGGGGGCAGTGTGAGCCTCCCACACGTTACACCTCGCCAATGAGAGTCCGCGCTGGCAGGTGAAAAGATGTGACTGGCTGCCTCCACATGTATCGGAGGGGACATGTGATGGGCTTCTATCCTCCCTACGACCGGCCAGTGGAGGGCACATGCAAGCAACGATCAGGGGAGGGGAGGAAGAATTGGGATGGGAGAAAAACCACAGAAAAAGGAGGAGAAAAAGTAGATAAAAAAAAAATAATCAAGAATCAAGAGGTGTATTTGTCACATACATACCAGGGCATACAGTGAAATGCGGGTGGTCATGCCCGCATTGATTGTGCAAAATACAATAATAAAAATAGGCACAAAAAAAAAAAAAAAAAAAAATAGGTAAGACACAAGATATGCATGGTAAAAAAAAGACATGCTAAGTTCCTGAGAAACTGGTTCCTATATACACTACTATACAATATACAATTTACAATTTTAACTCTTAATGTATCTAAACTATATTATACTATACAGTACCTCCTTCCTTTAAAGTGACTCTCTATTTTTTAAAGTGACTTTTTGTTTAAAGTGATTGTTTTAGCGGTTGCCACATGAATGTTGTGTGTGTGTGTGTGTGTGTGTGTGTGTGTGTGTGTGTGTGTGTGTGTGTGTGTGTGTGTGTGTGTCTGTGTGTGCTCATGTGTACTTGTGAGTGGAGAGTTCAGTGTTCAGTGTTCTGATGGCCTGGGGGAAGAAGCTGAGCCGGAGTCTCTCTGTTCTTGCAGCGTGTGACCGTAGGCGCTTGCCTGATCGCAGCAGCTTGAACAGGCTATTATTGGGGTGGTGGCGGTCTTTCATAATTCTGCAGGCTCTGGATTTGCACCTCCTGTTATATAAGTCCTGCAGGGGTGGTAGTGCAATACCCGTAGTACCCTCTTCTGAGCGCACCACTCTCTGGAGTGCCTTCCTGTCCTGTGCTGTTACCAAACCAGGCAGTGATGTTTCCAGTCAGAATGCTCTCTACAGCCCCGGAATAGAAGGAGTGGAGTATCTTCCCCGATACTCTGAACTTCCTTAGCTGTCTCAGGTGATAGAGGCACTGTTTCGCCTTTTTCACCACATAATCTATGTGTGTAGACCATGTCAGGTCCTCTGTGATGTGGACTCCCAGGTACTTGAAACTGCTCACCCTGTCCACGATAGCCCCGTTTATCCACAGTGGTGTGTGTGTCCCCTGCTGTATTCTCCTAAAATCCACAATCAGCTCTTTGGTTTTACCAATGTTCAGGAGTAGGCTGTTATCCCGGCACCAGCGTGCCAGTTCATCAATCTCCTCCCGATAGGCCTTCTCGTCATTGTTAGAGATCAGCCCCACCACCACCGTGTCGTCCGCAAACTTCACTATGGAGTTGGAGCTAAACCTGGCCACAGTCATGTGTGTACAGTGGGCTTGGGCCGTATAACTTTTTTCATACCGTTATACAATGATTATATAATACCCCGGTGTACGGTATTGAACGGTATGGGTCGGCAACCCGTGTTACCAAGTAAACAAATCGCGGAGATGGCCAGTTAGCCCGCAGCATCCGAGTGCTACTATCATTAGCTCTCAGAATGGAGCCACTAGCCAGAAGCCTGCAGCATCCTAGTGATACTAACGTTAACTCTCAGAATGGTAGCCAGGAGCCCCGCAGCACCCTAGTACTAGTAACGTTAGTATTGTGTATTCAAAAACACAACGTAACGTTTTACCGTTTATTTGCTTGTTCCACCAGTCCACAACAACACACACTCTCGTTACCACAACGTTTTACGGTATTTTCACAGCACTGTCGCAACATTACCGTAAAGCGTGACCACCGTTGTGATACACATACACAACAGTTAGCTCTCAGAACAGCCAGTTAGCCCGCAGCACCAGGCAGCAACGGTAAGCGTGTCTCGACTCTCATTTAATTTCCAGTGAAGCGGGGTTTTCCCTCCTCCTCCTGTGTATAGACAACCAGCTCTGCGGCTCGCTGCCTCGCTCCACTAGTGACTCGAGGACTGGTCTCGCCCTCTGCTGGCGCGTGTGTGCAGTGCACTACAACCAACCACTGTTAAAACTCCGTTTCACTGTAATATAAACTGAAATGGATCTGTGATTTTGACGGTATTGATTTTCAATACCGTCGGTAGGCCTGCCACGATAACAAATTTTGCTGGGCGATTAATTGCCCCCGAAAATATCGCGATAAGCGATATTATTGCGACCGGTTAAAAAAAAATTTGAGAAATTTATTTCCCAAAACTTTTATTTTGAAGCCCACCGCTCCGTCTTTTCCGGTTTAAGACTTTTATTTTGAAGCCCACCGACCGGACCGGAAGTATTGTTGCGATTATCCTAGCCGACAACTTGTCTCGTCTGGTTGTGTTTTTTAGTTTTAACGTTAGCTACTAACGTTAGATGCAGCTACTACAGGCAATCAACGATGAGGAGGACGCGTCAAAGCCGTATATAATAGAATAGCTGTGGTGCGTAGGCACTGCAGCACGACTCGAAAACGACCCGTTATAATAAATTAATTCATGTTTAACTTGTCCCCGTCTCCAGTGCTTTGACTAGCCCCACCCGTTCATTGTAAACAATGATGCATGTAATTGTATTAACGTTATTCTGTGTTATTCTAACGTTACACTACAAATAACGCTACTTGGTTAAAAGGAGCAACACTATTGAGAAATGTAGGTAAGCTAAATATGTGGCGTTGCTACTGCCCCACGGAGCTCCCGTGCTGTGCTCTGTAGTAACGCCAGCGGCCAACCCACACGGAGAGTGACTGACAAGGGGCACTGGTTCCACCTCATTAAAACAAACGCGCAAATAGCAATTAATCGCGCCCGTCAAAATCATTGCATTCATTTTAATTATCGCGGCAATTAATCGATTTATTGCTTATCGCGGCAGGCCTAACCGTCGGTATCTCTAAATACCCCGGTATACCTTAATACCGTCATACCGCCCATGCCTAGTGTACAGTGAATACAGCAGGGGGCTCAGAACGCAGCCATGGGGGGACCCGATACTCAGGGTGATTTTGCTGGAGGTATGACCCCCCCCACCCTGACCGCCTGGGGCCTGTCACTTAGAAAGTCCAGGATCCAGGCGCTCATGGCGGAGCTCAGACCCAGATCGATCAGCTTGTCAACCAGTCTGGTGGGGACTATGGTGTTGAAAGCTGAACTATAGCCAATGAACAGCAATCTCACATAGCCCCCCTTCTGACTGTCAAGTTGAGATAGTGTGTTGTGTAGTACTTGGGAGACCGCATCGTCAGTGGACATGTTTGTCCTGTATGCAAACTGCAATGGGTCCATGTTACTGGGGACAAAGGCACAGATGTAATCATTGACCTCCAAAGAGTTGCTGACTTATTTTCTCCCTTCATATTTTGCGATGCAACATGATGCATTTCCAAAAGAAAAATCTCCATACTGTATGTTCTAGAGATGCTTGCAGTGACAACACTGGGCAGAACAGCATCCACATTGTATGCGCTGTGCTTATGTATTAATCACGCACAGTGTGTACAATGCAGGAACTGTAAAGCCCCCATTTCTTTAAAACCCCCCATGTTATATTGTTTTTTATATAGTGTAGTTTCCCCCAACGGCTTCTACAGATGCAGCCATTAGTCTTACTAACCATTTTGCCGTGACGAGCGCACGGTGGTCTAACGGCATGGGAATTAATTAGGAAACCAGGTTTTTGTTCTGTTATATGCCCGCCAGGAGGCACAAAGTATGTTAACTTCATTAGACGGACGCTACAACGTCCTATGTCTACAGACTGTATGAATTAATATTTCTGAATTAAAGAATGAATAAGTAAAACGTGTCAAATCAGCAGTCAAAGTGTATATTAAAACGTGTCAAATCTAACTTCATTAGACGGCCGACACACGGCTCTGTGTCCATTCATTTCATCAGAAGAAAGTTAGTGTAATGCTTTTTGGTAACAATAAGTTTGTTTAAACATGCAATGTTGCTGAATAAAATAATTAAACAGTTAAATCCTGTCAAATCAGCAGTCAATGTGTATATTTTCAGCATTTTCACGTTTGTTTACCAACGATTTTGTTTATTGGTGTACTATAAGATGAAAATATTCAAACTGTGTTTTGTGTGTGAGACCGTGGCACAGCGGCAATATCCCTGTCTCCGAAACACTACGGCTTGCCAAAAACCTGGTTTGAATCCTGTTTTTTTAGGGATGTCCGATATTATCGGCCTACCGATATTAGCATTATGTGATATCGGAAAATATCGGTATCGGTTTTAAAATATATATATATATATTTTTTTAGGGATGTCCGATATTATCGGTCGATATTGGCATTCAAATGTGATATCGGAAAATATCGGTATCGGTTTTCAAAAAATAAAAATATATATATATATATATTTTTTTACATTTCTATAACCTTATTTACCCAGGCAAGCAAGTAAGAACAAATTCTGATTTTATTTATTGTCAAAAGTATGCATAATGTTGTGTTAATTCCACAACAAGAGATATGTAATGTTAATTACCTGAAATTATTCAGTTTTTTGGGGGGGAAACCCTGCATATATCGGTATCGGTTGATATCGGTATCGGAAATTAAGAGTTGGACAATATCGGTATAGGTAAAAAAGCCAATATCGAGCATCCCAATTTTTTTTTACATTTCTATAACCTTTATTTACCCAGGCAAGCAAGTAAGAACAAATTCTGATTTTATTTATTGTCAAAAGTATGCACAATGTTGTGTTAATTCCACAACAAGAGATATGTAATGTTAATTACCTGAAATTATTCAGTTTTTTGGGGGGGAAACCCTGCATATATCGGTATCGGTTGATATCGGTATCGGAAATTAAGAGTTGGACAATATCGGTATAGGTAAAAAAGCCAATATCGAGCATCCCAATTTTTTTTTACATTTCTATAACCTTTATTTACCCAGGCAAGCAAGTAAGAACAAATTCTGATTTTATTTATTGTCAAAAGTATGCACAATGTTGTGTTAATTCCACAACAAGAGATATGTAATGTTAATTACCTGAAATTATTCCGTTTTTTTGGGGGGGAAACCCTGCATATATCGGTATCAGTTGATATCGGAAATTAAGAGTTGGACAATATCGGTATATCGATATCGGTAAAAAAGCCAATATCGAGCATCCCTAGTTTTTTTATATATATATATATAATTCATTTATAAAAATGAAATGGTGTTCTGCCAATGTAATGTCAACTGGATAACGTTAGCTTTGTTTGCAAACGTTAGTTAACATTCGCTATCTATAACGTTAGCCAGTTTTTGAATTTCAAATGTACCCACCGTACAATATGGGTTTCACACAGCGAGGCGCTGGGGTCTGGAAGCTCGGAGTTGCTAATAAACAGTTTAAATCATTGTTACAAAACGAGTGGTACTCAGAGTGAGCCATGTATTTCCGCCGTTGGTGTCACAGCGCATGCGCAGCTCTGTGATGCCGCGTTCACGTTACATGAGAAGAAGCGGAAGAACCAGCTTCCGACTGGGAAAAACCATTCACGTCAGCCTCCTAGTGGTAATTCCTACTAGGACATATGGGATTTTTTTTTATAGACCCCGATATCTCCCACTTCGCGTCACGAATTGCGGAAGTATGGATGTGGGCGTTTCATCGAGTCAACGCGTGAAGGCTTCCTAGTTGTAGCAACGAGATGTCCTCTGGTTCTTCCGCTTCTTCCCTCAAATAGATTCGCTATCAGCTCTATCTTTAATCTTTCAAAATGTTCAGTTGCTATCGCTATCAGCTCTATCTTTAATCTTTCAAAATGTTCAGTTGCTATTGCATGCACTCATCTGTGTTTCACTACACACTTGAGTGCATGCTTACCAACTGTTAGTCTGCAACACTACTATCACCGACATCTAAGAAGGGAGATCCCCCCTTGAATGGCCCTTCTAAGGTTTCTCTCCTCCACACTGCCTGTGGAGCATTTTTCCCTATTGTTAGGTTTTAGTGAGTTTTTCCTTACCTTTGCGTGGGGTATGTCTGGGAGTGCTTGCATTCGTTCATTTATTTGCATTTATTTTTAATTTGTTGGACCTTATGGTGTTCTTGTTCTGTTCTTGACTTATTGTTATGTTTCTTCTTGACTTGTTTAAATGTTTCTTCTTGACTTGTTTAAAGAAGACGTGTACGGCCCATGGGGACATTAACGTGTGTTGTCGGGCCTTACAAATACATTTGATTTGATTTGATTCCCACGTAATGTGAACGCGGCATCACAGAGCTGCGCATGCACTGTGACACCAACGGCGGAAATACATGGCTCGCTCTGAGTACCACTCGTTTTGTAACAATGATTTAAACTGTTTATTAGCAACTCCGAGCTTCCAGACCCCAGCGCCTCGCTGTGTGAAACCCATATTGTACGTTGGGTACATTTGAAATTCATATCTGATATATTTTTGACCCACCCGAGCTGGGAAGTAGTGCTTGGTGCTCCAAACGAGCCTGGTATTAAAAAGCCAGCCCCTGGCTTGCACATCGCAGTCACGTAAGGGGCTAGTTCTCCCCGTGCTCGCAAGGGTTTCCCCTCCCGATAAGATACACGCACCCAATGGAAAAACATGCACAACAGATCGCTAACACTGACGAAGACGAACAGGAGCATTTGGATTGGTCCCCGGGCGCGGCACAAGCTGCAGCCCTCGTCTGCTCCCGGCTGCCCTTGGGGGGAAGGACGACGGAATGGGAAGTGCAGAGAACATTTCATTCAGCGACTCAGTGCATGTGTGTGTGTGTTCCTGTGGGTCGGCCATCACATGT
The DNA here is from genome assembly GCF_963971535.1 of Notolepis coatsorum. Taxonomy (NCBI): domain Eukaryota; kingdom Metazoa; phylum Chordata; class Actinopteri; order Aulopiformes; family Paralepididae; genus Notolepis; species Notolepis coatsorum. Next base: position 48,806,264 of record NC_140177.1, on the reverse strand, counting down.
GTGCGTGTTAAAAAATCTGCATGACAAATAAAGACTTCTTCTTCTTCTTCTTCTTCTTCTTCCTTTGTTCCGGTTCTTAAAATAACAACAATGCATTTGACAGCTTTGGATTTTACTTTTCTCTTTCTCTGATTTTTACACAGGAATCACACTAACCACATTCAGATTGTTTAATTTGCCACATGTTCATGTACAGGGGAACAGGAGAGTGACATTCTTAGGTTTTGGCTCCTTGACCATATACAGCAGCAATAGCATTTACTTAAAATAAAATAAGGCAGAAAATGTAATTGAATACACTGAGGCAATAGAGGTAGCATAAAGTAACAACAAAAATAACAATTGAGTAGCATTGCAATGTAATGCAATATATAACGCTGTATAAAATATTTAAAATATATATATAGTACAGTGATAATGGTGTGGTTATGGTGTGTGTAAGGTGCAGTGTGTAGAGTTTCTTGCTGTGTGTGTGCAGTATGTATTGATTGGCAAATGGCTCCATTTATATAGCGCTTTTATCCAAAGCTCTTTACAACTTATGCCTCACATTCACTCACACACCGACGGCGGTGTGCAAGGTGCCAACCTGCTCATCAGGAGCAGTTAGGGGTTAAGTGTCTTGCTCAAGGACACTTTGACACGCTGCCAGGAGGAGCTGTAATCGAACAAGGAACTGCTGATTACCAGATGACCGCTCTACCTCCTGAGCCACTGTCACCCTGATTGTGATGCGTTGTTTGTGTGTGTGATAGTGTGAGCATAGTTCCCTCTGTGTGTGTGAGTTTGTGTGTGGATGAGTGTGTGCGTGTGTGTGTGTGTGTGTGTGTGTGTGTGTGTGTGTGTGTGTGTGTGTGTGTGTGTGTGTGTGTGTGTGTGTGTGTGTGTGTGTGTGTGTGTGTCTGTGTGTGTGTGTGAGTAGTGGGAACATCATGTTCAACAAGACTTAACAACACATAAACAACACACAACCACAAGGTGCTGATCAGTATAATGATCAGAACATCAGGAACATCATGCAGTTTAATGGAATTGAACTTGGTAATCTACACAGAGAAGTATGCAAATGAGCTCCCCGGTGAGAGGTAAGTGAGTGGAACTCACCCCATCCAATCAGTGTGAACCCCCACAGATACTTCCTGTCAGAGAAGAAGGTCATGAAGATGAGGCTGTGGAGATATAGTCCCTCCACCAGGATCCAGTAGTAATTGGTAGCCAGGAAGTACAGGAAGAGGGTGACAGCTGCCTTGCAGCCAATCTGAGTAAACATACAACAGACGACAGACGGTGAGCTTGAAATTCTAAAAGCTAGATCCACAAAGAATGGATTGCACGGTGCTAGTTGCACCCTACTTACAATTCATTATGAATTGAAAATGGGGGACCCTGGTGTGAACAAGACGAAAGTCTTTCTCTGGTCTGCATCCCCTTAACAATTGTGTGTATTGAGCCATACTGTATTCTACCCATTCTACAATCTGTTAATAAAAGTTTCAATCAATCAAATTTGATTGATTGAAAATCCTCCCTACAACCGGCACATGCAAGCAACGTTCAAGACAGGGGAGCGGAGAATTGGCACGGCTAAATTGGGATGGGAAAAAAAATAGAAAAAGAGGAGAAAAAGTGGATACAAAAAATTAAATAAGAATAAGACATAGAATGAGACATAACAGGTATAATGTACATAAAGTTTACAAAAAGCATGGTAAAGACATGCTAAGGTCCTGCGATAGTGCAATACAGTGATATCTACGGATGAGGCACTGGGTCTTATGTACACTACTATACAATACTATACAATATACAGTTATACTATCCTTATGCTATCTTGCTATATCCATCTATTTACTATACAAGAACCACTCCCGTTCTTTTTTTTTTAAAGTGACCTTTTCATTGTGTAAAAAGTGACCGTTGAGTGTGTGCATGTGCAGTCTGTGTGTTCGTGCTAAAGTGTCTGTTTGTGTGAGCGTTTACAGTATGTGTGTTGTGTGTGTGCTTGTGTGTGGAGAGTTCAGTGTTCAAGACTCTGATGGCCTGGGGGAAGAAGCTGAGCCGAAGTCTCTCTGTCCTAGTTGCTGGTGTGCGCAGGCGTTTGCCTGACCGCAGCAGCTTGAACAGGCTGTTGTTGGGGTGGTGAGGGTCTTTCATTATTCTGCAGGGTCTGGATTTGCACCTCTTGTTATATAAGACCTGCAGGGGTGGTAGTGCAATACCCGTAGTACGCTCAGCTGAGCGCACCATTCTCTGTAGGGCCTTCTTGTCCTGTGCCTTGCTGTTTCCATACCAGGCAGTGATGTCTCCAGTCAAGATGCTCTCTACAGCTCCAGAGTAGAAGGACTGGATTATCTTCACTGATACTCTGAACTTCCTTAACTGTCTCAGGTGGTAGAGGCGCTGCTTCACCTTTTTACGACTGAGTCTATGTGTGTTGTCCATGTCAGGTCCTCAGATGTGGACCCCCAGGTACTTAAAGCTGCTCACCCTGTCCACGGTAGCCCCATTTATCCACAGTGGCGTGTGTGTCCCCTGCTGTGTTCTCCTAAAATCCACGATCAGCTCCTTGGTTTTACCAATGTTCAGGAGCAGGCTGTTGTCCTGACACCAGCGTGCCAGTACATCAACCTCCTCCCGGTAGGCCTTCTCGTCGTTGTCAGATATCAGCCCCACCACCACTGTGTCGTCCGCAAACTTCACTATGGAGTTGGAGCTGAACCTGGTCACACAGTCATGCGTGTAGAGTGAATACAGCAGGGGGCTCAGAACACAGCCCTGGGGGGACCCGATACTCAGGGTGATGGTGTTGGAGGTCTGACCCCCCACCCTGACCGCCTGAGGCCTTTCACTCAGAAAGTCCAGTATCCAGGCGCTCAGAGCGGAGCTCAGACCCAGCTCGATCAGCTTGTCCACCAGTCTGGTGGGGACTATGGTGTTGAACGCTGAGCTATAGTCAATGAACAACAGTCTCACATAGCCCCCCTTCTGGCTGTCTAGGTGAGAGAGGATGTGTGTAGTACCTGAGAGACCGCATCGTCAGTCGACCTGTTTGACCTGTATGCAAATTGCAAAGGGTCCATATCACTGGGGAGGGAGGCACAAATGTAATCCCAATGGTGGAACTCACTGGGCTTAAGAGATGAAATGATACATCATGTTTAAAGCCATATAATTTTAACTGTTTACTATTTAAAAAAAAAATATTAAAGATTCAATGACTAGTTCGCCAGAAACGGCGTTGAGGCGAAACGTTACTAAGCGCTCAACTTACCCAAATCTGGTGCGGGCTGTTCCATGTTGTTATGCGGCAGAAATATTGGACACGCCTCGCTGTTGGGAAGAGAACCAGACTTGCTCCGTGCATGACACTTCCTCGTTGGCGCGCGCCGGCGATGGGGGGCTTGTATTTCGGCGTATGGCGCGCTGTCGACTGCGCGGTCTGGTTCGTATCTGGTTCTGTCTCAGAAAATCCACTCGCCCCCCCCCCACCACCACCCCAAACGATGTCTCCGGCGTTTCAATCACTAGCTGCCCGGTACAGCATATCTCACCTCCCTTGAATTGTGGCAAAGTTATCTGTGGAGCGATTACGCCACCATGCGTTTTACATCGGTAACAGCACATCCTGACCTAGATAGGGTCCTTAGCTCATGGAATATGCAAGGATTTGGTAGATATATCGAGAATTGAACGAATAAGAGCATATTTAAAAATGGTTAAAAATGCCGTTTTAACATTGGAGCGGACGGAGAGTAGAAAAAGGGACCAGGGGTAAACAAGGCAGTAAATACTGTAACTATTTTTCTAGAGTGTTTCATGTTATAAGCTTTTAAGACAATGAACATATATGTAAAATTAAGATATTTACCCAATTTCATGAAATAATAATAAACACAGACACCGCTGTGCTCACACACACTCAAAATATCTCAAAAAAGTAGAAAACATGACCAGGGGTACACAAGGGTTAACCAGCCTCTCAAAACATTTCATGACCACAGAGGTGAGTGCCACTGGTCTGTACTCATTAAGACCTGCTGGGGAGGAGTTTTTTGGTACCAGGATTATAGTGGACACCTTGAAGCAGGCAGGGACCACGGACTTAGCCAGGAATAGATTGAATATGGTGGTGAACACTGGGGCTAGCTGGTTAGCACAGGACTTAAGTATCTGTCCTGTTATCCCATCTGGGCCAGCTGCTTTCCGGGTGTTCACCCGCATAAATGCTCTTCTCACACTGTGTTCCGTCAATGAGAGAGTGCCCCCCCCCCCCCCCGCGGATGTACCGTGAGTCACTGTTGTAGAATTGTGCATCTAAGCATCAACAACATCGTAACCTGGGTACCTAAATCTTTACACCTTTTCTTTCTCTTTCCTTTCTTAAAACGTCACACAAACAGGGAAAAGCCTGGCAGCTCTCTGTTCAGGTGAAAGCCTGGTAAAAGCTTGGTGTGTCTGTTCAGACAAAGCATGGTGAGTGTGAGGTTTTTGTCCTTTGCTCACTTACTCGCTCTGTTCCTTTAAGCCTACTCGCTCTTTTTCCATTTGTTTTCTGTTAATCATTTCATTCCCCTATTCACACGCTTCTTCCCAGAGACGTCGTTGATTGGTTCTCCCCCGTCCACACGCTTATCAATCACATCCCTCAGCTGTCACTGCTTGTCAATTAAGCATTCCCGTATTATTTATACCCTGTTTCCCCATTCAAGTTTTGTTGGATCGTTTTGATATTTCAGTTGCATTCGCCGTTCCTGCTGCCTGCTGTTGTTTCCCTGTGCTTTGCCTCCAGGATATTCAAGAAGCATTCCTCTTGGACACCCTTTCCCCGAGGCGACGCGCTCGCTCCATTCTGTTCCAACGCTCTTTACGCACAACGCCTGGGTGAGTTTTTTATGACTGTCTTTGATCCAATTCCGTTTTTCGTGTGTTTATATAACACTGAAGATTTCCAGCTTTTAGCCTTTTTTGGATTGTTTCATTGGGATAATATTTTGGCCTAACATCTCCCACTGTGTGTTTACACACCGAAGATATTATCACATTGGATTTGTATTTTGGGACTTCGCTCACAGTGTTTATTTCGCACCGAAGATATCTATCACTTGGGATTGTGTTTGGAACGTTACTCAGTGTGTATTTACACCGAAGATTCAGTCACTTGGATAACTCTGTTTTCGGGTACAAGTCACCTCTCCTGTTCACCTGCTCTGTTCCACCTGCAATCTGAGTTAACTCGCTCCCTCTCTCTCTCTCGGTCCCGCAACCACCTCGGAGATTCTGCCGTGAGAGGTCTGCAGAGCGGCTCTGATGTCAGCGTCTGCTTCCCCTGACTACCATCCCGGGAGAAGCTGCAGAGCAGCAACATTCATCCTTGCTTGTATTCCAGTCTTTGTTTTGAACTCTTCCAAGTCTGTGCTGTTTATTTAGTCTTAATAAACAAGCCCTTGTTTTTGGCAACTCTGAATCCTACTCTCTTGTGTCGTTGCGTTTGGGGTCGGTGTCAAACCATAACATTACGATCCAACCAGAATGACGACCCCAGCCGACACAGAGAGGGTCAGAACCGCACTTGCTAATCAAGTCGAGTTGACCAGGGATCACAGCCACCAACTAGAGAGGGCTGCGGCTGCGGTGCAGGATCTCAGGGAACAGGTCCTGCCTATTCAAGAGTCACTGGCCGCTCTGGCGGGACAACAATCTGGTATTCTCATTCAGCTTCACTCGCTGAGCGACACCGTTAATGCTTTACTTCCCTCACATCCTTCAGGAGCATTCCCCGCAGCCCCAGCTGATCCCGCACCTCGGGAACCCCGTCTCTCCGTCCCACGGCTGTTCGACGGCAATCCCGAGGAGTGTGCCACATTCATCATGCAATGTGAGTTGGTTTTCCGTCATCAACCAAGCCGTTTTACTGCTAGAGGGTCCCAAGTGGCCTATATGACGAACTTGCTTTCAGGCCATGCCGCCCAGTGGGTCACTTCCTCCTGGGCAATGGATGCAGATTTTGTTTTCTCCTATCCAGACTTCGTGGCGGAGCTCCGCAGAGTGTTCCACCATCCAGCCCGAGGTCTGGACCCTGGAGCCCGGTTGGGGACCTTCCGACAGGGGAGCGGCAGGGTAACTGACTACGTCCTGGAGTTTCGACTGGCGGCGGTGGAGAGTGGATGGAACGACCCTGCACTTCGCCTAACCTTCTTGAGGGGGCTCAGTGACGCAGTCCGGGACCAGCTCGCTACCCGGGAGGTGCCCGACTCCCTCGAGGACCTGTTTAGCCTCGTCATCCGCATCGACGGACGCCTCCAGGAGAGAAGGCGCGAGAGGACCCGACTGTTACCTCCTGAGGTACCCCGGATTCCCCGGACGCATGACGTCACTCCTGGACGCCCTGTCCTCAACACAACTGGTGGTAGCGGGTCCTCCCGTTCGGTTCGCGAGGAGGAACCCATGCAGCTGGGACGCTCTCATCTGAGCCAGGCGGAGCGTGAGGCAAGGCTCAGGTCCGGTCTCTGCCTCTACTGCGGAAGGGAGGGACACCGAATCGCCGACTGCCCCACCCGGCCAAAAGATCAGGCTCGCCGAGACCCCGGGAAATCCTGGTGAGCCGTTTTTCCCATTCCCAGAGCCGCGCACCACCTGACCATCTGATGAGCGTCACCCTGGCCTGGGGGGACCAACGAGCCACGGTGGAGGCCCTCATCGACTCCGGGGCAGACGAGAACTTCCTCGACTTCGAGTTTGCTACCCGAGCCAACATCCCACTTGAGGACCTTGTGAGGCCCTTGGAGATCTTTTCGTTGGACCAACACCGCCTGGCCGACATCTCTCAACGCACCGGCCCAGTCGTGCTGACCATCGCTGGGAACCACGTCGAGAGAATCCAGTTCCTCATCACCCAATCCCCCCTTGTCCCGGTGGTCCTGGGTAGGCCCTGGCTCGCGCTGCACGAGCCCCACATCGCCTGGTCCTCCGGTACCATCAAGGGCTGGACCTCCTCCTGTCACGCCCTGTGTCTGCAGGCGGCGTCCTGTCCCCCGCCCCGGAGGCCCGCTGGTGAGTCGCCTCCGGACCTCTCGTCCATACCTCCCGAGTACCACGACCTCTTGGAGGTTTTCAGTAAATCCAGGGCTCAGGCCCTTCCACCTCACCGCCCCTATGACTGCGCCATCGACCTCCGCCAAGGGGCTCCCCTTCCCGGCAGCCGCCTCTACAGTCTGACCGTTCCGGAGAAGAAGGCGATGGATCTCTACATCTCTGAGTCATTGGAAGCAGGACTCATTCGGCCTTCCTCCTCCCCGGTGGCGGCCGGTTTCTTCTTTGTTGGAAAGAAGGATGGGGACCTGCGACCCTGCATCGACTATCGCCAGCTCAACGAGATCACCATCAAGAACAAGTACCCTCTACCTCTCATGAACTCCACCTTCGAGCCACTGACCCAGGCCTCCGTCTTCACCAAGCTGGACCTCCGGAGTGCCTACCATCTTGTCCGTATCCGTGAGGGCGATGAATGGAAGACCGCCTTCAAGACCCCCAGGGGCCACTACGAGTACCTAGTGATGCCGTTCGGCCTCACCAACGCCCCGGCGGTATTCCAGGCACTCATGAACGACGTCCTTCGTGACATGCTGGAGGTGTTCGTGGTGGTGTACCTGGACGACATCCTCATCTTCTCCAGGACCCTCGAGGAACACATCCAGCATGTCCGCCGTGTGCTGGAGCGCCTCCTCCACAATCAGCTCTTCGTCAAGGCGGAGAAGTGCCGTTTCCACTCCGACTCCGTCGACTACCTGGGCTTCATCGTTGAGAAGGGCTTGACCCGAGCGGATCCTCGCAAGATCCAAGCTGTGGAGGATTGGCCTGAACCCACCACTCGGAAGGAGTTACAGAGTTTCCTCGGGTTCGCCAACTTCTACCGAAGGTTCATCCGGAACTACAGTCAAGTGGCGGAGCCACTTACCAAGCTGACCTCCCCCGCTCTGCCGTTCGACTGGTCCCCAGCGGCATGTGCTGCGTTCCGCTCCCTCAAGAAGAGGTTCACTTCCGCCCCTATCCTGCTCCACCCTGACCCCAAGAGACAGTTCATTGTGGAGGTGGACGCCTCGGATACTGGACTGGGCGCTGTCCTATCCCAACGTTCTCTTTCGGACCAGAAGGTACATCCTTGCGCCTTCTACTCGCGTCGTTTCCTCCCTGCCAAGAGGAACTACGACACCGGCAATCGGGAGCTGCTGGCGGTCGTGGCTGCGTTGGAGGAGTGGCGTCATTGGCTAGAGGGGGCCGAGGAGCCTTTTACCATCTGGACGGACCACAAGAACCTGACGTTCATCCGCGCTTCCAGGCGCCTCAACGGTCGGCAGGCGAGATGGGCCAGTTTCCTCAGTCGGTTCGACTTCTCGCTGACCTTTCGCCCCGGTTCCCGCAACACGAAGGCCGACTCCCTGTCCTGGTTACACTCCACGGGGGCTCCACCCTCTGAGGACCCTACTCCCATCCTCCCGGAGGCCCGAGTGGTTGGAGCCATCACCTTGGGCATCGAGGGTGTGGTTAGACGTGCCCTACGCTTCCAGCGTGCTCCAAGCAACGTTCCTATTCATCGTCTCTTCGTCCCCGACTCTGTCCGGTCCCGGGTACTGCTTTGGGGCCATGCCAGCCGGTTCGCCTGCCACCCTGGCGTCCATCGCACGTTCTCCTTCCTGGCTCGTCGTTTCTGGTGGCCCACCATGCGGAACGACGTCAAGGAGTTCGTATTGGCCTGCGCGGTCTGTGCCCGCAGCAAGGCCTCACACCAGGCACCCTCCAGGTTTCCCCAGGACATCGTCTCTGACCGGGGGCCCCAGTTCACCTCCCAGGTATGGCGGGCCTTTTGCAAGGGATTGGGGGCGACGGTCAGTCTTTCCTCTGGTTATCATCCCCAGACTAACGGACAGACGGAGAGGATGAACCAGAGCGTGGAGTCTGCTCTTCGGTGTGTGGCAGCCGAGAGACCGGCATCCTGGAGCCGTTTCCTTCCCTGGGTTGAATACTCCATCAATTCAATGGTCAGTTCCGCCACCGGCCTCTCACCATTTGAGGTTTCCCTGGGCTACCAACCCCCTCTTTTCCCCGCACAGGAGGCGGAAGTGGCAGTTCCCTCCGTGCAGGACCACCTCGACCGCTGCCGACGAGTTTGGGAGATCACCAGGACCGCGCTGCTCCGGACATCTGAGCGCGCCTGTCGTGGTGCTGACCGGCGCCGGGTTCCTGCGCCGACTTACCTCCCTGGGCAGAGGGTGTGGCTCTCCGCAAGGGACCTCCCGCTTCGGTCCTCGGCCAAGAAGCTCAACCCCCGTTTCGTCTGACCTTTCGAGGTCCTGAAGGTACTCAGTCCGGCGGCCCTACGCCTGAAACTTCCTGCGTCCATGCACATTCACCCCGTGTTCCATGTCTCCCGGGTTAAGCCCGTCTCCCTCAGTCCCCTTATGCCTCCAGCTCCTGATCCTCCGCCTCCCGTATTGGTGGATGGTCACCCCCAGTGGCAGGTCCGCCGGTTGATGGGCGTTCGTCGGCGGGGCCGGGGGTTCCAATACCTGGTGGACTGGGAGGGTTACGGCCCTGAGGAGCGTAGCTGGGTCTCCCGGCAGCTCATCGTGGATCCCGGCTTGATCACTGACTTCCATCGTGCCCATCCTGACGAGCCGGGTCGGCCTGGTCGCCGGGTGGCTCCCGTGGAGGGGGGGGTACTGTGAGGTTTTTGTCCTTTGCTCACTTACTCGCTCTGTTCCTTTAAGCCTACTCGCTCTTTTTCCATTTGTTTTCTGTTAATCATTTCATTCCCCTATTCACACGCTTCTTCCCAGAGACGTCGTTGATTGGTTCTCCCCCGTCCACACGCTTATCAATCACATCCCTCAGCTGTCACTGCTTGTCAATTAAGCATTCCCGTATTATTTATACCCCGTTTCCCCATTCAAGTTTTGTTGGATCGTTTTGATATTTCAGTTGCATTCGCCGTTCCTGCTGCCTGCTGTTGTTTCCCTGTGCTTTGCCTCCAGGATATTCAAGAAGCATTCCTCTTGGACACCCTTTCCCAGAGGCAACGCGCTCGCTCCATTCTGTTCCAACGCTCTTTACGCACAACGCCTGGGTGAGTTTTTTATGACTGTCTTTGATCCAATTCCGTTTTTCGTGTGTTTATATAACACTGAAGATTTCCAGCTTTTTATCAGACAGTCACTCACCCAGCGTTTAGCCTTTTTTGGATTGTTTCATTGGGATAATATTTTGGCCTAACATCTCCCACTGTGTGTTTACACACCGAAGATATTATCACATTGGATTTGTATTTTGGGACTTCGCTCACAGTGTTTATTTCGCACCGAAGATATCTATCACTTGGGATTGTGTTTGGAACGTTACTCACAGTGTGTATTTACACCGAAGATTCAGTCACTTGGATAACTCTGTTTTCGGGTACAAGTCACCTCTCCTGTTCACCTGCTCTGTTCCACCTGCACTCTGAGTTAACTCGCTCCCTCTCTCTCTCTCTCGGTCCCGCAACCACCTCGGAGATTCTGCCGTGAGAGGTCTGACGTCAGCGTCTGCTTCCCCTGACTACCATCCCGGGAGAAGCTGCAGAGCAGCAACATTCATCCTTGCTTGTATTCCAGTCTTTGTTTTGAACTCTTCCAAGTCTGTGCTGTTTATTTAGTCTTAATAAACAAGCCCTTGTTTTTGGCAACTCTGAATCCTACTCTCTTGTGTCGTTGCGTTTGGGGTCGGTGTCAAACCATAACAGTGAGTGAAAGTGGGAGACTTTGCACGGCAACGCTTCCTCATTAGACCCCCCCCCCCCCCCAAGGAAGAAAGTGCTTATCACACCTAAACAAAACCACGTCCAGATCCATTGTGCAACTTTTTCATGTCAAGGACCTCCAACTTGATACGTAATTGGCAAAGGACCTCATTTTAATAGGATTATGTCCCAGGAAGCCCCATCTGAGAAGAGAACAGCAGTCTATACTGCAGGTGGAGAGATAACAGAGAACATAGAATAGTCTCTCTTATACACTCTCTTACTGCAATAACATGTATGCACTTTCTCACTGTAATAACTCTCATAATAGGGGCGACAAAGCCCCTGCGACAGTGGCTCGGGAGGTAGAGCAGTCGTCAGGTAATCTGGAGGGTCCTGGTTCGATTCCCACTCCTCCCGGGCGCGTGAATATTTTAGGCAACCAACTTGTGTTTAGCGTTTCTCTGATTGGCCAATGTGACCACGGCAGCGCGAGAGAGCTGCAGCGCGGAAATAGGCTGTCTATTGCCTCGCGCTGCAGCGCGGAAATAGGCTGTCTATTGCCATTCTCTAAGACAAACTCTAACCTTAACCAGCTCCTTAACAGCACCTAAACTTAACCCTTCTAACCTTAAGCAACTCCGAAACAATGCCTAACCTTAACCAACTCCGAAACAATGCCTAAACTTAACCGGCGAAAGAATGCATGTTAAAAAATATTGCCATTCTCTAAGACAAACTCTAACATTAACCAGCTCCTTAACAGCGCCTAAACTTAACCCTTCTAACCTTAAGCAACTCCGAAACAATGCCTAACCTTAACCAACTCCGAAACAATGCTTAAAGTTATGCCTAAACTTAACGGCGAAAGAATGCGAATGCACGTTAAAAAAAAAAAAAAAATTGAAGGGAATCGAACTTGCCAGCAACGGGCCGTAGGATCCACAGCAATGCAGCGCTGCCAATTGAGCTAGTTCTGGATAGTAAAAAATGCCGGATTACTGCTACATAATGCTGCCGCGTCGCCGCGGGGCGTGGCTAGACGCAAGTTGGGCGTGGTTAGACACAAGTTGGTTGCCTTTAATATTCACGCCTCCCGCGCAGCATGTCGAAGTGTCCTTGAGCAAGACACTGACTTAACCCCTAACTGCTCCCGATGAGCAGGTTGGCACCTTGCATGGTCGCCTCCGCCGTCGGTGTGTGAATGTGTGAGGTCTGAGGGAACGGGTAAAATGTGAGGAACAAATTGTAAAGCACTTTGGATAAAAGCGATATATAAATGCACCATTTACCATCATTTATTCATATTCACTCTCTAACTTCTATAGAATATATTAGTGCAATGAAAACATCCCCCATTTCAAGGACCCCCGTGGAGTGGTGTCTGCACTGCACTGGCAAAACAAAGTGACTTCTATTCTAGTCAGAGTTCCCCCTCGAGCAGCAATACATCAACTGTAAACAGGTCATATATATATATATGTTGATCCACAGTGGTGGATCATGCCCCTGAGGAGAATGCTTCTCTTCTCCCGCAAAATCACTGAAAAGCATCTCGGTACAATCTCCTTACAGAAGAAAAGCAAGGGGGGGGGAATCAGCAGCACCACTCAGACCCAACTCCCAGACCTGTTTCAGTCAAGCAGTGCAAAGGAAGGCAAACGTCATCACTAAGGACCCTTCACACCACCGTCACCACTCCCTTCAGTTACTCCCACCACTAGCCAGAGTGAAATCGTGACAAAAACTCTTTCATTCCCACTGCAATATACATTTTCTCCCGTTTCTCCAATTGTCTCCCAAATTTTGTCATTATGGCAGTTGCCTGTGTTGTGTGTCACGGTCCTGGTCGTTGCTCACGTTCAGTCACAGACTCATACCCCCCCGACACTCAACTAACCGCCTCGGCCAATCCTTCATACCAGCGGCCATCAGGCTCCACAACAGTGAGCAGGGACTGCTGCCAGACTCCCAACTAGGAACTTCCATCACTGAGTGTGTCTGACTCCCACCTAAACGGACTACCTAAACGGACAATATATTTATTGCTCCATCTCCGCCCACTACAAACATGGGAACTCTCTAACTCTCTAACGGAGCTAACCAACAAACACAGAACTGGGCGGACACTAAAGTAAATAACGAGAGCAATGACTTCCTTTCTGGGGGGTTTCAAAATAAAAGAGCAACGTCTATAGCAGTGGAATACGTTTATTTTTTACATTATCTAACGTTAACACAAACCTAAACTAACGTTACAACTAACCTAAAGTTAGTTTAGGTTCGTGTTAACGTTAGATAATGTACAAAATAAACGTATTCCGCTGGTATAGACGTCGCTCTTTTATTTTGAAACCCCCCCGAAAGGAAGTCATTGCTCTCGTTATTTACTTTAGTGTCCGCCCGGTTCTGTGTTTGTTGGTTAGCTCCGTTAGCTAGCAGCCTATCAAGACCAGCCATTGGAATACTGTTTTCTAAATTGGGGAGGCTTTTAATCGTCAAGGTAAGAGGAGTTTAAGTCATGGTATCCATAAACTTCAATCGGTTCAGATCCTTTGAATGAATGAGAATGTCAACAAACACGGCGACACGTTGAAATCACTGACTGCGCCCAGAGACGAGTGGTTAGGCAAAAAATAGTTCCGAGTATATTTGCTTAGAAAACGTAATTTTCAAATTAATTTTTTTTTTATTTCTCCACGTGGTAAATCCACAGGTCACAATATGTTTACAGGAACGTTTTGGAGTTGTATTTGGAGTGTATTTCGTGACTGTAGGGCACTGTAGGGAACATCAGGCTACAACTCTGACCCACTTCCAGGGATGAAGCTAAGCTACGCTAACGGAGCGGCTGTTCCCTAAGCCTAATGCATGCACAGAGACAAAAAAGGTATGTATCTTCTTGTCTAACTCCAGGGAAGATGTTAAATAAGCAAATTTCCCAAAATGTTGGAGTTTTCCTTTAACACTTTGAATGCCCATAACGAGATTTCTCTGGTTATCAGCCCGCAGGGTTGAATGCCCATCACGAGAATATTCGTTTTTTTTTTATTAGTGATCTGAATTCATATTTCATCAACCGAGTCTACCGTTGGTAAGCCTGCCCCACCAGGCGCTCAAATGTGAAAAAGCGCCCCCTATCGTCTCCCAGATGGTAATGCACCCTTTTGGATTGGACTCAATGAAAATGGATGAGAAAAAAAAACTCCGGAATCCACATTTTACTTCTCACGCATGTAACCGGAGCCGATCAGATTCATTCTGGACCCTCAGGACAGCGTGTAATATGTCTTTACAGTGCGTAGCATTGGATCAATAAAAGGATTGATTTTCGGAATGGCGATCAGGAATTGGAATAATCCATTTGGATACCATCTGATCTCAGGTAAGGAATCTATTTTACCAGTCTTGGGATGATCAGACCCGTTTTCACGGAGATAATATAAGCTTTTCCCATATGTGTCCCCCAGGCTGTTTGACTGTGCGAGCGGTCAGGAACTAGGAGAATCAATTTTCAGCACGCGGCACCAGCGTGCATGCTCTCTAGAACAGATTCAACCCACCCACGGCAGTTTGCTAGCAACCCGGCTAATCTCTCCTACCCTCCTACAGCCACTAATACACCTGTCACAGTACGGGGAGGCTTATGGAATTGTCAATCAGCAGTCAAGAAAGCTGACTTCATTACTGCCTACGCCCATAGTCTAAATCTGCAGCTCCTGGCTCTAACTGAGACCTGGATAACCCCCAATAACTCATCAACACCTGCAGCATTATCTACAAACTATAACTTCACTCACACACCTCGACCCTCCAGACGGGGTGGAGGCACTGGACTCATGACATCTCCTTCATGGGCTACATACGTAACACCACTCCCAGAACTGTCACTCTCCTCTCTCGAATATCATGCAGTATCTGTCTCTAATCCTTTCAATCTCACCATTGTTACACTCTACCAGGTCCACTCGATCACTTCACAGATGAGCTGGACATGCTTCTAAGCTCCTTACCGGAAGATGGTACCCCTCTCCTTCTATTGGGCGACTTCAACCTGCCTGACTCATCTCAGTCAGTCATAGTAGTCTCCCTCCTACAATCGTTTGACCTGACTCCCACTGCCATGCCTCCCACCCACAAAGCAGGCAACTCCTTGGATCTCATATTTTCCCGTAACTCCAGCATCATTAGCACCACGGTAACTCCCCTACATGTATCTGACCATTCCTTCATATCCTTCTCACTAACTCTCATGCTTAACCGAAAGGTCTTCACCCCAACTCAAACAGTCTCACTCAGACGCAACCTGCCCTCCCTATCCCCCTCCACTAGGGCGGGCCATACTTTTTTTTTTTTTGGAAAATCAATCGAGTGGGGTGTCTAAAATATGTGTTTTTTTGTGGGGAATTCAAATATGGGATTCTTTTTCTAATCGGATAACTCCTACCTACATTGTTTTGGATTTCAAAATGGCCGATTTGACCATTTTTCACCCCTTGGCCATACATGGATGCCAACATGAATCTGAATGAAATCCTAACATGCAAGGTGTCTAAATGATGTGTTTCTTAATGGGGAATTCAAATATGAGTTCATTTTTGGGATAGGATAACTCTAACCTACATCATTTTGGATTTCAAAATGGCAGATTTTACCATTTTTCACCCCTTGGCCATACATGGATGCCAACATGAATTTGAAGGAAATCCTAACATGCAAGGTGTCTAAATGATGTGTTTCTTAATGGGGAATTCAAATATGAGGTCATTTTTGGGATAGGATAAATATAACCTGCATAATTTTGGATTTCAAAATGGCTGATTTTACCATTTGAACCCATTGGTATTGTATTACAAAATTGCAAAGATAAAAAATATATGGGAAATCATTTATAATGACAAAGCCATCAAATTTAAGTTTGTGTTTGTAGGTTGGTGGCTAAAGCAGTACAGTAGGAGATCTTGCCATCCAAGAATGAGTCCAATCAAGATATTGGAACCTGGCAAAGTTCAAGAAGTCAGGAGATCGAGATTTAGCACTTAGGTGGTTGTGTGCATTACAAATACAATTTATTATTGTTAGTATTATTATTATTGATCTTTGGAGTTGTATCCAGTTATATACAGTTCACTTGTTAATAAATTTGATGGCTTTGTCATTATAAATGATTTCCCATATATTTTTTATCTTTGCAATTTTGTAATACAATACCAATGGGTTCAAATGGTAAAATCAGCCATTTTGAAATCCAAAATTATGCAGGTTATATTTATCCTATCCCAAAAATGACCTCATATTTGAATTCCCCATTAAGAAACACATCATTTAGATACCTTGCATGTTAGGATTTCCTTCAGATTCATGTTGGTATCCATGTATGGCCAAGGGGTGAAAAATGGTAAAATCGGCCATTTTGAAATCCAAAATGATGTAGGTTAGAGTTATCCTATCCCAAAAATGAACTCATATTTGAATTCCCCATTAAGAAACACATCATTTAGACACCTTGCATGTTAGGATTTCCTTCAGATTCATGTTGGCATCCATGTATGGCCAAGGGGTGAAAAATGGTCAAATCTAGGGGTGCACCGATATATCGGTCGGGTATCGGTATCGGCCGATAAGTGCCTTGTTGACTGCTATCGGCCTATCGGCCGATAAGCTCAAATGTGCCGATAGCAGTCGCCGATAAATACCCATCAATTTGTGTAGCGTCAAAAGGCAAAAAAAAATTCACTCGCGACCTACCTGCACAACGCCTGCCGTCCCCCACACACACACACACAATCTACTGCATCAAAGTAACTACTTATGATTAACAAGGCATTCGTTTTGTGGCATTAGCGTTATATAGTTAGTGTTACATGGACAATAACATCAGCATATTATTATTACCCATAGCAGCAAGGCATTACTCCGAGTCCGTTCATTAGCTCGGTTCCATTCCGTTGCTCATTCCGTACCCAACTACACATTCTGCAATCTGTTAATAAAGTTTTCAACCAGACAAATGTATAGAAAGGCTTTGTTTTATTATAACATTTGTTGCAGTAAAATCATTATGTCTCATTTGGTCATGCGTGGAGCGCCGGGCAGCTAACGTAGCTACGTTATTAGCTATTAGATGCAAGACTAACGTTACTGGTGAAAATGTGATTTGCGTTGGAATACTCCTTTGTCAACTTGCTGTACTTTGCTTGCATGTCTGCAGTCATTATTGCTGCATTAAGAATAGCCCCAACTTTAGCCAAGGTAACGTTATGGCTAAACCTTTAACAATAGTTAACGCTAGCTTTCGGTTAGCTGTTCAATGCTATTAATAACACAACTCCCCGTCAACACCCTCTCTCGGGAAGATGGCATTTAAGAAAGTATCTGCTGTTAAAATGAAGTGTTACACGTTCAATAACAAGCATATTATTTACCCGAAGATAGCAGTAAACAAGGCATTACTCCGTTAGCCCGTTCATAGCTCGGTTCCATTCCGTTGCTCATTCCGTACCCAACTACACATTCTGCAATCTGTTAATAAAGTTTTCAACCAGACAAATGTATAGAAAGGCTTTGTTTTATTATAACATTTGTTGCAGTAAAATCATTATGTCTCATTTGGTCATGCGTGGAGCGCCGGTCGGCGGGCCGGGAGCTACGTTAAGTGTGTTCTGCAGTGCTCTCGCATTCGCAAACAGAACAATGGCGGCATGCCCGGAAGTAGAAAAATTTATAAACGCTTGCCGATTGGTGGACAGCAGGAGGTGGGTGCTAGCGGTGTGGCGTAATTGGCCGAATCGACTGTCAATCAAAATGGTTCCATTGCATTGGTTGAAAGCTCTGGTTGAGAGAATAGTATCCCGCTGCAGGCCGCAAGAATGGTTCCATTGCATTGGTTGAAAGCTCTGGTTGAGAAAATAGTATCCCTCTGCAGGCCGCAAGACGATACTGGGAGAGAGATAGTGATACCATAAACATATTTCTTGACGTTTCCTTTTTTTAAGTAAGTAAAGAGGCCTACAAATACAAACATACACATACAAATATACAGTAGTTTCATTAAAAAAAAAAAAAAATTAAAAAAAAATTTAAATTTTTTTTTTTTTTTTTTTTTACAAATACTTATATACAAATATCGGTATCGGTATCGGTATCGGCCGATAGTGTTAGTTGAACAATCGGTATCGGTATCGGCGGCCAATTTTCATATCGGTGCATCCCTAGTCAAATCGGCCATTTTGAAATCCAAAACAATGTAGGTAGGAGTTATCCGATTAGAAAAATAATCCCATATTTGAATTCCCCACAAAAAAAAATATTTTAGACACCCCACTCGATTGATTTTCCAAAAAATAAAAATATGGCCGCCCTACCCCTCCACCCTCTCCTCTGACATACTATCCGCTCTACCTTTGAGTGACACCTTCTCTGCTCTCGCCACAGAGATGGCAACCTCCACCCTCCTTTCAGCCCTTGCAACCTCCTTCAACAAGCTCTGTCCCCTCGTTGAGAAACCTGCCCGCCGTTCCCCACCCAGTCCATGGCTGACAGATCCAGTAAGAGAACAAAGACAGGTCCTGAGAGCAGCTGAAAGGAAGTATAGAAAGTCACGCCTCACTGCTGACATCGACACATATCACAACCTGTTGTTAACATTCTCCAAATCAATCACTAATGCCAAAGCTTCTTTCTTCCACCATAGGATCGAGGCCTCTGCCAAGAATCTTCGCAAACTGCATGCTACCATGTCCTCCCTCCTCACTCCCCCCCCACCCCCCCCCCTCCCTCATCTTTCTCTGCCAAAGACTTTGCGATCTTCTTTGAGGAAAAAGTGGAGAACATCCGCAGCTCCTTCTCCCAACCCCCACCCATTCCAAATGCTGGATCGAGAACCTCATCCTTCACTCTGTCATCTTTCTCTCCCATTACAGAAGCAGAGACCCTGACACTGGTAACATCTAACCGTCCGACTACTTGCCAGCTGGACCAGCTACCCTCCCCACTCCTCCAGACCATAGCACCAGACATCCTCCCATTCCTAACGGCAACCATCAACTCCTCACTCAACTCTGGGGTGGTCCCCACCTCCCGAAAACAAGCCAGAGTCACACCGCTCATAAAAAAACCAACCCTGAACCCTACCGTCATAGGCAACTACCGTCCTGTCTCTCTTCTCTCCTTCCTTTCTAAAACACTTGAACGTGCTGTATCCAACCAACTTACTGAATGACCTCCTAGACCCTAATCAGTCAGGCTTCAGGACTGGTCACTCCACAGAGACAGCCCTCATTGCGGTCACAGAGGCACTTCACTTAGCAAAAGCGAAAGGCCTCTCCTCTGTCCTGATTCTCCTAGATCTATCTGCAGCCTTCGACACAGTCAACCACCAGATCCTCCTTGCGGCCCTCGCAGGAATGGGAGTGGCTGGCTCTGCGCCGACATGGCTGTCATCATACCTCAATGGCCGCTCCTACCAAGTGTCATGGAGAGGGACCCTGTCGGCCACCCGCCCCCTGCGGACGGGTGTCCCCCAGGGCTCGGTTTTAGGACCCCTTCTCTTCTCCCTCTACACTAAATCAATGGGTAACATTATCACGTCTCATGGCTTCTCCTACCATTGTTATGCCGACGATACTCGACTCTTCCTCTCCTTCCCTCCCTCAGATATCCACGTCTCTGAGCGGATCTCGGCCTGTCTGTCCGACATCTCCGCCTGGATGACGACCAACCACCTCAAACTGAACCTAAGCAAAACAGAATTGCTCCACCTGCCAGCCAAATCCTCCCCCCTAACCGACCTTTCAATCACAGTCGAGAATGCAGCTGTGACTGCGTCCCCGACCGCCAAGAACCTTGGTGTTGTCCTCGACGACCAGTTGAACTCCTCTGCTCACATCGCAGCGACGACCAGAACCTGCCGATTCCTCCTGAGCAATGTCAGAAGGATCCGCCCCTTCCTGACAAAAGAAGCCACCCAACTCCTCGTCCAGTCAACAGTCATCTCCCGCCTCGACTACTGCAACGCACTGCTCGCTGGCCTCCCGGCCACTGCCACTAAGCCTCTTCAACTCATTCAGAACGCAGCGGCCCGCCTGATCTCAAACCTACCGAAGTCGGCCCATGTCACCCCATTTCTTAGGGACCTGCACTGGCTCCCCATTGCTGCACGAATCCGCTTCAAGGCCCTCGACCTAGCATACCGTGCGGCAAAGGGAACCGCTCCCGCCTACCTCCGGTCAATGGTCTCTAACTACACACCCTCAAGACCCCTACGCTCTGCATCTTCTGGCCGCCTCAGACCTACTCCTATCCAAGCTCCGGGAGGGTCATCAAAGAGAAGTCGCCTATTCTCAGTCCTTGCCCCACAATGGTGGAATAAACTACCCACCCCAGTTAGGACAGCCGAATCACGTCCAATCTTTCGCCGTCGACTAAAGACGCACTTCTTCAACCATTATCTGAATAAAAAAATTTAAAAAAAAATTAAAAAAAAA
The DNA here is from genome assembly GCF_963971535.1 of Notolepis coatsorum. Taxonomy (NCBI): domain Eukaryota; kingdom Metazoa; phylum Chordata; class Actinopteri; order Aulopiformes; family Paralepididae; genus Notolepis; species Notolepis coatsorum. The sequence continues at coordinate 48,786,011 of NC_140177.1, read as the reverse complement.
TCTAACCCTAACTAACCGTACTGTCGTGCACTTGTCCTAATAAACTAACCTACACTGTAGCACTCAACACTTTGATGAACATTGTTGCTCAGCTGATAGAGTTGTGCCCTTCCTGATGGCTTGTCGTACAGAACTTGTAAGTCGCTTTGGATAAAAGCGTCAGCTAAATGACTAAATGTAAATGTAAATGTACACATATGTGTCACCTAGCAGCGCTTGCGACCACAACTCGGCCCGCCCCTTTTTTGGCTAGACCTTCTAGAGTTTTCTCTTTTTTTTTTATGTGTTTTTTTCTTTTCTTCACATTATTATAAATTGAATGTATAAGTACTTGTTTACTATAAAAACGAACAGTTAGAATATCTAAAATAGTGTCAAACCTGTGTTTAAATTTAGGTTGTTCACGGACTTTATTTCAATGAAACGGGGGCGTAATTACTGTATTTGCATGTGAATCAAACCTAGCCTGCAGCCCGCAGAGATTTACATTGGGGGAGTGTTTGAAGCGACGCACTGGCTGTTTACACTTTCAATGGGATTAGCACTCTGGATCAGAAAGAGATGAATGCATTGGATCTAATGAACGAGTACATGAACTTTGTTAAACCAGTTGATTAAGTCTCTGGCTCTCTGCTCACCGGTGAAAACACCGCGCTATTCAACGAAATTAACTGAGATCGGTCGAGATGCGTCTGCATGGGTAAGTTTAAGAATGTTTGTTTATGTTTACAGTAGCATGTTTACAATTCCGCATCTTTGATAAAACTACACCAAGTTTTTCTGCCGACCACAAGTCCAACCATGTCACGTTTATTACATTAACGTTAGCGTTCGTCTTGTTTACATCAGGGTCCCCCATTTTCAATGCATCATAACATTGACATACATGAACACAACGCATTGTAACGTTAACGCAGCTGTCAACTGTACTTTACTATGGAATATACATGTATATTATCGCGACGCGTCGTCACAGACTAAACAGTGTTGTGAACACAACACATTGTAACGTTAACGCAGCTGTCAACTGTACTTTACTATGGAATATACATGTATATTATCGCGACGCGTCGTCACAGACTAAACAGTGTTGTGAACACAACACATTGTAACGTTAACGCAGCTGTCAACTGTACTTTACTATGGAATATACATGTATATTATCGCGACGCGTCGTCACAGACTAAACAGTGTTGTGAACACAACACATTGTAACGTTAACGCAGCTGTCAACTGTACTTTACTATGGAATATACATGTATTGTTAGAAAATGTTTTGGATCTAAATCACTTGGAGTTTGAAAGTGATATCAGAAGAAACTACTCAACCTCGGCTGTCTTTAACTATGATTGAACACAACACTCTAACTCACCATGTTTAGATAATAAAGTACTCAACCTCTACTTGTCTACTGTCTGACTGAACACAACACTCTAACTTACCATGTTTAGATAATGAAGTACTCAACCTCTACTGTATTTAACTATGAGTGAACACAACACTCTAACTTACCATCTTTAGATAATAAAGTACTCAACCTCTACTGTATTTAACTATGAGTGAACACAAAAGTTAGAGTGTTGTGTTCACTCATAGTTAAATACAGTAGAGGTTGAGTACTTCATTATCTAAACATGGTAAGTTAGAGTGTTGTGTTCACTCATAGTTAAATACAGTAGAGGTTGAGTACTTCATTATCTAAACATGGTAAGTTAGAGTGTTGTGTTCAGTCAGACAGTAGACAAGTAGAGGTTGAGTACTTTATTATCTAAACATGGTGAGTTAGAGTGTTGTGTTCATTCATAGTTAACGACAGCCGAGGTTGAGTCGTTTCTTCTGATATCACTTTCAAACTCCAAGTGATTTAGATCCAAAACATTTTCTAACAATACATGTATATTCCATAGTAAAGTACAGTTGACAGCTGCGTTAACGTTACAAGGTGCAAGGTGGAGAGCTGTAAACAAGACGAAAGTGTATGGATGCAGGGTCCATGTGTGTGTGTGTGTGTGTAACAACAACAAGTTTATAATCTCAGCACAGATTGCAGAATGGGTACAGTACAATACAGCTCAATACACACAATTGTTAAGGGGATGCAGACCAGAGAAAGACTTTCGTCTTGTTTACATCAGGGTCCCCCATTTTCAATTCATAATGACATTGACATACATGACATACAGGTAGACAGTACTGTTACATCAGTGTCTAAGAGATGAGCATCAGATAGCAAGGTGGAGAGCTGTAAACAAGACGAAAGTGTATGGATGCAGGGTCCATGTGTGTGTGTGTGTGTGTAACAACAACAAGTTTATAATCTCAGCACAGATTGCAGAATGGGTACAGTACAATACAGCTCAATACACACAATTGTTAAGGGGATGCAGACCAGAGAAAGACTTTCGTCTTGTTTACATCAGGGTCCCCCATTTTCAATTCATAATGACATTGACATACATGACATACAGGTAGACAGTACTGCTACATCAGTGTCTAAGAGATGAGCATCAGATAGCAAGGTGGAGAGCTGTAAACAAGACGAAAGTGTATGGATGCAGGGTCCATGTGTGTGTGTGTGTGTGTAACAACAACAAGTTTATAATCTCAGCACAGATTGCAGAATGGGTACAGTACAATACAGACATGAGGACCGTGCGTATGTGTAGCTAGGAGTGATATGATAAGCAGTGTGTAAGCAGCTTGCAGAGCTACATAACATTAGGCCCATGCCACTGAGTGAGGACTTTGTTGCTTTTTCTCGTTGTGACATAGATTTAACAATAATTCTGGTGTCAAAGCAGCATGGGGGGGGGGGGGGGGGGTACATAGCTTCACAGTCCTATACAGTCCAGATAGGGGGTCCTGGAGAGACAGGGGTCCTGAGGAGAGAGAACTCTGATTCAGCAGCACTTAATTATGTTAATGTTATTCAGGTGAGGGGCGTTGCTGGAGGGGGGTTTGTTGACGCCCAGTTGAAACTGTCTGAAGTGTGAAAAGTTGCCTTCCTTTGAGACACCTTTTCACCTCTTTGGTAATCTAGAACACAGCCAGTTTTAGAAGTTATAATTGGGCACATCGTGTTCAAAACATTCTCAGATGTCAACATATGACACATCATTTGAAAGCTTAGATTCTGTACTTTAGCAATCTGGAATAATCTGAAAAATGAAAATGTAGAGATCTGGCATAAAGCGCTGTGAGGTGACACAATTATACTATCGATGGTCTAGCGTTTATTTGAAAACGATTCATAAATAGGCCGAAAAATGACAACGTTCTAGAATATTACAGCACAGGGCGTTTATCAGAGAATCTTTTTTTTTCTTCTTGAAAACGAGGGCTTTTCAAAATGCTATAAAACGGAAATGAACCGATAAAAAAACAATCCGCTTCGACAATGTTGACTGGAAAATGAGTCATTGATGGGCGACGGGCAGATTAGACACATAGCCAGGGCTCTCCGCTAACCTTTTTCACTAGGGGCACAGGTGCTCCTAAATGAAAAAAGTTAGGAGCACACAAAGAAATGTAGGAGCACCCAAAAATATTTAGGAGCACAGTGAAAATATTTCAAGTAAAATTTTTTTTTTTTTTTTTCAAAAATAAATATATATTTGTACTGTGCGTGCATGTGTGTAAATTAGCTCTTGCTACAACCCTGCATGTTTACATTTTGTATTTTGTACTTGATGTTCATTAACATGTGCTGTCCCTATCAAATAAACTATCAAATCAAACTACTGCTACAAAAGTAACAGTCACTTAACTTTAGCTTTTGCCCCTTTTATGCATACAATGCCTATGTTTTGGCTGTGTTGCTCTTCTAGAGAAATAATCCTTTCAGGGTTGCCTATTGAAATACTGTACACCTCCAGTACAGAAACATTGTTTATGAGTTTGCGTGTCAGGTAGACCATTGATTGACAGTCGAGTCTGCCAATTACGTCACACCGCTTGCACTCCGGCCGTCCGGCGCTGCAGCTGGACCCTATTGCCCACCTCTGCTGTTCATAACGCTAGCCAAGTTAGCTGTACACACAGATACACAGTGGGCCAGTGACTTTGGTGTAGGGGTGTAACAATGCATCGATCCTAAGGGGGAAATTCAACTGCATCGATTTGAAAATGTTAGAATCGATTATCGCAATTTGAATGTGTACAGTGTTATGTTGTTATCATGTCCGTTACAGTCAACACAACGGCATACGCTACTGCATCAACGTTATGATTAACAAAGCAAGGCATTCGTTTTGTTGCATTAACGTTATATTACTATTGTTATTGCTAAATCTAGGTGTTCTAAAATATATTGCTATTGGTAAGACTAGAAGTTACATGTCTCGGGAAACTCTCGCATATCGCAATGGTGGCGTTTCAGGAAGTAAACAAGCCAAATGAGAGCTTCCGATTGGTCATTTGCTTTCTTTCTCTTGAAACCAGTCACGTCACTCTACTGTGATTGGACCGTTGGCTTGAGTGCAATGTGGGACTTGTCGTTTTTTAACGTTTCTCGCGGCGGAGAAAAAAAAGACGAGAGGCTGTAATCTGTACTCGCACACCGTGCGCGTAATTGAGTTTTACGGTTCGCACGCACATATTTTTAGGGGCATATGCAAGCAATTTGGTCGCACTGTAGAGCCCTGATAGCCATAATTTAAAACATAGATTAGGCGATATTAACGTTAACATTGAAGCGGATGGTGGGCATTCAAGCACTAAATGTGCGCCTCCTGCTGGGCACTGAAAGTGTTAAGGGCGATTATCACAGAATCTTTATATTTTCCTGAAACTTTCAAAAAACGAGAGTTTTTCAAAATGGTATAAAACGTTAATGAACCGATTAAAAAAACTATCCGTTTCGACAATGTTGACTACAAACAAGTCATTGATAAGCGACGGCCATATTAGACACATAGCCATAATTTAAGATATAGTTTATGCGTTCGCAAATATGAGAGCTCTATCATTGAAGTGGGTGGTGGCACGCAACAGGGTTCCGGGGCACCGCATGGCTGGCATGGAAAGTGTTAAAGAAGGCGTGTCCGGTCCATGGGGATGCGTGTCCGGTCCATGTTGTCGGGCCTTACAAATACATTTGTATAATATAATATAATATAATGTATGAAGTATATCACGGCATACATACCTTATGCATACTGCACCTTATGTGTATACGGTATACTACTTCATCAGAGCATATATTTAGCATTTTTTGCATTTCGTTTTTTATTATTATATATATATACATTAGATTAGCACAGTGGTTCCCAAAGTGGGGGTTGCAAGCCGCCGTGGGGGGGGGGGGGGGGGGGGGGGTCGCCAGATGATTTCCAAAAAAACTAAAAACTAAAAAAATATTTCAAATATTTTTTTTATGCAGTCAGGCCACTGAACTTAGAAGCAGGCCAGGCCAGTGTTTCTAGTTGCAGCGGCGTAATAGTTAGATAACCTAGGTGGGGAACAACCAGGAGATCACTGCAACTCGCACAAGTTGGAGAACTATCTCTCTCTCTCTCTCTCTTGCTCACACACACACACACGCCCATGTGATTGGTGGAGGCGGGACCCTTACAAAAAACAAATCCATCAAAATCAGTGTTGTTGCTAATCATTGACACATGCTAGCCTGTAATAATCCCCCCCAGAAAAATGTACTTTGCATTTGATATATTGCAAATATATGCCATCACACACACTGGCATTTAAAGGGTTATAATTATAAAATGAATATGTGGTGTTATGATCAGGGCTGAAGTTGAATACAAGATTTATGAAAGAAAAATTGGTATTTCAACAGTATTTTTTTCAATCTGACATTACAAAAAACTGAAAATCCATCAAAATCAGTGTTGTTGCTAATCATACATATGCTAGCCTGTTTTTTAACAATAGTTTGTGATGCCATCACAAACACTGGCATTTAAAATTCCTACACCAGAATGCAGGAAATTAAGGCTACGTTTAGACGGAGAGAGTCTGAACAGAAACCGCAAAAGTCGTCTTGCGGTCTCACTTTTAATTTTGCGTTTAGACTAGCATTTTAGGATGGAATTCTCCGTGCAGACAAGGCTGTACCGACTCGAGACGACTGAGCCTCGCTGTCACACGATTGGCGCATATGTCACATGACGTGCTGTGAAGACCCGCCCTACTCTGCCTCTGATTCGCAGACTGTGGGTGGGGAATGTGATTGGACCAAAGCAGAGTCACTCACAGACGGTGGTCCAGTCACGCCGCGGGACAGATTCTTGTGTATTAAAAGTACTGCCAATGTAGCCTTCAGGTGATCGCCATGGATAGAATCAGACATGCTTTGTTTACGCTTCTAGGCTACTGGCGCATGCCTGTGATGTAAGCAGTACGCGCAACGAGAGCCTTGACAACCCTTTCGTCATCGTTTTATGCGGTTTGACAGTTTAGATGATAGCGCAAAGGTTTATCGTTTCTAGGAATTCCACCCTGGAAGGTAGTCTCACTTTTTTGCGGTTTCACCCCGTAAAAACGCTGTTTCCGTATAAACGAAAGGCACATCCGAAAAAATATTTTTGCAGATTCACCTGCTAGCGTTTCCGTCTAAACGGGGCCTAAGTCTTTGTAACAAAACACTTCCTGGTGGGGGACCCCCAGACCTGACTGGGGCTATATTTCGCACTATATTTCCTGGCCTGAATGATTTCCCCAGTCCGGCCCTGATTAAAAGCTTATTAGTGTGTGTGCGTTTGAACGTTTGCATGTTTCAACCATACATTTCCATTTATATGAAAAAAATTAATTTGAAATTTTTTTTCCCTATAATAGTGGGGGTCAAGGCTCTCTGACACCGTTATTTCAGGGGTCGCGGCCTGAAAACTTTGGGAACCCCTGGATTAGCATACTGAACCTTATGTGTATACTTACTTTATCAGAGCATATAATTAGCATTTTTTGGAAATTTAGCATTTTTAGATTATATATATTGGATTCGATATTAGTCATTATATATATATATATATATATATATATATATATATATATATATATATATATATATATATATATATATATATATATATATATCACTATATTTATTGTAGGGCAAATATAACTGAGAGGGCATACATACCCTCTCTTGCACCTTGACCTTTTTACACTGCCTACTTGCCCATAATGCGCATGTCCAGAGTTAATTATATTGTTATATTGTTTACACTGCCTATTTTTATTCTATTTAAAATGTTTACTTCTCGACTATACTATAATTCTATGACCTGTATCATGTCTTCTACTACCTGTACCTCCCCTCCCCCCTCCCCCATGCTGCTATGATGCTTGAATTTCCCCAAGGGGATCAATAAAGGAATAAATATCTTATCTATCCTCCGTCGGTCTGGGGAGGATAGATAAGATATTCCCGCCTCCTACGATACATGTGGAGTCGCCAGCCACTTCTTTTCACCCTACAGCTAGGAGTTTCACTGGGAGAGCGTAACGCACACAGAGGTTCACGCCATCTCTCCCAGATCCCCTCCCCGCTGAACAGGCGGCGACCAGTCGGAATTGTTATTGCAATGATCAGGACTAATACCCTCACCGGCTTCCCAACCCGCGAACACTGCCGATCTAAAACCAGGGTCTCCGCAGTGGTAGGCGAGTGCTTCATCATTATGGGATTCTGTTTACTACTCTGGGGCAACGCTGCACTTACAAAATATGATTTGTTGGCTGGCGGCGCCTCAGTGATGGACTTGAGATCCTCCACGCTGACCCTCTCCATGTCCTCCAGGGCCGAGCCCGAGTAGAGGACCACGTCCTTCACGAAGATACTGATGGCTCTCAGCATGAAGGACACAAACAGGTGCATGTGGATGTAGTTCCTGGTGCAGTGCAAGCGTCTAGAGGACAAACATACAAAAGCAGAAGGGTTATGTTACAAACATTGTAGGGCTGTCCCCGACCAAGGATTTGGATAGTCGACTATGATTGGCCAAAATGTGCCGTTAGTCGACTATTAGTCGACTAAAAAAAAAATATCTTTTTTTTATCATTCCATTTGGGCTGTGTCTGAAGGAGTCGACTGAAGGCTTCTTGTCCTCTGCAAAAGCATGCAATTGGTCCACTGATGGATACATCTTGATATTTGTGATTGATTGATTGATTTAATTTATTTGACAATCAAAATTACATACAATACCGGTACACACATGTACAGCCATCACATATAATCTAAAATCGTCGAGGATTAAAACACAATAAAACATTACGGTTTATTTCCATTGTGGTCCTCACAATGTCCTCACTAGTCTAGTGTGTTCATTAGATGGGTGAAATCCTCTTTCAGTGCCTCTGTGCCAGTTTTCGTAGGCAGTTAGCCTCTGGTATGCGTGCCATTAGCGTTAGCCACGCTTCTAGGCCTCTTTTCTTTTGGAAAGAATGATTGATGAAATCTTTTTTTATAATTTGTTTTTCTTCTTTTTTTGTATTCGACTAAGGGGTTGGCAGTCAACTACGGCTCCTTTCGACCGATTAGTCGACTAATCGACTAATAGGGGTCATCCCTAAAACATTGTAATGTAATGGATTGATTGATTGATTGATTGATTGAACATTTTATTAACAGATTGCAGATGGGTACAATACAGTAGATAGATTGTGATGTTTCACAGTATGAAATGCCAACGCACCCTCCGCTGCATTTACTTTACAGTTTACAGCATCCTCTGTTTTCCCGGGTTTAACAAAGAAGTCTGTCAACTTTGCAGACAAACTCTCAACTTGCACCTTTATTGGACACACACGTGTATGTGCAAGCTTTGCACATGGTGCACTCCGCCTCCCATTTGTTCCGACCGGGTCGGTACATTTGGAATTTCTTCTGCAGTTCATCTAGTACATTTGCGCTTTGGCATTGTGAATGTGAGCTGCGCTCCACTCTGTCCCCTTCCTGTTTGTGTGTGAGCAGTTGTAGAGCCGCCCACAAAGCTTCTCAGGGATTACGTCACACACGCAACAGAGTACCGTAGTATTCTGTGCAATGCGCCAGTCAATTTAAGTACATGCAAACGGTCCGTGAAACCCGGACATTTTCATGAATTTATACACCCCCCCCCCCGGGCACAGGGCGTGAAAAGAGGACATGTCCGGGCAAAAAAGGACGTTTGGTCACCCTACATAAGGGAACTCACCCGTTGAAATAGAAAGACTTTAATACATGTGCTAACTGTTCTACAATAACTGGAGCGGACAGTAACCTCAAGCACATCATCATGAGAGAAAGGATGAAAATCGTATGGAGAAACACGGCTCATATTGTGCAACCATTCATTGTAATTCATCACTAAGAGGGGGCCTTGGGTATTCTTTTTCAAACATTTAGATTTTTTTATGTGTGTGTGTTGAATGCAAGGCAAATCTCAAATGCAAAAGTCCTTCACCAGCTATATGTATGAAAATTACAATTGCAAATCGCTGGTGGCCGTTGGTGCAAACAACATTGTAGAATGAATAGAATAACCAACATGTACATCAAGGCACCATTCATTATTCTTCATTATAGAGAGCATTTGGAACTGGACACTATTGTACTCGCAACTCAATTTCTTATGCTCCCAGATTCAGTCCTGAAAAAGGTTACAATGTTTGGATCCTGTGAGGGATCTTCAGCCTCTATTATGATTTATATGTGAGAATACCAACGTGAAACCCACTTTCGATGGATTAATCTATATTAGTTACATTTAGGCATGTTGAATCTGTGGTTCTGATTTGTACAGTATAGAAAAACGGGTCAAAACTCCTGTCACATAATCTCACACATCCAAAAGTTTCTAGTTTGAATATGGCCACCAGTGATCCTTGTGTTGTGTTAATTACAGCACCATGAAAGTATGTAGATTAATAAAATAGCAATACTTGTTTTGTAGGGACGGCTAACTTATCATGTCATTGATAAGGATTCACCTGCTAATCTTACAAACTCTTGTAGGTGAATAATTCATTGAATCCTAATATATGTAATACAAAAATAAATCTATAATAAGACAATTATCCATAAATGATGCCTCCTTACCCACCTTTTAAACAGCCCCCATTGCCTTCATTGAGATGCCAAATGAGCGGGTATGTTACATGTACAAATTGAATAGATAAATACAATTACCGATTAAGATAGTGACCTCAGGAAACTGCACCTTTTTTTGTTATTATTATGGGTCCAGCCCGTGAAATCATCAGCATGTTTTATCTCGGCCCCCTTGGTAATTGAGTTTGACACCCCTGGCTTAACACATTGATTGCCAGCCATGCGGAGCGCTAAAAGCCTCCGTATGCCAGCGTCCACTTCAATGATAGAGCTCTCATATTTGCAAACGCATAAACTATGTCTTAAATTATGTGTCTAATCTGGCCGTCGCTTATCAATGACTTGTTTGCAGTCAACATTGTCGAAACGGATTGTTTTTTAATCGGTTCATTTCCGTTTTATACCATTTTGAAAAACGCTTGTTTTTTTTTAAGTTTCAGGAAAATATAAAGATTCTGTGATAATCGCCCTTTACTGGAATATTCTGGAATACACAAAAAACATTGTCATTTTTCTGCCTATTTATGAATCGTTTTCAAATAAACGCTAGATTATCGATAGTATATGTGTACTTATGCACGCTATAGAAGCGAGCTGAAAAATCGATTCTCTCATTTCCTGATCAGCACACACACACACACATACACACACATAGGGCACACGTTGATATCTCTGTGAAAAAAGGTCTGTAAGACTGGTAAAATAGATTCCTTACCTCAGATCAGATGTTCTCCAAAAAGATTATTCCAATTCCTGATCGCCATTCCAAATATCGATCGTGTTTATTGATTCAACGCTGAGTACTGGAAATATGTATTCCACGCTGTTTTGGTGCTCGGCAAGGAATCCGATCCTCTCGGGTGACTTGTCTGAGAAGTAAAATGAGGAAGCTGGATTCCCCCCTCCCATGTGTTTCATGCAATCCATTCCAAAGGGGTGCAGTACAACAGGGAGAGACGATAGGGGGAGGTATTTTCCCAATGGAGCTCAGAGAGAGTTTGCAGCACTAACGTGAGCCTAGATTGATGAATATGAATTAAAATCGCTAATAAAAAATTTAAAAATTCGTCGCTGGCACTCAACGGTCGGCATGAACTAACGATAAATCTCGTCGCTGGCACTCAATGTGTTGAGGAAACTTGTGTCCATATTCACAAATGGAAACCGAGCTGTATAATATTATCTATTTTATACAACAGGTAGGTCCGACCACGTGGATAGATATAGAGGATGGGCCTACATCGGTATTCATAAAAACAGCATTATTAGACATGCCAATCCAATGAAAGATGAGCTAGATACGCTGGAGAAAAGATGCAATTAATCACCAAGTCGACGGCCTGGGCATTGAACTGGCCCAACTCCCGGAACTGTCTGAGGTGCTGGTGACTTTTTTCGACTTTCGCTTGCATTAGACTAATACGTGATTCGTTTGCGTTGCCAAGCTTGTTGATAGCCTACTCCATTTGAAATTCCATAGCAACGAGACATCTTTAGGAAAATAAATTCAAAAAAAAAATTAATTCTACGCCAAGTTCACTGAAATCGATATAAAAGCCCCTAGAATTGTCTGTATTTATTCATCCTATATTTTCCCGACGCAAGCTGTTGTATAAAAGCAATAATACACTCGGAAGCCAGTGGGATGTCATCAATATTGCCACGCTGTAATGCCTACGCCACTCGAGATGACATCCCACCGCTTCTCGTGTATTATTGCTTAAATAATTATATTTTCAAGTCAGCCCTGTGTGGAGTGTGTTTGCCCGTATGTTTTAACCTTTATTTTACCAGGTAGTCACTTGAGATCAATGATCTTTTTTTCGAGCAAGACCCCAAGGCCCTATTCCCCCGTACCTGGTTCAACTAAGTCGATCAAAAGTCCCATTATCCAAATTCAATTAACCCGATGTTTGAATCCAGGCTTTCCCTGTTCCTCAAACGCTGATTCAGTCTCATTCATTCGAACCAGACTTGATACTCAGGATAATTGCGCGCGGCCGCCTCACCTGAAAAGACAGCAGGTGTCGATCGCAGAAATCCTGATTTTCTAATGGCATTGATTGATTGATTGATTGAAAACTTTATTAACATATTGCAGAATAGGTACAATACAGTACGGCTCAATAGCCTCGCCGACAAGTTAAATGCATAATCTATAGGCTAATTTTAAGTCCCTCATTACCCCAATCAATCCGATTATATTTCTTTAAATGTGCCTGCTGGCAGTAGGCTTAATGGAATGAATAATCGAATGCGATCTTGCTAGCGAAAATAATTAGTTCAACTCTTTCACAATAAGTAGATAAAAACAAGCCCAAAGAGTATCTAATTGATACGAATTAATAGATACTTATGAGGATATCTGTACTGTATGTGCTTATGTATCATGTACTATATAAACACATGGTTCCCAAAGTTTTCAAGGCGCAACCCCCGAAATAACGTGTCAGAGAGTCTTGGAGGCTATACAGTTTCACTATTAATCAGGTTTTAATCTGTTTCGGACATCATCCATACATGCATTGCATTGATTAACCTTTGGTTTATACCAGTGACACCATGGCCAAAATGGCAGCAAAACAAAAACAAACATACAACACACAAACACAGACAGAGACATAAAAGGCAAAGTGGGGCAGGGGGATACATTTGAGCTGCAGCAAACAAGATTGAATGGGATTGGGGGGAGATTGGAGGGTATGGTAAAACAGGTAGAAAGAGGAAGGAAAGTGAGGCTTTGCAGGAGGTTGCTGGGGAGAGAAGGTCAAGTTAATAAATATCAAATCAAATCAAATCAAATCAAATTCTGGGTACTGAGGCATATAAATAGTTCTGTGATCGTAAGCTGGGGGAGCTGACCAATAATTGTTTTATAAATGAAGGTGTACCAATGAAGCAGTCTACGGGCAGTCAAGGATGGCCAGTTAACTTTAGTGCAATGATGGGTAAGTGATCTATATCCGGTAATACATCTTAATACACCATGGTAAGCAGTGTCCAACATGTGTAGTGAGGTGGATCAGGCATTCATGTATAAAACATCACCATAATCTAATACTGGTAAAAAAGCAACTAGTTTCTTGTAGTGTATGGTAGATGACCCGTTTCACGCAAAAAAAATTCAAATTCTTCGCAATTATTTGAGAAGCCGTTTCGGCTCAACAGAGTTTTAAAAGAAAAGGAAGAAAGACCTACAGTAGATCAGCTACCTCCACGAATAGCACCTGTCTCTCTTCACTATACCTCTTACAGTGTGATATGACATGCTGTATTGTCTCAAGACGACCACATTCACATAACCTGTCTTGATGTTTCCCAACCTTTTTAAGCCTATTTAGACCACAATGGCCTAATAGTCTTGTTAGCTTAACCGCATCCTCTCTGTCCCCGTATAGATACTTCTCTTCTTGACATACTCTTGAATAGAGAAGTAGCACCTTCCTCTTTTTCCCATTGTTCCATTCAACCTGCTGCTCCTTTTCCAGTCTATCTTTAATCATATTACGGTATTTTGCTGCCAAACAGTGAATTAAGGTCCACTTTTTCTTTTGCTAGAGTAGATTTAGCAATTTCATCCACCATTTAATTTCCCTTTACCCCAACATGTGCTGGGACCCATAATAACCCCACTTTCCATCCTGATTTCTCAATTCTAAATAAGCACATTAATATTTCAGAGCCATCAAGGCAGCAGCAGAGTCAGAACATATTGCCAGGTTTTCTTCCTCTATCCACCACAAAGCCCAAATTACAGCTAAAAACTCTGTGGAGAAGACTGACATCTTATTTGAAACTCACTTACCTTGATGGATTGAAGCATTGGGCAAACACATCCCTAACCATGATTTCCCACTTCCAGGATCCTTGGAACCGTCAGTGAAGATTTGCACGTGTGAGCCCCACACCTGATCTACTGTATGTATTATTCTACTGCATGACTCTTATCCACAATACCTTACTCCTTAATCTCATGAAGCAGAGTCAGATCAATGTCTAGGTCCGTCAGAAACCAACCTGGTCCTACTGACCAAGATGGATAAGTCACCACTTTTGTGTCATCAATCCCTACTTTCCCAGCCCTTCCTTTACCTGCAAATACACACATTTCCCTCAATAGACATTGAGATGAAATACTAGGTGCATAGGCACATAGCTGAGCTCTATAATACAAGTCTAGTTTAACTCTCCTCAATCTCAGATGTATTTCCCCTCCATCTCTACCAACAGAGCTGGTGCGGAGCTTGACCGAAAGGCACCACTACACATCCTCAAAGCCTTTGTCTGAACTATCCAATCCAATCCAATCCACTTTATTTATAGAGCACATTTAAAAACAACAAAGTTGACCAAAGTGCTGTACAAGTCCCACAACATAAGATAAAAAGATAAAAAGTTAAAAAGATACAAAGATAAAAGCACACAATAAAAACATATACATATGTCACATAAAAAAGGCAGGTCTCTCAAACGGTTTAAAAACCAAAAGCCAAAGCAAATAATGAGTTTTGAGGCATGATTTAAACACCTGCAGAGTGGGGGCCTGCCTAGCATGCTGTGGCAGCTCATTCCAACTAGATCTAATTAATGTATTACCAAAGTGGCTACAGATCTGATCATGGCTTGATTAATCATTAGCATGGTCTCTCATTCCAAAGAACTCCATCATCCGCAAATAAACCCATATCCACCACCAACCTTTTGAAATTCTGTATATCATTAAATTAAATAACACAGGACTAATTACACTCCCTTGAGGCGATCCATTCTCAATACCAACAGTTTCAGGACAAACTCCCCCGATCCTTACTTGGATATTTGTTTTCCCCTCAAGAAGTCCTCTATGCAGTTGAACATTGTACCATATACCACAGCTCCATGTAACTTGATTAACAGACCCTCTTTCCACAGTCATAGGCTTTCTCAATATCTTTTTGTTTTTGTTCTCTGTATTTATTATTTTGTCATCTTTGTAAATAAATGTGTGCCTGGGAACCCTGACAAGGTCCACTGAAGGTCTAACTAGATAGTATTACAGTCTAAGGTAGAGAGGAAACCAGGTAAGTTCTTTAGTAGGTTAGATAGAAATGTCAACTTCTAACCCAGTTATAGCATGATTGTGATGGTATTGTGATAAATTGCACTAAAGCTGCTGTTTAGTGCAATTTATGTCCTGTGTGTGTGTGTGTGTGTGTGTGTGCATGCATGCTTGTTTATGTGTGTATTTTCACACTCATGAACAATGCTCATCCTAATTAGAGACAGCTGAATTCCACGCTGACTATAACACATTCTTCAGATTTAAGGGCTTGAAAAGCACAAATATTGAATTGCTTGGCTCAAAGTGAGCTGTAAAAGCTAAATTGCAAGCATGTGTTGCACAGTTCCAAGTGCATGTGAATTTCTTCCCAGACAAGCAAAAGTGTATCTGTCAGAATGCCCCAAAAACATCCTCCCTAAACATTCACGTTAGATTGGAGTGAGGCTTTTTGAGGTCAGGCCACAGCATTGGAATCCATTCACTTACTGGGTCAGTGGTATTCCAGATTATATCACCCAATAGAAGTCAATAACGATCTATATATGGTGACTCCTTTTTATTGGCATGCATACATCTCATAAACATGCCTCTATTTTAGTACAGTGCCAACACCCTGGTATCGCTGCTCACAGCTTTCCCCGAGAACAGCTCATCCACACGAGACACTGCTCTCTCTTGGGTCCTCAGCAATACACCCGCCAGGGGTGAAGTCGATCGGATGAGCGGTTCTCGGGGGAAAAAGGACAGACATACGGACAGATACTACACAGATTCCTTCCATTTTAATCAGATGCCACTTAAAGCTGGGCTATCCCAAAGGCTAATAGTGATAGAGCATTAGAAATACTATTGAATAATGTCAAACATGGCCTTTTATCAGCATTCTGGTCATTAGTTGTTCGGCATCCAACACCCGGCGGGCATGCTCATTTATAAAGCTGTATATTTGACAAGCTGTCCTTTGAGTGCTATCAATTTGGCAGCTGTGGGCGGAAAAAGCGACCCAGCCATCCCCCTGTGAACGCAGGAACACAACTGCTAATGTGAAGCATCCCCTGTTTCTCCTTAGAAAACATTCACAAACTCTCCTGTTGAAGAGCTGACATGTTGAAGACCAGAGACATGGCTGGAGTGCTCGGGAGCACAGAGCCAGAATGTCAAGACGGGCCCCTGGGACAACTTATTAAACTCATTTGGCCCATAGATTTCCTGGTGCCAGTTTGGACCGGCTCCTTCTGAGTACTTGGCTGTGCAGTCACGCTGGTGGGAGCGTTTGTAAACAACGTCTTCACACCCCACTCCTGATACTCTGTATACTTCGCAAAATAAGCAAATCACCAAGAGTCCCCTGTGTATTAATCAGCCATGCATTTATATATATATACTGTATTTGGCACCATACATTAATTCATCCTTGTATAAGGATTACTTCTTCATTTTTAACAGTCCTTGCCATTTTGCATCACCCCTGCTATTATGCAAGTAAGAATCGGCATATAATCAATTACAGATTTATCAGCTTAAGCAATTGCTGTACTTTACTTCTATAGAATGTCTGGGTTCTTTGTACTTTTGAATGGGTGTATCTCTCAAGCACTTTGCTGCTACAGTACAATTACATGTTCTAACCCTCTTTCTGGAAAGAACTACACACACAAAAAAGAAAAAGAAAAAGTCTTTCCTATGGATTCCTCAAACCTGAAATCAATAGGAAAATACAGACAATATAAATGGTAACAAAATGGAACATGCATTATTTGCAGGCCTATCGTTTTAAAAGTCAAATGCACATGTAAATGCCCAAAGGTAATATTTTTTACAACCTTTTACGACAGAAAAAAAAATCCAATGACAGCATCATCAACTCACCGGAAATATCCCAAGATGACCACGGCCACCATGAGTGATCCCAGAGAGATGGAGTAGCCCACGGTGTAGATGAGATACAGCCGGTCAAACACCTCCTGTGGGAAGATGAGAGGAGAGGTCTCTATAGAGAGCAACAGGAAAACAACAGTATAGAAAAACAACAACATTACCCCACAGAACCCAGAATGGAAAGTTCTATTCACCAGACACCGTTTTCACTCAGTCGGGGGGATGCGGTTTACAAACATGGGAAAAGTTGTACTATTTTTAGTAGGGCTGTCTTAAATACTTCGAAGCTTCGAAGCTTCGTTCAATGGCACAAGCTTCGAACATAAAAAAAAATTGAAGTAAAAAAAATAAAAAATAAAAAAGAATTTTATAATTATTTTTGCCTCCAAAATCTTGCGCCTCATTTCCAATGAAACGAAAGTAAGCGGCGCCTTCCCGCCTCCATTCCAATGAAACGAAAGTAAGCGGCGCCTCGACTCCACCTCTCTACAACAAGCACGTGGAGATTATCTGTGTTGAAAACAACAAGGACATGTGCAGCAGACATGTTGACAAAGAAGCGAAGCAATGCCGCTTGTTATTTAAGACTATGTCGGACAGATTTGTGTTCATTGTGCTGCTTTTTTAAAGTGTCCCGACCCATATAAAAATATGTCTTAATAAAACGTGCTTAATTAAGTCGAATTCTGCCTTTGTCTCTATCAACTACATATACATATTTATATAATTGTTTGCTTGATAGACGAAGGTTGCAACATAATTATGTAATGTCATGTCGTTGGCTGTGAGAGCAGCCCCACTGCACCCAGGCAGCGCAGCCAAGTGAAACCTTGTTGGCACAGTCACGAAAGGGGCTACTTAATTAATTAATCCAATCCACTTTATTTATAGAGCACATTTAAAAACAACAAAGTTTACCAAAGTGCTATATAAGTCCCACAACATAAGATAAAAAATTATTCGAAGCTTCGAATTAAAATCGAAGCTCGGCCCCGAAGCTTCGATTGCCAAAAAAAGCTTGGAAGGTCAGCCCTAATATTTAGTAGGTCTATTGATATGATGTGATGACACACAATTTAATTTGACATGAGTTTTGTCATGCCTATCTGGTTCTATTTTGCAACAATTGAGAGTTAACAAGATGCAGCTGCTATTTTGCTGTTATTACTGCAGGATAAATCCTCAGTAGGGGGACTTATGCTACTGCGGTACCGAGAAATAGATGTAAATAAATGAATAAATGAACACAGATACATTCAGTTGTCCACTGAATGAAGCTACATCACCCACACTGTAACAAACCCTTTCATCCAAATAGTCACAAGTAATCCAGCCACGTTCTTAAGAGTCAAGAGTCAAGAGTTTTATTTGTCACGGCATACAAGTATACAATGAAATGCGGGTGGTCTTCTTGCCCGCAACGATGTGCAATACAGTGGTACAACATGTAATAGAATCCAATAAAAAACAACATTGTGCAATAAATAGGTAACAGGTAACAGGTAACATGGTGGGACATCTCGGTATCTGTACATAGTTATTTACAGGGCATATAGGACATGCTAGGTAGCTTAGGTAGTGCAATACACTGTTACTGTTGTTATACTAATTTAAAGTGACCTTTCCTTTTTGGCCATAAGTGTGGGCGTGTGCGGCATGAGTGTGTGTCTGCTCATGTTAAAGTGTTAAAGTGGCTGCTAGTGTGTGAGCGTGCACAGCGTGCGTGTCGTGTGTGTGCTCATGTGTGCTTGTGTGTGGATAGATCAGTGTTCTGTGGCACTCAGTGTTCATTGTTCAAGGCTCTGATGGCCTGGGGGAAGAAGCTGAGCCTAAGCCTCTCTGTCCTAGTAGCTGGGGTTCGCAGGCGTCTGCCTGACCTGCCTGGTCTTATTCAGGTCAATAGGTTTGTTTCCATGAAATAAACATTCAATTTCACTGCATGGCATTTTCTACGCCATGTTAGGGTTATGCCAACATTTATTATTATTATTGTTATTAATTATTACTTTCTGCACTGTGACACTAGCACTCCCTGAGAGACTGTCTCAAGACCTAAAAGTCAACACCCTATTAACTCATTCCCTGCCAACAACGATTTAATACGTGTTTGTCCGCCAATCGAATAACGCCAATCACGTACATACGTTATTTGATCGTTATTTCTTTTATTCGCTATTTCCATTCATAAATCATCCAGGAAGGCTGTGTAACCATATGGAATGACTCTGAGATCGCAAAAGTACAATACCGCCGCCTGGTGGTATGCAGCCGATGTTGCACTCCCTTTGTGACTCTGTGTATGTGGCTGTGTATCATTGAAATTCATCCGGGCGGAGTTTTCGAGTAGCCTGGACCGAGGTGTCTACCCGATCGCATTGAATCGGGACGCCCCCGATTCATTATGCTGTGGGGGGTTATGTCGTGGCCCAAATGGACATACTATCTAGCAGATGGCAATCAAATAATTGGAATATTCTTTTTGGAATCTCATCGGCCACAGGTAAGAGCAATTTAACGTCAATTTCAGCTTGGTTGTGCCTTGTATTCATAGCCATCGCCTTGATCAGCGTATGCTGTTGTACTAACGAATGCCGTTATTGACAATCAATTAATCAGAAACGACCCCCCCCCTTTCATGCATGCATGATGGAACATAATATACCGATCATATGCATTTGAATTTGAATTATTATAATTTTTTTAATTATATTTTTGTTCTTACTTTTTCTGTATTTTTGCTCCCATCCCAATTTAGTCGTTATGTCAATTCCCTTCCTGGTCGTTGCACGCATCGTCCCACTGTCGGCCTAGGGAGGGTGTAGAACTACCACATGCCTCCTCCGATACATACAAAGCTCTAAATGGACAGGGACCTAGCTACATCGCCAACACTAATAAATTACAGGCCAGCAAGAACACTGGAGGCTCCCAGAAACAGTCAAAAGAGGATCGGTAATGCAGCCTTTATCAACTATGCCCCAAAACTATGGAACAAACTACCCCAAAACATCAGGGAAGTCAACTCACTAGACATCTTCAAAAGACAGCTTAAAACCTATTTATTTGCTCAGGCATTTAAATGACAATTCCTATCAAATTCATGTGTCGGTTCTATGACTATGTGCCATTATTACTATCAAATGTAATAATTGTGGAATATCACTATAATGATGCAGTGTAATTTTAAGAGCACTGCTCTGTTGTAATTTAAAATTGAACTATTTTATCACACTTTTTACTTCTTACTGATGCACTGCTCTGTTGTATGTTAAATACCCTGTTGTATGTCCGTTCTATTTTATAATTTTTAAACCGAATCATTTTAAACTATTTTTTTTATTTGTATTACTGAATGAAACTGTAAACAGATAACCTATTGGGATGCTAGATCCTAATGTGAAACACTGTGATTTACCTTACCTTGCTACCTCTCTATCTTTTTTATGCTCGCTTATGCCTGTATTCTTTACTGTTGTGAAGCACTTTGAACTGCAACTTCTGTATGAAAAGTGCTATACAAATAAAGTAAAAGTTATTATTACATGTGGAGTCAGCCAGCCGCTTCTTTTCACATGACAGCGAGGATTCTCAATGGGGGAATGTAACGCGTGCGGAGGTTCACGCTATTTCCCCCCGATCCCCTCCCTGCTGAACAGGCGCCCCGACCGACCAGTAGGAACCGCAGTTTACAACGACCAGGACACATACCCCGCCGGCTTCCCACCCCGCTAACACTGCCAATTGTGTTAGTAGGGACGACTGACCAAGCCGGAGGTACCGCTGACAGCTGGATTAGATCCAGTGGTAGGTGAGTGCATTCTCCACTGCGCTACCCAGCCACACCATGCATTTGAATTTTTTATTGTAGCGTGTATAGGGACGAAATGACAATGGATTAAGTATAATATGCGTCGCAGCCTATTACTAGCCTCCCCGGAATTACCCTAAACCGCTCTAAAACCATACTTATATTCACCACGATATAAAACGGGAATGTATGGATGGGAAAAAATATTCCTTTTTCACATCTTGAACGATAGATACTCAATGTCAAATGGGCCATAGTATTGCATCCATAGCTATAATATTTAAATAGTTATAGCCCTGCAAATAAGGTGAGCGACTCCCATCATTTACAGCGGTGGCGGTATAGCTACTACAGGATGAGGCTAATAGCTGGCAGTGAATGAGTTAACACAAATACCTAAAGTAAAAACAAATATTATATGAAATGAATGGAACACAGTATCACCATATCAGTCTAACACAATTATTGTTATTATGTGAATAAATTATATTTCTAGATGATTATTTGACACATTCTCATGATTGTAGTGACTACAAAACTGAAGGGGGGGAGAGACATTTTAAATTACAATTTACAACAGCACTTCCTTGTGTCTTCTCTTTCAACTGAATAGTATAAGATTGAACAAGCTTTATCTAACCAAATCAATCTACAGGATACAATATACCAGGTATTCTTCCGGCTGACTTAGTGGGCGTCAAACTTTAGAACCAACCAATAGTGAGAGCAACATTACAATAGCTTTAAATTCCCATAAACCAAATCTACAAATAGCATTGCTATCAAATTATGTTTTTAGTTGTTTTGACTCTCCACAGAATAAGTAGAATACATAAACAGAACGAGTAGATTACGTGATGCTTACAGAAGCAGTATAAAAGTTTCTTATCGATCGTCTTCTCTGCCATCGCAACAGACGTGTTCTTCTAACGGATAAAGTCATAATTAGTGTTCAAACAGCTACATTTAGCTGACTCTGCTACAGTAGGCTACCTTAGATTAAGTGGTTTGATGAACACTTCTTTATGAAGAGCATGCAACACGCTAGTGGCTATTCAAATGATATTATGTGTTCCAGATACCATGGGCTTGTGTCCACAATGTGCCTGCATTGTTTATGCTTTTCCACAGACTCTGGGGATAAAGTTACACCGACAAATCACCCCCAGTTGGAAGCTGCATTGACACATGAAAAAGCGGAACAAAAACAGAGCCGAAAGCACCCAGAGGTCAACATTTGGTTGGCATTTCTTTTTATTTATTTATTTCCCGCCTCCAAAAGACTTTGGCCGGCCTCAGGAACAATCATTGCTTTTGACAACGCGCTGCCACCTGGTTCCCAGAGGAGGTGTCTCCAGTAAGCAGAGGTTTCTAATAAAAAAAAAAACAGCGTTGGACTTGAGTGATGGAGCTGACCAAAAAAAAGAAGAAAAAAAAGAGAAAGAGCTGGGTGGGGCTCCCCAGGCTCCCAGCGCGGAGATTAACTGTGGGGAGCGGGGAGCCAGAGGAACGACATACCGAGGAGAGACGCTAACCATGCTCCTCTGGATCCACACAGCAGTCGGTCCCGGGGTGATGTAACCAGACGCTCCGCACTGCTGTTATCATTTAGTGTCGGGACCCTGCGCCAAACGCGGGGTCTCTGAAGTTGCGGCGGTGGTGGCGGTGCGCGGTACGGTAATTGTGCCGTGAAGGGGGTTTCATTTGTGCGTATGCATTTATCATTAACTGCTGCAATGGTTCCTGGGAGTCCATCAACATAAATATTTGAAGTGAGGGAGAGACTGAAGGGCCCCTAGATGAGGTTATGCCCATGTCTGGCCACATCCTCCAGGAGACGCAGACCCACATTTAACAGTGGGGGAAGAAGAATGCATGCGGTTGAGCCAGTGGTTCATAAAGTGGGGGGTTCACATGCAGTAAATGGTCAATGTTGCATATTGTTTTATGAAAATGCAGCAGTATTGAAAACCAATACTATTGAAAAACAATGAACGACACCCAATTGATATATTCTACTTTCTCTTTACAGTGGCCTCAGCAATAATATTAACTTTTTTGGCCAGATGTTAAAGATCCCCTCCAC
This sequence comes from Notolepis coatsorum, assembly GCF_963971535.1. Lineage (NCBI taxonomy): Eukaryota > Metazoa > Chordata > Actinopteri > Aulopiformes > Paralepididae > Notolepis > Notolepis coatsorum. The sequence continues at coordinate 48,763,140 of NC_140177.1, read as the reverse complement.
TCAAAAATGTGTTTTTTCTACAGTTAACTCCTCTTAGAGACATGACTTTGACTATACAGATTGTTCTGTATCGTATGGCTCTCGCTCGGCGTCACTCTCTGCACTGTCCTCGCACACGTGCACGCGCACTGAATAAAGACCACAATGTACCTTTAATCCCAATATTTGTCTGACCACACCCCTATCAGCTTACCCATATAAGCAGGGGTGGGGCCACCCACTCGCCTCCTTTCTCGCTTTCACCACAAGGAAGTGCCTCGGTAGATCCCCACTTGAAGTGATGTGATGGTAGGAGAAGAGTTGGAAAACAAGGATACGTTGACATCATATCTTTATTTTCTCTCTCACTATTTTCGAGAAAATACGGCGATATTGTCTTCGTACTGGAGTGTCTGGAAGATGATGATCATTCTAAAAATCCTCCACCGGTTTTCGTATTGGGAGTTCGCGCCGCTACATGCTTTTCCAACTGCAGTCCTTGCTGTGTGCTGGTTGCGGTAAAGACACAGCTGGGCTGTAGGACGCGCCGCTGTTGTGAGGAGCGGTGGGTTCCAGGTTTGGTGAGTTATGTTTTGCTGGCAAGCTCCACTTGTCTGTTAGTGCTATGGGGGCTAGTTGACAATGTTTATGAAAACCGGCCCCAGACTAGGGTCCTTTGTTCAGCCTCTTAGGCGACAGAAGACCTTGGTCTGAAGCCCATTATAGTTTAACTAGTGGGCCACGACCATTAACACTGGTGATCCCTGTGTTTTCTGGACGAGTGGATGTTTTCTCTGTCACCGTGAGCCCCATCTTTCATATCCAAATGAGAGTATTCCTCACGAGGAAATATGGGCATAGATGTTCGGTAGCGGAAGATCTGTGTTCAAGTCAGCTACAGGCCATTTGTGTATTGTGCTGGCTCCGTCGGGTGTTGGTAAAATCACTGTTGTAAAACTGTGTTAACATCTTGTTTCTCTTTTCTCTTAAAAAGTGAGGAGGGTTTCAGAACGGCGGCCTGTCTGAGTGTTATATCATTGTGTACAAGTTCAGGTGATAGCTGCTTAGCTTACGTGCTAGTGGTGGCCTACTGTTAGCCAGTCAGCTGTTAGCTGCGGCGCTAGCCTGCTGTGATCACTAGGCTAGGAAACGTTAGCTTGCTGCTATCGGCCGAGGCCCAGCGCGGGGTGGCTCCGGCCCCTCGCGCGCCGCCGCGGTTCCCAACTCCCCTCTCCCTCACGGGGAGAGGCGGGGGGATTCGAAGTCTCCCCTCTGGTCGCGTGCGCCGTTCGCTCGGCGTCTCGCGGGCAGGGGCGGTAGCGACCGACGGTTAGAGCGGCCGTTAGCTTAATGCTACTCTGTTGAACGTGCTTTGATTATAACATGTTTTAAACACTCTTGACTACGACGTCATCTTTGACAGAGGATGTTCGTCGAACCTGCCCTGGGCCAGGACGGCAAGGACTGCGTCAACAAGGGGGACCGTAGCGACGGGATGGAGCGGCGACGCTGCCCAGATCGACAACACAGTACGGCTGTGTTTACTACGGTGCCTTGAGACTGCACTTCGCTTGATCTACGCTCTGGGTAGGCAAGGTTTGGCCAGACCTTGTACACTTCTTCTGGCTTTCCCTTCTAAATGTTTTGTAAATAACGGTGTTTTCCAAAACGAGTGTTGCTGCACTACATTTAGGATACGACGCGAGTTATGTGTGAATTGTCTTGTCACTGGTATTTAGCTTCTCCATGCAAATCGGGTTGTTGTTACAGATGTGAAAATGATCTGGTTTGTTGTGTTTATATGTACCGTGTACTCACAACTAAGGGGGTTAACTAACCTATAAAGCTATGCTTAGTGACAAATGAGTAAAGAATGATTCTTTTCTCAGCCTGTAATGACAATGAACAGTGTGTTCACATATTAACAGGTTTTCCTGTTTTAACTGGCCGTATTAAGGGTAAAGTAGGAGGATTGTGTTTCCCCCCGGTTCCCTGGGGACTTCTTCATCCTCCTTTCAGACATGTTGTTGCACTACATTGTGTCACTGTGTGGTAGGGATACGATGTAACCCTTAGCTTGATTGCTGAGGTTGTGCTAAAACTGCTGGAGGAACTTTATTTTCCTAAAAGAAAAGATTGTTTGGTCGCTTTTGTGTGTGCTTAGCAAGGCCTGTGGCCGATACTAATCGAGAATTATGTATTCTCTCATTATGAAAAACGGCGTTCCTCTGTAGAGTGTTTTTGCCATTTTTTGTAGGTGATGATGGGTTGTGTGTGTCATGTGACCTACAACTGGGTTGGACTGGCCACAGAAGCACATGTGTAAGTTTGGTACCGGGGCTCTTGGAGAGCCCTCTCTATTCTGTGTTTTTTCCTTAGTAAAAATCAGATAGCAGGTTAGCTCATGCGCTGTGTGAAGCTGTCAGACGCTTCATAGAGCTGACTATGACTGTGTCATACTCTGTTTTTGTCATTACATCGTATCATGGGTGTGGGGTCGTAAAGGGGTGAACTGGTAACCTTTCCTCCCCCTTTTTTCTGTTGGTCAGGGGTAAACCCACCTGTCCTTCAAGGTTCCTGTCACGTTGCGGTTCGGCACGTTACAGGGTGAGGGGGGGGGAGTTTCCTGGTCCCACGGCCTGGAATATTGGGCGTGTGCACCGCAGAAATTCCCCCGCATTGAGTACGTCACCCTGCGCGTCTCTGTTGGTAGGACTTCCGTGTGCTGTTCAGGTCCATGTGATGGATCTGTTTCGGGGGGTGGTCAGGGCTCCTCCTCACCAAGCTCCTATTCTGGCCTTCTGTGAGTTGGGACTCCTTCCGTGAGGAGGGAGCCTCCTTCAGAGTACAGTGCCTCCTCCTCAGATTGTCAAGGTGAGTGGACCCTCTAGAAGGAGTCCTACTCTATTGTGTATGTATTCGATTCAATTCGATTATTGAGTGTGTATGGGTTCAGTGCCTCATCCCCGGAGAGCCCTAAAACCAATTTTTTACATGGCTCAAGGTGCAATATATTCTTTTCAATCTGTACAGCTCGCGTGGGAAGTCTCTCTGGGGATTCCCGTCTCCTTCCTATGGGAGGGTGGTGGGATGTAAAAATGTGAAAACATTTTACCCCCGGCTGTGTAGACTGGGATACATACTGTTGGTGCGTCCTTCTTTTCTACTAAAAAGAGTTGGAGTTAGGAAGTATCACACCCCTCTTGTCGTTCCCCTGGGCGCCTTGGGGATTCAATGACAGGTCTAAATAGCCTGTTCATTGATGTGGGTGTGTCCCGACGCACGTATGGTGCTAGCTTGGGGTGTTCTGTAAACAGGCGACTGACTGGCACGCCTTGGTTGCTTGAGGTTAAAACGCCGTTTTTATAAAGCAACTGGGATGGAGGTTTTTCCTCTTCCGACGACCAAATCCGACGACCTGGTTTGGTTATCGACGGATTCTCGTTCATATCTGGGGGATGATGACGGAATGGATCTGAACATATGTAGAGGGGTCTCACGCCCTGGGGGTGGGCCACCGGGCGCGGTTCGCCCGAACGTCTGGGTGGCGCCTTCTTTTCATGTTTAAGATCAACACGCATATCTGCCCCTTCTCCTGGAGTAGGCATGTCGGCGTGGTTAGGGCACAGGACTGGTTCTGGTCACGCTGGTCCGGATCAGTTGAACCCGTTGTCCGCCGGGGATGCAGATCTGCTGTTCTGGTACCCTGAGGGACTTGTGCTTTTTTCAGGGGGAAAAATGCCAGGTCGGTCCGGGTGTCACAGGGTTAAGCGCTATGGAGACCCTGGTTGGGTAAATTTTTTACTCAGCACTGTCGTAATGGCTTACGGCCATGCCAACCTGTACACGCTCGATCTCGTCAGATCTCGGCCGCTACACAGGTTGGTCCTGGTTAGTACTTGGTTGGGAGACCGCCTGGGAATACCAAGTACGGTGTGCTTGGGGCAGGTTCTCCATTCTTTTTCGCTCCTCTCTCACGCATGGCGAAGAGGGGCCTGTTGGGGTGGTATTTGACCTCCTCTGGTGACCCTGTGCTTCCCGTATCGCCGGGCCCGGTCCGAAGTCATGTTTCGTCGACCCGTAGGCCTGGGTTAACCCTTTCTTTGAAAACTGAAACACTTGTACTGCGGTATAGCCGGTGTATACCCGCAGGTGTGTTTTGGAGTTTTTTTCTTGAGGGGTTATAGGGACAACCACCGCATTGGGTAACACCAAGGTGGTTGATTCCCTGGTGTGTTGGAGCAGTGTCAACTCCCGGGTTCACCGGTTGAGGGTGCCCCTGCACGTTCATGACGTCTGCCAATCGTGTCAGCCTTCTCTGCCTCAACCCCTCTGGGTGGGGGCTTTTTAAATGGAGGCTTGGTCATGCAACAACGCCAGCTTACGCCCCTTCCGCCGGTGCGGCTGTGTTCAGCTGTCCCCTCTGGCGCCTGTCTCGTCCGCAGTCTCCAGGCTAGGGTTAACAGCCTGTTGCCTGGTTTTTCCCCGGTGCGCTGCCTGCTTCCGTTGGTTAACCTTTTTTGTGTGCTTACGGCCATGCTGACTGCCTGTTCTGCAGGGTCAGTGTGCCAGGCGGTGTACTATTGGGGGGACAGGGCCCGCTCGGCTGAGGGGCCTTTGTTCGAATACGCTGGCGATGTGGGGGGCGGGGTCACTTTTTCTTGTTAGAAGAGGGATAACTTATTCAGTTAGATTTGATTTGATCTTTATTTATCTCTAACATTTTCAACCATAAACACACACATTTGTAATAACAAAAAAAACTAAAACAAAATAAAATAAAATACAAATACATTTAAATATATTTTCCTATGGAAGGAATAATCAACATGGCTCCAATTGGTTGACTATAACAGCACCGTGACCAAATATCCCTATACTAGCACCTTGTTAAACACTTTTTTATATATATATATATATATATATATATATATATATATATATATATATATATATTTATTTTTAATCATAATTATTCTTGTGAAATCTTTCCACCTGGGAGCCTTTTGACTAAATCAAATTATTCTCCCCTTCTCTGAATGGTGTTTCTTATGGCAATAACAACTATAGACGACAACCAAAGTAAAGAAACGACATTTGATTTTTGGGATGGTTACATTCACTTTTTGGACGGTTAAAATTGTATTTCGGGACGGTTCTGGGACGGTGGTGAGAAAAGTTTGTCTGGAGCCCTGAACTAGGGACTCTACTAGTAGGTTGCGAGCAGCAGTGAGCTGGACACGTTCGACAATGGCGATCGCCTAGAGCGAACTATTGGATATTATGAAAAAGACTAAATGGATTATATGGATGATGATTATGGACGATATGGTGCGTTTCCACCAGACTATGTTGGACTATGTTGGACAAACCGGCCGATGAGGAAACCTATTCGGCTCCGTCTATAGTCTGGCCCGAGCAGACTATAGTATATATGAAGAAGACAACAGATGAGGGCCACCTAACGGTATATGTATTGATCCTGTTCTGATTCAAGACACTTGGACTCGAAGCGAGAGTGGAGTTGTGAGGGTTTCGGTCAGGGATAGGAGAGTAGATCCCAAATGCAGGTAACACGAGCAGAGCGAGAAGAAGCTGAGACGACGGGATGAAGTGAACAGGCTTTTACTAGCAGTTGCAAACAGGATACACGTGAACTGTTACAAACAAAAGCAAACTGCAAAACCCGAAAAGAATACTCAGCAATGCTAAGGACTAAATAGGAACTGACTCACAGGGAATATAAGTGACAAGAGGTGAATACGTGACCGAACACAACTACAATACAATACAAGGCAATGGTGCGACAATGAATGAGAGGAACGGGCAGGTCTAAATAGTGCCCGTGAATAATAATTACTAATGAGTGCCAGCTGGTATAGGCCAGGCATGGCCAAGACAGGTGACACAAGGTATTTAGTAAAATAACTCACATCATTGTTAAAAATATGTGTAAAGGGAATGAGCCTTAAAGGAAACTAGGGATGCAACTAATGAATATTTTGGTAGTCGACTAATCTGTTGATTATTTTTTCGATTAGTCGACTAATCGAAAAAAATTATATTAAAAAAATAATAATTATATATTTCTTTTATAATTTTTATTTTTTTTGCACTACCTATCTTTGTGAAAGTGGTTTCTCAGCTCTGGTCCAGCTGAAGACAGAGCAGAGGAACAGATTGGACATTGAGCATGACCTCAGAGTTGCTTTGTCTACCATCACCCCAGACTTTGAGACTCTTGTCAGGACCAAACAACATCCCCAGTTATCCCATTAGTTCCCCCAAACTTTCTGTCGGTCTGTTATGTTAAGCTGGACCAGAGCTGAGAAGCCACTTTCACAAAGATAGGTAGTGCAAAAAAATAAATAATAATAATAACAATAATAATAATATTTTTTTAAGCGACTAATTGACGCAACAATTCCTCGTCAACGATTTTTTATAATCGACATCGTCGATTATGTCGACTAATCGTTGCAGCCCTAAAGGAAACACAAGTAAAGTACGTATTAACACGTATAAAAACATATGAAAAGGTTAAACCATTCAGGAATATATGTAAGGATAAACCTTTTAAGGAAACATGTAAAGATAAACCTTTTAAAACACAAGCTACACATCACACAACATGAACAGATAAAACACAGCACCATTAATAACATCCAGAATAAAGTCCAATATCTGGAGCTGCTGCGTTTGGCCACCAGAGGGTGGCAGAAAAGCACTGTTCATATTGTTCGAGCATGATCCCTGACCATGACAGGAGTACCTTCTAAAACAAAGGTAACGTCCATTTTACGTCTATTTTACCGAACCCCCATCCTAAAACATGCGTTTGTATGATCGCAGCGTCGGAAAACGACCCCCCCCCCCCTGGCTTTGTGAAGAAACAAGGTCATCTGTTTACCTTTGACCTGGCAATAATATAGGTTTCAGGCGAGCAGCCGCAAGATTTGCGCATACGCTGGACAAAACACACTTATCTCACAATCTAGAAAACCAGCCTGGATTATTGTGAAACAGAGCGATGTATAGTGCACAAACAAAGGTATGTAGAAATTAACTGTTTTGGACTATAAATAGTGCCTGTCAAATGAGCTATTGCTAATGCTACTATTGTCTCCATACAGATCCAGCTCTTAAAAATCTAACCTCCACTGCAATGGCGCAGTATCTTTAACACCTCGTTAACAGCACTGCCAGGTTAATGGTGCATGATTACCGCAGTAGCAGTGCAGAGCTCAGAGTCCTAAGAGCTGCATCTGTAGCTATAATATAGAATATACGATGGGTCCGCAAACATTGTGAAAATGGTCAATAATGTTGGCGCCAGGGAGTAAAGATGGGAAAACAGCATGGCAGTCAATGAGTTAAGACATGCGTGCAACTGCGCAAACCGGCAATACCTTTTGCAACTGCACATTTATCTACATATCAAGTAGCAAAGTCTATTAAAACCTGACTACTAAACCTTGTCAGCTTCAATGCAGCCAACAAACACACACACACGCGCACACAGTAGGGGTGGGAATCACCAGAGGCCTCACGATACGATACTATCACGATACTTGAGTCACGATACGATAGTATGGCGATACTAAATATATTGCGATATGCTGAGTATTGCGATATTAATATTGCGATTTATTACCTTTTTTCAACTGCAAAGTAAAACTTTGTCAACATGTTTTATCTAATAGAATAAGGTTCAGTCTGTTCATAATAATAATAATATATTTGTAGATTTTTTTTTATAAATAAATTCATAATTAAATATCGATACTTGGCGTCCCTGTATCGATACAGTATCGCCACGCAAAGTATCGCGATGCTACTACGTATAGATATTTTCCCCCACCACTGGCACACAGTCACACACAGTCACACACACGCGTTTTCCATGTTGTCATGTTGCTAGCCTGGTCCGCTAGCATTAGCTGTTAGCAATGACAGCAGCCAGCTAGCTTGCTTGCTGGATTATCTCACATTCGCTGTGAGTGGCTGTCTCGGAGTGATGATTGGAGTGTTGGACGTCCCGTGATGATGACCGGGAGGATGCGACCCTCTCTGCGACGCCCTTTTGCCTCAAATAGATCCGCCATCAGCTCTATTTTTTATCTTTCAAAATGTTCAGTTGCTATCGCATGCACTTATCTGTGGTTCATTACACATATGAGTGCATGCTTACCAACTGTTCGCCTGTTTTATTGCAACACTAGCCTACTATCACCGACATCTAAGAAGGGAGATCCCCCCTTGAATGGCCCTCTAAGGTTTCTCTCCTCCACATTGCCTGTGGTGCATTTTTTCCTATTGCTAGGTTTTAGTGAGTTTTTCCTTACCTTCACGTGGGGTATGTCTGGGAGTGTTGCATTTATAAATAAGAAATTTGACTGTGTTTTTGTTTTGTTCTTGATTTATTGTGATGTTTATGTTTATTGGGGACATCCTTAAGAACTTCTACTCATGTACAATAGAGAGCATCCTGACTGGCAACATCACCTCCTGGTTTGGGAATAGCACTGCACAAGACCGAAGCAGACTACAAAGAGTGACACGTTCAGCCGAACGCACAATTGGAGGGGGGCTCCCCACCCTCCAGAACATTTACAACAAGCGTTGCAGGGGCAAGGCTAAGAGAATCATCAAAGACTCCAGTCACCCGAACAACTGCCTCTTTGAACTGCTGCGGTCAGGCAAGCGATACCGGAGTCTCAAGGCGAGCACAGAAAGACTCAGAAGAAGCTTCTATCCCCAGGCCATCAGGCTGCTAAACGAACAATGAACACTACACAACAACAACCATCAAACGCACATAGCACACACATCCACACGCACACACTCACTTTAAACAAACACACTGCAGCACCCACTCCACACACTTTATATTTATTGATGAAGGATTGCACTACAACTCGTACACCTTACTGTAAATTGTACCTAAATTGTACCTCATCCCATTTCTGCTTTGCACTATATAGTACTGTACATTAGTACACTGCATAGTATTGTATATTATATGGTAACTCAGTTACGTCTATTCTGCATCGAACATTGTACATATGTCTATACTGAACACTGTGACCTCATTTTCTACTTCTAAATTACATGCTATACTATGTTATTTGATACTATCTTGTCTAGCACAGTCTCTGGAGCGTAACAGTAAGAAGCATTTTGTATGAAAGTATTCTGTACTTCTGTATGACAACTATTAAAGAAACTTGAAACTTGAAATTAACGTGTGTTGTCGGGCCTTACAAATAAATTTGATTTGATTTGATTTGATAAGTAAAAACAGAACCATACGTTAACGTAGAAACTCAGACATTTCAAGCAACAATGTAACTGTTGTCGCTGGAAATAACGTTAGCCTGCTAGACTATAAAAAATATATATATATATATTTATGAAAGGAAAAGTTTTAAATTATTTCAACATATAATATTTGTATGGTGTTTTTGAAGAGGATAATGTCCCTTATGGTAAGAGTGTGAGTATTTTTTTCAATCTGATATTACAAAAAAAACAAAAGATCCATCAAAATCAGTGTTGTTGCTAATCATTCACATATGCTAGCCTGTTTTTTTTAACAATAATTTGTGATGACATCACAAACACTGGCATTTAAAGGGTACAAATTCTAAAATTCCTGCACCAGAATGCAGGAAATTAAGTCTTTGTAACAAAAAAAACCTGGTGGGGGACCCCCTGCTTAAAAAGTGGCCTGACTGGGGCTATATTTCCTGAATGATTTTCCCAGTCCAGCCCTGGTTAAAAGCCTCCAATGCTTATTGGTGCATGTACATTTGAACATTTGCATGTTTCAACCATACATACATATTTTTTTATATATCACCCCTCTGACACCGTTATTTCAGGGGTCGCGGCCTGAAAACTTTGGGAACCATAGTATAGCGCACCGGGAGCCAGTGGAGGGAGGCAAGTACAGGGGTGATGTGAGCTCTCTTCTGGGTACCTATGAGCAGTCTAGCGTTTTGGGGTAGTTGTAGGCAGGCTATGGATGATTTATTAAGCGCCAGGTACAGTGAGTTACAGTAGTCTAAGCGTGAGGATATGAAGGCGTGAATTACTCTTTCAAGGTCTGAGGGGAAGAGAATGGCCTTGATCCTGGCTATGGACCGGAGCTGGAAAAAACACCCCTTCACCACCGAGTTTACCTGCCTATTGAAAGAAAACTGAACACAGACAACGCTAAGAGAGATCTATTAATAGTCCAAACATTTTCCTATAGATGCAGCAAAGACCAGAGACGAGAGCAGCTGGAAATAATGTCCCCCACGAGCAGGGCCGGCCTGTGGGCCTCGAGTGATGAGGGGCCAAAAAAAATAAATAAAAAAAAAAACGTTTTTAGGCCCCTCGTCACTCGAGGCCTTTTGGAGGCCCCTCGTCACTAGAGGCCTTTTGGAGGCCCCTCGTCACTAGAGGCCCCAAATTATTATTATTATTTTTTTTACTTTTATTTTCTTTTTTTTTGGAGGCCCCTCGTCACTAGAGGCCCCAAATATTTGTTTATTTTTTTTAACTTTTATTTTAAACATTTTTGGAGGCCCCTCGTCACTAGAGGCGCCACATTTTTTTTTTTTTTTTTGGAGATCGATGTACCGTACTTTTCGGACTATAAGCCGCAGCTTTTCCCCCCATTTTTCGACCCTGCGGCTTATATAACGGTGCGGCTTATATGTGACTCAATGTGACCAAACCCGAAAATGTAAAAATCAAAATATTGCTTTTTTGACTGCATTGAAATGTTATTTATCTGTTCCCTTTTTTGCTAAACTTAATACAACTTGTAAATGAGTTAATTCTTGTTATTTGTCCGACAGTATTGTGTCCCAATGCTAATTACATATGGTAATTAAACATTAAAACACGTGCGGCTTATAGTCCAGTGCGGCTTATATATGTACACATCATTCAATTTAGCTGCTGCGGCTTATAGTCAGGTGCGGCTTATAGTGCGAAAAGTACGGTAATACTGTGACACTGAATGATTGGCACTGAATGACGCTCTCTGATTGGCCACTGACATGTTTGCCCAATCGCGTGACGAGCTGTGTCTTTGCCCATTTCCTCGTCAAACAGCCTGCAAACTACCTGGCGTTCTATCGCCATGCTCTAAGACAAACTCTAACCTTAACCAACTTCGAAAGAGTGCCTAAGCTTAACCGTCGAAAGAACTTGCCGTCAGCCCGTCACGCTCTAAGACAAACTCTAACCTTAACCAACTTCGAAAGAGTGCCTAAGCTTAACCAGTGTAGAAACAGGCATCGGCCAATCAGAGAGCGTCTTGCCAGAAATGCGGCTAGGTTTAGAAATAACGCGACTAGGGGCCTCCACACTACTACTAGTACTAAATACCTATATGTCCCTATGCCATAAATATCATGTATGTTGTGTATGTCATAAATGTCTATATGAATTGAAAATGGGGGACCCTGATGTAAACAAGACAAACATCTTTCTCTGCATCCCCTTAACAATTGTGTGTATTGAGCCGTACTGTATTGTACCCATTCTGCAATCTGTTAAATACAGTTTTCATTCATTCATTCATTCATTCATTCATTCATTCATTCATTCATTCATTCATTCATTCATTCAGTAAAAAAAATAAAAGAGATACGAAAAAAATATATATATAAAATCAGATCCTCATCCAGCGTTTACTTTCACAGCATCTATAGTGACTACTAGTATCATCTCATCTCTTCTCTATCTATTTTTATAAAAAATTTTGTATTGCAAATAAAAATATGATTGATTGTTTGATAATGAGGGGTGAGAGACGTTGAGTCTACGTGACACTGACGTCCAGGTCCAGGGGTCACTGTCAGGTCAGGTCAGGTGACCACTGATCGCGAGAATTGCACTTGCAAGTTGATCAAGTAGGCTAAGACTCGTCTCGAGTAGTACTGTATGATCAATTGAGACTGTGAGTGACACTCAAAAAACATGGATAAAAAAGTTAAACGGTGGGAAAGCGGAGCTGCTAAGTTAAAGTCTAAATAGGAAAGGGACAGAAAGAGCGCGTTACTTCGGCAAAGCATACCAACTATCGCTACTTTTTTCACCCCGTCAGGTAAGGCTAGCCTGGCTAGCACTAGTAGCAGCAACGTTAAAGAGGCTGAGCCAGGCGCCGCGGGCAGAGAGGACAAGAATGCTAACGTTGTTATTATTATTGACGCTAGCAACAGAGAAGAGGTTCAAACTGACACAAAATGTTGATTTATTCATTATGATCTGTTTGAAAATTAGAAATATAGGCCTCTCTCTTATACATGCCTCCTCCTAATACAAGCCTGGTATTCACTACAGTTGAAACAAATACAAGCCGGGGTTACTATTAGAGGAATTACGGTATTCTATATATTTTTTAAAGTGACATATAAAAACGCCACTGTGCGTGCGTGCACGTGTGTGTGGGGGGGCCTCCACAAGAATCTGGCCCAGGGGCCTCTGAAGTCTTAATCTGGCCTTGCCCACGAGAGGTTTATGACAAATAGACAAATACTTGTATTTATCCTGTCTGAGTTGTGCCATGCAGTTCACATACAGACGTTTGCCAATTTAGAAGACAAGACAGTTGATTAACTTGCAAGTTAACTACCATTATTGATCGTTTTTGATGCTATAACCAAGGCTTTCCCTAAACAATGGTATAGAGTGCAGCATCACTATGACAACGTGCCAATGCCACCATGTGGCACTTAGTCTGCAATACTTCTTTAGAAACAGACGCATCATTGTCTAATAACTTATTGCTCTGTCCTCTGTTCCACTCTGTGTTGTGTGTGTGTGTGTGTGTGTGTGTGTGTGTGTGTGTGTGTGTGTGTGTGTGTGTGTGTGTGTGTGTGTGTGTGTGTGTGTGCGTGCGTGTGTGTAGTGTGTGCGTGTGTGTGTGTGTGTGTGTGTGTGTGTGTGTGTGTGTGTGTGTGTGTGTGTGTGCATGCATGTGTATGTGTGTTTTTGTGTTCAACGTTAAATTATTGTGCAACCATACACTGTGCTTAAATAAATAAGTTATTTGGAACATACCCTTGTGTTTGCTATTTTATTGAAATTATGTTTTTAAGTTGCAGGAAATTACAGCAAATGGCTTTCTTTATTGCAAATCTCTTTGCCTCCCAGACACGGAGCACAGCCACCCCCTAGTCAGCACCATCTTGTTTGAATATCCTGGGGAAAGCCATGATAATGTAACGTTAGCTTGCTGACAATCAGGCTACGATTCATGGCATGATTCAAACGGGATCAAAACATTATTTGTCTCTCGCCGTTGACTAGCGTTCATATTTCTTCATGAAAATATGGCCTCAAGGTGCAGGGATGCTGCCGAGACATTTTCAGTAGCTTATTGAACATTTTTGGTGGGAAAAACCAGACCAAACTAATTGTTACTCAATATCCAACATTTGAAGTTAAAGGAAAACTCCAACATTTTGGGAAATTAGCTTATTTGCCATCTACCCTGGAGTTAGACAAGAAGATACATACCTTTTTCTTCTCTGTGCATGCAGTAGGAGTAGAAAAATGGAATGAACTCAGGCTATGATCTTACTTTTCCTCATCTCAAAGTTAATGGAATTTGCTCCTTGGGCAAGTAGGTTTTAAAGGTATCATATTATAATGCTTTTCAAAAAGTTAATATAGGTCTCCGAGGTCTTTGAAGTTTTTCCAATGAAAATACCACTCAGATTATGCATTCTAGCAGCCTCTATACCCCTCTGTTTCAGTCCTGTTCTCAACGGGCTGTTTCTGTGCCTGTACCTTTAAATGCAAACAAGCTGCTCCTGCTCCCCAACGCCGAAACTGAGCGTGAGTGATCAAACAAAATGCTGATCAAACTGTCAAACTAGGCGTTGCAGATCAAATATGACTCAAGATCAAGAAATTTCATAACCCACTTACTACACACACACACACACACACACACACACACACACACACACACACACACACACACACACACACACACACACACACACACACACAGACACACACACGTCAAGGACCCTGCATTGCAATGAGCTTTTTGGTGTGATCACATAAAGTCCAAACGGCTCGTTTAAAGGTACAGTTTTTTTTATACGAGCTGGGTACAAACTCTGACTGGGTTGTCTTATGTCACAGTTTGAGTCCATGTGTGAAAAGTACTATATAGATAGTTATTAATATTTATTATTGTTATATTGTAGAAATGTGTGCATTGAAATGTCTGTAAAGTCTCGACGACATTGAAAATGAGGGTGACCTGTGGACCTGAGGGTGAAGTGTGGCACAACATAGGAAAACATAAAAAAATCACTGCCTTATTAACTCATTCAGCTCCAATCACGAGTATAGTGGGGTTTTGGTCGTTATTTCTTTTATTAGCGATATCCATTCATTTTCATCCATCCAGCCTGATGTTATCGTTGGGAATGGGTCTGAGCTTGCAAAAGGGCAAATACCGCCCCTACACCTTCCGGCTGGTATTGCACTCCACTGGGAATGGTATAGTTTTTTTTCTGGGACGATCCAAGCCGTGCGGGCGTGGTTTAAATAATCAGGCGAGGTAACCTGATTTCAACGATCAGCCCCCCCCCCCATCATATGCAATGCTGTTGAACGTGGCACAGACCTCCGCGCCCAGTACTTCAAATATAATCTGATTATTTCTTTTGCATTACATCAGATAAGGTAAGAACATTATATATCAATTTGATCGTTGATCTGTTATGTATTTCTACCTGATCAACGCTGTATCTATGTGTGTATGTGTGGCTGTTTTCCGTTGGGTGCAGGAGGTGGGGGGGGGGGGGGGGGGGGGGATCACCGTGCTACGAGGGCCATTTCATGTATGCACGAGGAAGGACAATAATGATTGATCTAGCGTTGATTTCAGGAAGATTCTATAATCAGCCAAAAAATTACAACGTGTTTTGTGTATTCCACTAAAGGGCTATTATCGCGTCTTTCTCTGGAATTACTAGAAATCACCAAAACTATACTCGTATTCAAAACGGTATAAAACGGAAATGTACAGATGAAAAAACAATCCGTTTTGTACATGTTGACTGCAAGCAACTCACTGATAATCGACGAGTGTATTAGACCCATAGCCATAATTTAAGATATATTTTAAGCACTTGCAAATCTCCCACTCCTCCCATTGATTAAAGCGGTGGCGCTCTAGCGCCCTCTGGCGCACTTAAGCGTGGCGGTCAATGAGTTAAAGGTCCTATCTTTCAACGTTATATATGGTTTGCCTGAATCTGTGGAACATGTTTTTTTTTTTTATCCACTTTTTCTCCTTATTTTCATAATTCTCCCATCCCAATTTCGCGTTTCCAATTATCCGCTCCCCTGTCTTGAACGTTGCTCGACTATGCCCCCCACTGGTCGGTTGTAGGGAGCATAGAAGCCTTGCATCACGTGTCCCCTCCGGTACACGAGGAGGCAGCATGTCACATCTTTTTACCTGCCAGCGCGGACTCTCAGTGGCGAGGTGTAACGCATGGGTGGCTCACACTACCCCCGCTACTTCCTGTCTCTGCTGTGCAGGCATCCCCCAACTGACCTGTAGGAGTCGCTGTCCACAACGTCCAAATCCCCACCCATCGACTTCCACCCTCTAACTCTGCCAATGAGTTAGTATGACGGCTGGCACAAGCCGGAGGCAAAGCTGACACCCGGATTCGAGACCGGAGTCTCTTGCATTGGTGACGAGCGCAATCTCCGCTGCGCCACCCAGCCGCCCTGTGGAACATGTTTGTTGAATTTTTAAGGAACTAGGCTAAATCTATTCTTAATTCATTTCCTACTTAATTGCCCTGCCTGGCTGCCCCACACCCGAAAGTACAATTATTTTACAAACTGAGCAGTAGATTAGGTAGGAAGTGTTGATGAATGAGCAGCTAATTGATTAATCAAAGCTAAAATGACAGCTTGTGTTCTCGTGTGACACACACAAAGGGTACATATTTATGAACAGCTTGTCAAGGCTTATTTATATGAAGAGTACCAATGTAATCTTTTCCAACCTACAAAAAATTACATCCAATGCCAAATCCATACCAAGACTACACACAACCCATTTCCCATTAGACCTTTAAGGTCATCTCAAGATTGACAATGAAAGCATATCTCAGCTGTCCAACACACTGACATAGCATTTGTTGATCTGACGCTATAATTGTAGTGCAAATGATGCAATAACAGTTTAAAATGAACCCAGCATTGATCTTCTTAGAAACACAAGGACAATACGGTGGACGTGACATGCTGCTCACCTTCTCGTGGTTCTGGCTGTAGTGGGGGAGGAATTTGGCACATTCACTGTAATTAGCCCAGGTCTTGTTGTTGGTGGTCGCAAGATCCCATGTCCCATTGTTGTCACAGCGGCGGTATGCCAGGCCTGAAAATCAAATGGAACTATTGATGTCAATTTAGAAATCAAATGGAACTATTCAAGTCTATTAAAATCAAATGGAACTATTCAAGTACATTTAAATCAAACAGAACTATTTAAGTATATTTAAAATCAAATGGAACTATTCAAGTCAATTAACATCAAACAGAACTATTTAAGTCTATTTAAAATCAAATGGAACTATTTAAGTCTATTAAAATCAAATGGAACTATTCAAGTCAATTAAAATTAAACAGAACTATTTAAGTGTATTTAAAATCAAATGGAACTATTTAATAAGTCTATTTAAAATCAAATGGAACTATTTAAGTTTATTAAAATCAAATGGAACTATTCAAGTCAATTAACATCAAACTGAGCTATTTAAAACTACAGCTTTACCCAACTCTTGACACTAACACTAAGGTGGAGGTTTATATGTCCAGTGACTACTACTGTAGTTCTGGCTTTATAGAAGCCAGTGCACCCAGAATGAACAGCAAACAAAGTCAAAGATGGCATGTTCCCCTAGCTTTGCCTTAGCTCCATTGATTTATTCTACGTCTACCGTAGCACATTCTAAGCATGCTACCTAATGGGGAAAATGTACTTTTAAAACTTAAGAAGCTAGTGGTTTGTGAGGATCGGTTGACAAACTTACAGTATTGTTTGTCAATATTGCCTTCAGGAAAATCGCGTTGTGTCATTTCCTTTTTTTTTTTTTTTAGGGTTTATTTTCTTTTTGTTTGTGGGGAATCCCTGTAAATAGATCTATATAGCACAGATTTGTCTACTTTAACTAGGAAACAAATGAATTAAGAAAGTCATGGTGACCGTGTACAGTATTGCACCAGCTGCTGTATGCCATGACACGTAGTGTTCTTATGAGAATTGAAAATTAGCTGAACTGCATTCAGGGCCAAGCTTACCTTTATGGTTAAAGTCATAGATGTACTCAGGACATGAAGTGGAGACAAGCTTTCCTGGAGGCCCCTCAGGCCAGCAAACAATGCCATCCCACTCTGGCAAGCAGAAACCATCTGCAGAGACAAAAGCAACAGTGACATTTAGGGGTAGAGACTTGGAGCTGCCTCAGGTTCTGTATGTAACAGGATATAATGCTTTGTCAAAAAGGACACCGGTCAGCAAGGTTTTTAATTCATATGTGCTACTGTACCCTTTAAAAAGTAGGCTTATATGAATGAACTTTAAATAGGATGCAGGTTACAACTGCACTGCAACTATATGGTAAGTCTGCTGTATGCAATATCACTTGTGACCCCAACCACCCACAGATAATAATAATAATAATAATAATAATAATAATAATAATAATAATAATAATAATAATAATAATAATAATAATAATACAACTTTATTTGTATAGCAGCTTTCATACAGAAACTGCAGCTCAAAGTGCTTCACAACAGAAAAAAGACAGGCATAAAATGAGCACATAAAGTGCAGACATATAAAATCACAGTTTTTCACATTATGATCTAACATCCCAACAGGCCACGTTGTTTATGGTTTGAATCAGTTTTAAAAATAGACAATAATAGAAAGAGTAAGATAGAATAACCAGAGTAAAATAGTGCAATAGTGCAGTGCAATAAGTAGTAGAATATAATAAATATGAAATGAGCACATAAAGTGCAGACATATCATCATCATCATTTATTTATTCATACATGGAATTACCACAGTCCAACAGTACATATTAATATAATCCACCAAATCCCATGGCCGAAAGGAACAGGAAGAAGAAAAATTTGTATATATACCTGCCCCTACACACATACAGCACACCGATAGACTTATTGCGTAAAACCAAACAGAATATACCCATTTTGCAAAAATGGAAACATCAACACAACTAAATGAAATCAACATAAATAAACCCATTTTGTGTATCTATCAGTCAAACTACATATTTAGGTTCATTCATTTATACACATATAAAATCAGTAACTTTTTTACAGTGCAATAAAATAGTTCTGGATTACTGTTCAACAGTTCAAAGTCGTCTTTACCTTCTCTGTTTGGTATCCACAGTTTAAAACCTGACAGTCTTCCCTCCTGTTTGATACCCACTTTGACCCAGATGTCTGCTGTTGTAGCCTACGTTATACACAGTGCTTTGTCTTAGTGCATTGTCTTTGACATGTGGTTACTCATACAAGCCATTCGAATATAATTACGGCCTGATAAAACAGCATGGAATTCTCAACATCCTGCATACATTGCCGAATGCAATTTGTTCATGGTAAACTGTGAGCAGGGGTGTAAAAAGTACACAGCAATTATACTTACGTGAAAGTATGGGTACCGTCTCAAAATCTTACTCAAGTAAAAGTCAGAGTATCTGGCTAAAACACACTTGAGTAAAAGTCAAAAGTTTCTACTTTTAAATGTACTTAAGTACTAAAAAGTAAAGTTTAAACTTTTTCCGGACTGTCTATTCTTCTGATAGCAGGTATTTAATCAAAGATCCCCACTTTCTAGTCTTGCACAAGGACCAATCAGCATGGGTATGGGCGGGTTAAAGTCGGTGCCTCCACATTACCGGATTGGCTGCTCAAATCAAACTGACTAACAAATGCCTGCAACCAGTCTTCAGCTGACATTGAACATTCAGTATAGTTCAACATATTGTATACGTCCCTGTCCCCCTCACGTCATCCACATCCAATAAGGTGGCCGATTTTTCTCAAATTCACGAAAGGTCCACGGTCTGAACATTTTAGACTTTGGAGAATGTACAACAGAAGACATTCAAAGATGTAGCTAAGCTATACTTCTTTCTCAAGATGAACAACTCCAGCTTCAAAGCACAAAATGTCTGTTTTGGAACAGAAAGCCCCCTAATTGTCGGCTAAACCGTGAACTACAGCCCACCGATAGTAAGAGCAAAGTCCCGCTACCCACAGATTCCTGGCAAAGGCCACTCTTTTGGCTTGGCATTTATTTTCTATTATTGAAAACATCTGCCTCACTTTCACCACTAATAAGTAGTTAGGGATAAAACTAAAACTACGCTGTCTTTGCTGTAGATCTATTATTTTCTCATTCCTGTAATCAAAGTTCCAAAGAAACATCTGAAGCGATGACGACATGCTTTTTATTTGCCTTCAAAATGGGCTGTCACTTGAAGGCTATAATTAAAGAGCAGACAGAGAGCAGTGGACTGAATATGTAGGATCTCTGGCGGGAGTCGAACACTGTCTAGTTTTCAAAATGGCACTGACCACATATATTGGGAGTAAAAGTAATATGGCTCTGAGCTTTTGCCTTAGGTTTTATTGCCATAGGACCACCTACTAACTAAATTAAACACCCAACACACATATATAATTTCCTGTAAATTCCACAACCATGATTTAAATATAAACGTATTAGTATGGGGGACTTTGGTATTGATGATGTAATTGAGGTTTTTAATAAGGTTTGATTTTCCCTTCACTCATTTGATTCAGGACTGCAGATGTCAAAACCAATATTGCCGCACTGATATATGAAGGCTTTTATGGTGATTGCTGATGTTATTCTACACCAAGACCACACGTTTGAATGCTGAGCTATTTTCACACTGCAAGGTCTGGGGCCATGAACCCACATCCCTCCACTGTCCTCTCCAGGCAAACCTCAGTGTCTCCCTCAATGAAAACCTTGTCTCAGCCATGTAATGGAGACTCTTGTGTATTTAAGGCACAAATGAGAAATAAAAACAAATAAATGGAACTTCACCAAAAAAAAAAAGTTTCGCCTTGAATGAGGCTGGACCCCTTTACCACTTTCAAAATAGCCAGAGTAGCAAGATCAATCTGTTTCTACTGTATCTGCTAATTCTACACCACACAAGTGCAAACAATTACCAAAATAGTCCTCACTCCACATCTCTAATAATAGCTCTGCTAACCGCTGGTTGACAGTGGTAGAAAAACATCAGGGGTGGTAAAGAAGGACAAATATGGCTGGAAAGCCAAAGTCCTCAAAAATGCATCCAGATGCTATTCTGAATTTGACTCAGCACACAGACTCAAGGTTGTCTTACCACAATAGGAGACCAAAATGAATCTGTTTCCAAATAAAAAACAGTTTGTTCTTAGTCCAACCCAGAGCCATCAAAGCTACGAAAACAAAAACGGTTCAAATCTGAACGGCCGGCTGAAAGAAACATTTAGGTCATCACAGGGCTTGTTATATCACTCCTAATGTTCTGTTGAACTCCGTCTCATGTCTTGACCCGGCTTTCCGATCAGTGTTAATGCATTAGAAAGAACTGCTGACCAGGCTCTGAAGGATTTCCACATTACTTGAAACGACTGGGTCGTATCTTTTCGCTAATTCACTATATTACTCTACTACAAGCCTTTCAAACATCAATAGGGAGCACCTAGGAGTTGATAACAAGTTACACCCATAACCTCAATCAAAGGGTCTCACAAAGGAAGTATTTTTAATATGGTTAACATTGGCAGTGTGAATATCTTGTGAAACAAATGAACACAAAACTAGTCAAATACAGGGATAATCTCCGGTAATAGGAGGTGAAAATTAGATCGGTTTTCTTTTAGTAAAAAATACATTTATAATTATATATACACATATTAAATCATGCACACCAAATTAACCTTCATGCTTTTCAGGCATACAAGCACATGAATCTCATGATTTTTTCAACCGAATTATGACATGTGCAAGCTTCCAAAAGGGGCGGGAAAACAGCAAGCAGATATAGGCTGAGGTCAGATCCCCTCTGCCTGCGACACGGTGGCCAGTTCTGACGCACAGTCTACCCCCTAAACCAGCCCCTACAGCTACAGCATCATGCAGGAGCCCTGTTTAACATGATTCCCCTGTAGGCTTATTAAGACAACTACAGTTTGTCACGAGGGATGACTTAAACTCAGTTTCGGATAGATTCAAATGGATGGGAGAGAGGGAGAGAGAGAGAGAGAGAGAGAGAGAGAGAGAGAGAGAGAGAGAGAGAGAGAGAGAGAGAGGGAGAGAGAGGGAGATAAATGGTGAATCATGGTTGTACAGTAGATCCCAACCCTGTATTATTACCCACACTCAACAAGCACACGGTACACCGCGGTTTGTGTGGAGTAATGACAGCACTTATAGCACTAGATTACGCAGAGCCCCATCTACATGCATGGCTGCATTTAAGATGCATTTATCCTCCTCTCACTGAGGTATTTACATAAATTACTGTGCAAGTTTATAGTAAAATTATGTCAATTGGAAACTAAATCCAGAAAACTATGCCAGAAAACAACTAATTAGGTGTTGATAATTGTAAACACACACACACACCCACCCTCCCTCCCTCCGTAAAATAAAGAAAGAAAGTCAGAAAGACAGACACACAGAAAGAAAGAAATCAATCAAAAGGAGAGAATTATGAAATAATTCAATAAAAACTATTTCTAATATCAAATCATTTGATACAAAATAAAAAAGGAAGAAACTGACAAATTGACAAATAAATCAACCCTCATGTACCTGGGGAAGTGTAAGGCCTAATTCCCCAGTGACATGTACGCCCTGTCAGGCTACATTAGTGCTGACGGTGATCAGACAAGGAAGTCAGGCTCTAATCATAAGGCCTGATGTGTGTGTGCGAGTGCTCTGCGCTGTGTAATTGTCCATTACCATCCGGATCAATACACTGCGACAAACAGCACATTCTCTTTTCCTTTTTCCTATAAACACCAAAACAACAGCGTCTTATACAACATAAACAGCCTTTGGACGTCTACTACTTTCAACGGCAACTATTTTGACATATTTGACATATTTTTAAACCCAATTCCAAATACGTGGATGTTTTTCGCAAAACCATACATGGTTGGGAAATACTGTGTGAGACAATATACAAGGGAGCCATCAACAAAAGCCTTTGTTGCTCCGAGCCTTGAAAATAAACATGTCTTTGCCACAGTCAGAGGGCCGGCCTACAATAGCGAATGTCCCTTACTGACAGTGGTGGAAGAAGTTCACAGTTCCTTTACTTAAGTAAAAGTAGAAATACTCAGATAAATGAGTACTCTGGTAAAAGTAAAAGTCTCCATTCAAATTCGACTTAAGTAAAAATAGAGAAGTATTTGCTATTGAATGTACTCAAGTATCTAAAGTAAAAGTACACATTCTACATGACGTTTGTGTATCCATTGACCCGTTATGTTAAAGTGGTATATGGTCCAGTTATGCTGCTGTGATTACGTCCTCTTGAAGTTGACAGGCTTCACATGTGAAAGTAACACATGTCTTCATAAACTTTTATGTTTTCTATGCAAAAATCCTTTTCTTCAAAGTAACTAGTAGCTGATGGGTTCAGATAAATGTAGTGGAGTATAAAGTACAATATTTCCCTCCCTTGAAATGTAGTGGAGTAAAAGTATAAAGTTCCCTAACATGAAAATACAGTACTCACATAAAGTACAAGTAGCTCGAAATTGTACTTAAGTACAGTACTTGAGTAAAAATACTTATTATAGTAAATAGTTACTTTCCACCACTGCTTACTGACTGACTGGGACTGACTGGCTGACTCCCCACTGTGGAAACACGCCTGCTGAGCTGCAGTCAGCCACACAAACTGCATATTCTGTATAATACCACATGAACAAAATGAAAAATAAAGCCAGGTGCATATCACGTTCACTGGTGCCTTTCTGACATTTGCTAACGCTAGACTCACTCCTCATCATCGGATATTTTGAGTAGTCTTACTATCAGTTGCTTGCATTGGATATGAATTCCTCATCGATTCCGATGCTCTGTTTTCTTTTGCTTGTTTGCTTAGTCAACTTGTGTGTTTGACGCTATTTGCTCGCCCTTATAAGAGTGCTGGCAGGTTGGGGGAGTGCAAGTTGCAGAACGCATTAAAACTACCGTGCCTGGAGCACAGACCTCCTGCTGACACTAATCCAGGTTGCCGCTGTGCAGCACCCATATACATACAAATACTGGAGCATCTCCTGATATATGGAGCCTAGGTTGTTGGCTGCACATTATGCTACAACGATGACACTTAATGTTACAAGTGAGGGTGACGGTGGCTCGGAGGTAGAGCAGTCGTCTGGCAATCCGGAGGTTCCCGGTTTGATTCCCACTCCTCCCGGGCAGTGTGTCAAAGTGGCCTTTTCGAAAGACACTTAACCACTAATTGCTCAGGATAGCAGGTTGGCACCTTGCACGGTTGCCACGGTTACCCATTCATTCATGGTTGTGAGTGAATGGGTCAAATGTGAGGAACAAATTGTAAAGAGCTTTGGATAAACGCGCTATATAAACACAGCCATTTACCATTTACAATCAGTCCCTGGCCAAATGCAATCCATAGGCGCCATGCGACGTGTAAGGAATATAGCCAGGCAGCTTATTGAAAAACTATTTGCTCACTTTTATTCTCGGCCGCCAAGACTGTAGACTACAGCTCCCTGTCAGTATGACACAGGTGTGTTGGTTATTTCTAATGTGATCGTCCCACACACTTCTTGCCTCTAATCAGTATATTTCATCATGCAAGATGCCGGCAGCTGGTCGGACAGGTCACTGTGCTCGTTGCTCTCCTGTTACAGGCAATGATTTACTCCGGGTTGTCAAGTAGGAGGAGTAGCATACTGTGCATGTCCCTCTTTTGCTCTGCCTGCCTTATCTTGGGACTGCAATGGAAATAAGTCTAAGGACTTTCTTGCGCTATCCTGATGTATTTTTATACTATATGCACCTGTGTATTGTATTTTATTATGTCAAATAAAATTAATCAATCAAACAATCCAGGCATTGGTGCATATTATGTTCATTGAGACTGGAATGTCACACATACAGTTCATCAACAAACATATATCCCCACTGGCCTGTGTCCGGCATAACTACTGTAGGCTCTCTATAGTCTTGTGTTTAATTAAGTGTTTTGTTTACAGAGGGGTATCATTTTAGAGCAGGGGTCAGCAACCTTTACTATCAAAAGAGCTATTTGTTCCCCCTCCCACAAAATAAAATTCCTCTGGAGCCGCAAAACCAATTTACCCTTAAAATGAAGATAACACAGTGTATAACATTTTATATATACCGGTAGTTATCCCCAAGCATACCCCACATTTAGCATAACACGCCTGACAATTGTATACCCAAAGTAATTTGCAATTTATTATACTTTATACATATAGCACACATTTTGTTGCATTAATGGAATTACAAAGCAACAAAAAGAAATTTTTTGACTTTTTGTTGCTGTTTTTATCTATTATAACAAAGGAAAACCTCAAACTCTTATGAAGAGGAGAAAAAAGACTGGCTGTGTAGACCTATTTTTTAATAAAACACAAAAGAGGAGACAAAACACTGGTGTCTTTGAAATAAAACCCTGAACTATTCAGGTATATTTGAGTCATTCCCTTATTTGTGGAACATTTATAAAATAAAAAGTAGGCCTAGTCCACTTTGAAAAAAGACTACCATGTGTAGACCTACTTTGAAATAAAACCCTGAACTATGCAGCTCTATTTGAGTCCTTCCCTTATTTGTGGACAATCTATAAAATAAAAAGTAAATTTCTTGTTGTTCGCAAATTTCTCACCACATATCAGGCATACAGGTAAGCCTGCATCGTTAGTCATGAAAGCAAATGAATCTGTCCACGCTGAATTAAACCCTCTATTTTCCTCAGACTTTCCTTTTTTTGGATTTATCCATGGTTAGCTTACTGGGGGGTCGGAAACTCAAGATTAGCCACTTGCAGATATTTTTAAATATCTTTTTATTTTTTACCAGGGAGCCGCAGCTGATTTGCTAAAGAGCCGCAGGTTGCCGACCCCTGATTTAGAGAGATGCTGATTTAATGAGACCACGATGCACCAGGGTTAAAGAGAAAATAATATGATTGGTTTGCATTTTGGAGTACAAGATAAATCTGCCACGAAATAATCAAATAGGAGGAAGACAAGTCACCACAGTGAAATGTGGATCAGATGGAAAAGCAGTCTCTTCAGACACCCGTCAGTAAACAAATACACTCATCAAATACACTAATCAACTCCACTCAAAACACCCCCATCCAAATCCAGACTCCCAAAAAGCCCTATTAACTCAATCAGCGCCACGGGTCTAGCCCATCTTTGTTCCTACTGCGCCACCGCTCTAAGAGATAGCGATGCGTGGCAGTGTTTGCAGGGCTATATTTATATTCTATATTATAGCTATGGATACAATACTATGGCTCATTTGACATCAACTATCCATCGTTCAATATGTGAAAAAAAAAAATGTCATGTATACGTTCACGTGTTATGCCGTGGTGAATATAAGTATAGTTTCAGAGTGATCCTGGCTAATTCCAGAAAACGGCGCTATGGAGCAATACGAGAATTTTACTAAAAGTGTTGGCGTTGCTCGCCTGGACACGCTACTATTTCCAAATCAAATGTATATAATAGGTATTATGTTTCATCATGAATGCATGAAAGGGGGGGGGGGGGGGGGGGGGGGGTCGTTTTTGGATGTTTTGATCGTCACCGGCATACGGTTTGGAGTACGTTACACATGGTCATTGCGATCGATGTGAAATCATGGTTGGATAAAAGCAGGATTTATGTCATATAGTCCTTACCTTCACTAGGAGGTACCCCAAAAAGAATATTCCAATTGTCTGATCGCAATTTGTCTGTCGCCAACATAATCCACCACAACACATGCATCGGGGGGGCATTGGACACGTTTCAATGTGATCGAGTGAACCGCTGGACTGGCCTGACCAAAAAAACTGCGCCCGGAGTGAATAAAATGTAACACCGGGTGTGAAAAAAAGGTTTCGAAGGGTGGGCGATACTGCCACCTGGCAGGATGCGGCCGGTATTGCACTCTAGCGATCTCAGAGTGATTCCCTATGGTAACCCCGAGGTCCGTGTGAGAGAAATGAATAAAAATATCGAATATAAGAAATAACGATGAAAACCCGACTATACTCGGGTATGGCTCTGAACGGTTGGCGAGTTAACCCGACTATCCTCGGGTATGGCGCTGATTGAGTTAAGAAGGAAAGTAGAAACCATATTCCTCATTTTCTCTGTTAAATTACCGGGAATTGGGTACTGTATGACACAGAATCCAAATGAACATGATAGTGATAGTGGGTCTCATTCCCGAATATTTTCCAAAGAGTTCTCTTGGAAGACTTATCTTGGAACCGACTGAGACAGAATCAATGACAAGTTCACTCTGAGTCCCTAACGTGCGGGGAAGATGTCTTAACACTATAGGGACCAGCCACGAGTTAACTCGTGTTTCGGTGCCATGCGTTGTGGACCAGAGCCACGAGTTAACTTGTGGCATGTTGTTATTGTTTTATTCCATATTAATAACGCTATTAACGTCCGCGATCGACTTGCAGGACCTACCCACATATTTGATTTTCGAAACATGCAATACCGGCCAGATCCGCTTAGGGGCGCCATCGCTCCACTGCAGTATCATTGAGGGCGATTGAAAAAGAAAATGTTTTACTGTCTGTGGGCGTTTCATATGAGCCTCGGTTCCAAACGAACACCCTCCATCTTTGATCCCCTTACCGAACGCAGATTTCAGCCTGGAATAATGGGATTTATGATCAACCAATGGACATATCGATGTACCAGATTCCGATGAATACTGACGAAATGCTGCCGGCGATCACATGGGCTGACGGTAGGATACTATTCCCCCAAATTACAGCTGGATTGGACATTGTTTTAAAACGCAACGTGATCGATCAGTGAAAATGGCTGATTGAACGCACACTGTATTGCTAATCAATAATAGTAATCGGCGTCGCCCGCCACCCCCATTTCATCCATAGATGCTCTGTAATAGTCCGGATGCTACGCAGTTTGTTTTATTTCATTCGTATATATACAGCAGAAATGGCATTTGATATAACGTGACTAGCCTTTAGCCTATTATCTAGCTCCCCAGAAAAAAGACTAGGCAAAAACTGCGATAAACCTTATATTCACGGCGCTATAAAATTACAACCAACCGATGGATTTTAATTTTCTTTAAGCCATTATGAAGGCACGGTTTATGCACTCAAGTGACAATGAGAATGGACAGATAGCAATACTATAAAGTATATATATAGCTGTTAAAAAGTACATCGGTTTGTTGACAAACCTCTGTCCTCTGGCCTATAAATCGGCGCGGGACGCTGGTCGTCAATGTGTTAAAGTGTCTCAAACGGTCACAGCTGTGATATCTGCGTTGGGGAATGGCACCAGTCTGAAACGTGAACGCGTGTCCCCGTTCAGGTCATTTGCATACAAAACAACGCCTCCAGAGCTCCTTATAAGGCAACTAATGATGCAGCCGTGTGAAAATGGACGCGGAAGCGCTTTGCGACCCATCAAAATTACATTAGATTAATGTATTGTCATCATACATACTAGTACAGCTCGTGGTGCACCTGCCGCATCGCACGCGCGCACACACACACGTGCAGTACTGTATAGCTTACAGTACAGTCTGTACTTATACTGTACGTAGGGCAGAGCATATATAGTATCTACTAAATCCTAATGAAACAAGTAACTAGAATAATATAAGCCTACTGTTCAGTCATTAGACACGTAGGCCATACTGGCGCACACAAGACTTGTTATGGAATATTAATGCAGTCTATTTCCACGCGATTAGCTTTAGTTCTTATTTATTTATTTATTTATTTATCCACTGTCATTTGCAGTGTTGGTGTACTAGGCTACATAGTGTATTTCAATATCTGTTTTATTGATTACACATTTATTTATTATACATTTGAAGGAATGCAAGTTATAGCTATATCAAACAAATGTCTGTCACATTGTACCAATCATGTTGGCTATAACCTGCATTCTTTCAAATGTATAATTAATCAATAAAACAGATAATTAATAACAAATAAGAAATACAAATTCCACAGAAGGCATTAAATAATAATTATTTTCAATAATTTCACAATAATTGCATAATTGTGTTTGAATATCAGAGTAATTAAAGTAATTATACATTTGTCCAAAATAGCTGGTTCAGATATGGTTAATCCAGCTTCCCTGTGATCAGATGAATCCATATTATTTATCTTTCCGACATCAAATGCGTAATTTCTTATCGTACAAATATTGTCATATTTATTTTAATTATGATTAAGTAATTAATTCCAAAGAGGCATGTAGCGTTGACATGAAGGAATCACTATGATTCCTCCCAAATAAAGCCATTACGAATGGAGAACCCAGTCTGTCAAGTTAATACAATTTTCAATCAGTCAATCAATCATAAGTGTGCTCCTCGGCTCTCAGCCACGGCCAAATCCGATGTCTAAATTGGCAGAAACCTGTCTGAGAGGAATATATATATGTATTTTTTTTTTCCATTTCTGGTGGTAGATAATCAGTGCAACATCACCCATAACCAAGGAGACACGTCAGAATACCAGCGTTCTATGCTCTGCTTGGTGCCAGACTTTGGTGTCAGTTCTATTGAAGCTTATGGGAGATGCATGGATAAGCTAAATATAAACAAGCTACTGTATCTGAGGAAATATACATCAACCAATATATCAAATGTTAGCTAGTTAACAATGCAATAAATTGCCAATGATTCTGGTAATAACCTGTTTAAATATCATAAACAAGATCCCATTCAACAGAATGCCGGCCGATGTGAACGTTTCCACACTTGGCAGTCACCAATGTGCGTCCATGCCTTACACAGTGACATGATGACCCTTCCTTCTTTTATAGTTTCCTTGCCCATAATGAGGAAGCTAATCAATACAAATGAGGAGTAGCCTTTCCCTCACATGACATACTGTAGGGTAGGCTATTTGTCCATTCTCCTACGCAGAGAGTTGGACGACGTTCCACTGTCAAACATCTCTGCCCAAACATAAAGTAAACTAACTGGTGCTACCTTTACTCATATTATTTCCCATTAGCACATTGAACAAATAGGATTATATTATTGTTCCTCCCATATGTTTTTAGTATTTTATAAATAAGAACCAAAAATGTGTTGAAGAAAGTTAAATCATTTTATTTCACGGGGTCTGTGCAGCCTTGTGTATTCACTGTGTCCATGGAGCCGACGATGGATGCAGCCATAAAGGCCTGGTTTCCTTACACAGAAAAGACATAGCACTATAGTCCATTACCTTTCTGAGAACTACACACTGCATAACTCATAAATGTTCAGACAAGCTTAATTTTTGGTTATTAAATGTTATAGCTGCATTTTCTTTCAAAACTGTTTAAAAAAAAAAAAAAAAAAAAAAACGTACACCTGAAAGAGTTAAACTTTTAACAATGCATCTCTTGAGCAGAGGTGTTTAGCAAGCTGTGACAGGTGTAGAGACAGCTCTGCATATGAGTGTGCTATTCGTCACCCACCCAAATTGTGGTCTGAATAATGCGATTTAATGGTTCACTTACTCGTCAGAGCGCTTACAAGCCTACAGGGAATCAATACGCCAACACAAGCCTATACATTTAGATTCTATCTGTTATCCATCCATCATACTGCTTTCATCTGGCGTGTTCGCATGCAGCTTTGTCAGTTGTGCCAGAGCTGTTGTACACTAAGACAAGCAGACGACACAAGTGACAGGACAGAAGTGCAGGCGATGGACTGGTGCTACGGCATTAGACCATTAGCTGCTGAGGGATCACAGATGGCCTTTATCCAATGACAAGTGTCCGGGCACACGGATGAGGAAAGAGAAAACATGCGATAAATAATAGGTTTGAGAATGAGATATTTGATCTTATACCTTATAGACTACTATAGAATACTCACCAGGAATGTTTGGCTTGGTCCGGATGTGCCCCTCACATTTCCGCTTGGCTTTGAACAACAGGCCTATCTGTTCCTCCTTGGTGAGCACGTCATCCGCATGGACCTGCGTGGAGGAGCGAGGGACATGGGGTTAGCGACGGCCAACATGCCAGGTGTAACATGTACATGTCACATAGATGTCACATAGATGTCACATAAGACTGCCGCTGACACACAAATGTCGCATTTGTGAGATCTGCGAAGAGCGAAAGAGAGAAATTATTTCATTGATAAGTGATTTGAGCGTAATTCCATTTTCCAGCCCATCCAAGGAGAGATCATCTAAAGCAGGGGTTCCCAAACTTTTCAGGCCGCGACCCAAAAATAACGGGGTCAGAGAGCCGCAACCCCCACTATTATAGGAGGTAAAAAAAAATAATAATAAATTAAAGATATATATATTTTTTTATTTTTATTTTTTATAAATGGAAATGTATGGTTGAAACATGCACACGTTCAAACGCACACACACTAATAATCATTGGAGGCTTTTAACCAGGGCCGGACTGGGGAAATCATTCAGGCCAGGAAATATAGTGCAAAATATAGCCCCAGTCAGGCCACTTTTTAAGCAGGGGGTCTGGGGTCCCCCACCAGGACATTTCTTGTTACAAAGACTTCATTTCCTGCATTATGGTGCAGGCATTTTTTTATTTGTACCCTTTAAATGCCAGTGTTTGTGATGGCATCACAAATTATTGTTAAAAGATTAGCAACAACACTGATTTTGATGGATTTTCAGTTTTTTTGTAATGTCAGATTGAAAAAAATACAATCTTTTATTCAACTTCAGCCCTGATCATAACACCACATATTAATTTTATAATTCTAACCCTTTAAATGCCAGTGTGTGTGATGGCATATATTTGCAATATATCAAACGCAAAGTAGATTTTTCTGGGGGGGATTATTACAGGCTAGCATGTGTCAATGATTAGCAACAACAGTTTTTTGTAAGGGTCCCGCCTCCACCAATCACATGCGGCTCCTTTTGTGTGTGTGTGTGAGAGCAAGAGAGAGAGAGAGAGAGAGAGAGAGAGAGAGAGAGAGAGAGAGAGAGAGAGAGAGAGAGAGAGAGAGAGAGAGAGAGAGAGAGAGAGAGAGAGAGAGAGATAGTTCTCCAACTTGTGTGAGTTGCAGTGATCTCCTGGTTGTTCCCCACCTAGGTTATCTAACTATTGCGCTGCTGCAACTAGAAACACTGTCCTGGCCTGCTTCTAAGTTCAGTGGCCTGACTGCAAAAAAAAAAATATATATATATATATATATTTTTTTTTTGATTTTTTATTATTATTTTTTTAAATCATCTGGCGACCCCATGGCGGCGGCTCGCGACCCTCCTTTGGGTCGCGACCCCGACTTTGGGAACCCCTGATCTAAAGTGCAGTGTGTATTGTACACATCTTTTACACTGTGTGTTCCCATCTGGATTTAAACCCAAGTCCACACATCACTCCTATAGTACCACCAACGGACTACTGTAGCTGAATTGTCTAATATCCAGATATGATTTTCCTTAACACAGCTGTTTGCCAACCCTCAACATCCCGACCAGTGCCAGGGGGGGTTGGGTTTGTGTGCATGCAAGTGTCCCTTCCTGAAGGACCAGGCTACATGTGTAAGTCACACACATTACATACTCCAAAGCGAACTAGGCTACTAGGGGACCATGACACCACGGTCTACAGAGACCGTCCTGTAACTGGGGGGTGTCGGGTTAGATCCCAAATTTGAACCACGTGTGTCCACCCCCATGTCCTTGAGCAAGACACTGAACCCCTATTTACTTCAGCCTGGCTTCCGCTGTGCTCGCCCCTCTGGTGAAAGGCTCAGTATAGATGTGTGTGGGTAGAAACGCATGTGGGTGAAAGGTACATATCAAACAGGGACAAAGTGACACGTTTACAATCTTGTAGCAATATGATGCTTGGAATTCCTCTAGAATGTCCTCTTCACAATGTAAATTGGAATTTAAATGAATTCAATCTTTATTTAAAATCTTTATTTAATCTTTACATAGATTAAATAATAATCTATGTAAACACCTGGTGATTGTCAAAGCCCTTCTTCATCCCTGTACCTCGTGAAAATCATGTCCGTATACCTCTTTTTAAACCGGTTCATGTTTAAACTGGTCCAATTGATGTAAACATACATTTACTATATATTTTTACTCTAGTCTCAGCCGTCAAACCAACGCGGTTATTTTCTTGGCTAAACAAACCAGTACCAGTCTCACTTGTTGTTCATAGTCCCAGTTGGTATTCTTGTGATGATTTTAGCCAATATGCGGTTAGTATCCATCAAGCACTAAATGGATATGACACCGTTAGAAAAAGAGAAAAGGACATATTATACCAAAAACGTTTTCCTCTCGCACCTCACATTTTCTTAGCTTTCAAACATTGCGTCTGAGTGAGCCATAATAGCTCAGGTGTGGTTTTCCATCCGAGGAAACATTTTCCCTTCTAATGAGTCTCTGGCTGGCTGGCTGTTTGTCCTAGGATCACTCTTCATCACTAACAAACGCAGCTGTATTGAAAATGACAAGTGTCATCTTTGGCACAGCGTGACGAGAAATGCTTTCAGTTTAACACCTGTGTAGGAGCGGAACCCAAGCCTTCGAGTGAAGGCGGTAGATCACATAACAGTGTGATGTCGGACTGTGCAGATGAGTTTCTACGTACAGTATATGGCGCTTCAGAAATGACACTGTGAAATGACGGAGCACATGTAGTATGGAATACGAATGGGATATAGGTGGCTGCAAGCATAGATAATCAATAGTGCTTCTGTTGGAAGCAAAGGTTGCTATTGGAGGATCAAGAAAAGAGGGCAGGGTTTGAGATGGGTCAATGGAGACCTGGGGCGTTTATTTGCATCAAGGATGGAGAGCACCTGGTGCATATTACAGATGATTACTGGAGACAAGCATTTCATAAAGCTGACAGCTGTCTTTTTGGATCAATGCCAGAATGCTTGTGTATCTGCTGTGCCCATTAACACTTTGAGTGCCAACGACGAGATTTCTCGTCTTAACTCGCCATGCGTTGAGTGCTAATGACGTTGAGTGCTAATTTCTCGTTATTTAATCGTTATTTATTTTATTAGCGAAATCCATTAATTGTTCATCCATCCAGCCTGACGTTATCATTGGGAATGGCTCTGAGCTCGAAAAGAGCAAATACCGCCAACTATTGTCTCCTGGATGGTAATGCACATCATTGGATTGGATTGGGTGAAAAAGTGCATTGAAAAAATAACTCCGGCCCACGTTTTACTTCTGGGGCATGCATCTAGATACTATTGCATTGACTGAGGGGACTGGAAGAAGCGTAGATTATCTGTTTCGGAGTATAACGTTGGATCAATAAATGCGATTGATATTTGAAATCAGGAATTGGATTAATCTTTTTGCAGAACATCTGATGTGAGGTAAGGACTCTATTTTACCAGTATTGGGTTAATCAGATGTTTTTTCCATAGCGAACAAAACATGTCTGTGTGTGTGTGTGTGTGCGTGTATGACGTTAGCGCTGACCAGGTCATGGATAATAGATTTTTCAGCCCGCTTCACTAGCGTGCATATGTACACATATACTATTGATAATCTAGCGTTTATTTGAAAACGATTCATAAATCAGCCGAAAAATTACAACGTGTTTTGTGTATTCCACTAAAGGGCTATTATCGCGGAATGTCTCTGAAATTAGTAGAACTCTCCGAAACTATACTCGTATTCAAAACGGTATAAAAACGGAAATGTACCAATGAAAAAACTATCCATTTCGTACATGTTGACTGCAAGCAAGTCATTGATACGCGAGGGGTGTTTTAGAGTTAGACCCATAGCCATAATTTAAGATATAGTTTAAGCGTTCGCAAATATCCCCGACCTCCCATTGACTAAAGCGCTGGCACTCAAGGGGTTATCTGGGCAAAGGGCCGTGGCACCCAATGTGTTAACCCTTGAGAGTCCAAACTGCTTTTTCCCCCGTGGGCGGAGAACAAAGGGATTTAGAATTTCTCCCAAATGCTCAAAAAGTACCTCTTTTTAGAAATCGGTAAAAATAGAAAGATTACATTTTCGAGTGCTTTGAGATGTTTTATATATATATATATATATATATATCTCCTTACTTGCTAAACTTAATACGACTTGTAAATACGTTTAATTCTTGCTAGATGGTATGGTTCTAATTATCCCTGTATCCCCAGAGTACTACATCGTGTCACGAAACGCACATACACGCACGAGCGCACACACACAAGAGCGGCGTGTGCGCTGTGAAAAGGTGTTAGACCCCGCAGAGGTGAGAGGTATCAGAGCCTACCTACCCCCCATCCAAATTCTAAACAACAGATCGGCTTTTCATAATATGTATGAATTATCTCTTGCAATAATATCCACGGGACTCGACTTTTGCAGTCGTTGTGTATGTGTGTGTGCTGACCTGCTTCTAGGGCAGTCTTTTTTGTATTTTATTTTTTTATTATTTTTTAAACAAACACATAAACAAACATGACAACACACAATAGGATATACAAATACACATATGCTCCAGCTCGTACCCCCCTCTCCCGGACCCCCCATTGGATAATCCAACCATTATAATTTGTTCCTAACCAGACACTACCATTATATGCTGGCTTTTATTCTCTCCACCACTTCTAACCACATTGCCATTTTGGATTCATTGAGACCCAAAATTCTAGCTGTTGATATTTCTTGATAAATCACATCGAGATATGTAAGAATCCAGACCTTACGGCACATTTTTTCCGGTTGAAACCATCGTGATGCTATCAGCTTTTTAGCCACTGTGATACCGGATAAAACCAATCTCTTTAGCTGTGGAGGTACTGCATGCTCAAAGACATCATTCAGCAGTAATACAGAGGGGTGTACAGGTATATCCAGAGTTAAGAGATTTGACAATTGCTGGGTCACTTCTTTCCAAAATATCTTAACTGGTGGGCAGTCCCAGTACATGTGCATAAATGTCCCTTCGTCCCCATTTGTACATAAGGAGCATTTGGAGTCTTGTTTAAGACCCATTTTGTTCAGTCTTATAGGAGTTAAGTATGTCCTGTGAATATAGTTAAGATTGATTTGTTGATGGTCCGGGTTCCTTGATGCAAGGCGTACATTTGCCCAGGCTTCTTGCCAGTCAAAGTCTATCTCCAGGTCTGGTATATCCCTCCTCCAGACTGAGTCTAGATGTAGGGTTTCATACGAGGCCGTTAGTAATTGATGATAAAAATCTGAAACAAAACCTCTCGATGTCTCTCTTTCATAGAAGAATTTGTGGTATCTGGGGTGTACAATTGGTATCCTTAATGGAACACCGTGAGCCTTCAAACATGCCAATAACTGTGCGTAAAAATAATATGAGGACTTGGTGAGATAAAATTTTTTGCATATCTCATCAAAACTACAAAAACCCTGTTTGTTGAAAACGTCTCCTAATGTGTGTATGCCTTGCTTTTCCCATCTAGGGAATCTTATAGGTTGTTTTCCAATCAAGAGTGCATTGTTATTGAATAAGGGAGTATGATTATGCCATTTATGTGGGATAGAGTATTTTTTTTGTGTTTCACGCCATATCCGGATTGCATGAGTGATTATGGGGCCAAATTTCCGTTCGCATTGCTTAATTGATAATTTGGTGTACACTATGTCCTTCAGCCTATGTGGAGCTACTATATTTTCTTCAAAATTTCTCCAGGATACTGATGCTTGGGGATCAAACCATGTTGTCAGTGGTCTTAAAGTGTTTGCCTTAAAATAGTGGTGGAAATCTGGAAATGCCATACCACCGTCTGCTTTGTTTCTCTGTGCGGTGGATCTTTTTATACGTGGTGGTTTGTTATTCCAAATAAATGTGTATGTGGAGGAGTGTAATTCTTTCCAGTAACCCTTTGGAGGGGGTAACGGTAGCATTGAGCTGAAGAAGTTGATTCTAGGTAGGACGTCCATCTTAATTATTGATATCCGTGCTTGTACTGAGTTTTTAAGTTTTGACCACCTGACAAGGTCGTATTTTATGTAATTGTGCTTCACCGTTTGGCTTATGGTAGGGAATATTTCAACTCCCAAACATCTAAAGTGTTTTACCATCGGTATCTCTTCTGGGAGGGTTATATTTCTTTTTGCAGGGGCGTTAAGTGGGAGGAAGGCCGACTTCGGCCAATTTATCCTAAATCCCGATAAATCTCCAAAGTCCTCAATCAACTTGAGAAGATGAGGCAGTGCGGTGTTGGGGTTTTGCATGAACAGTATTACGTCATCCGCATATAAACTAATTTTGTGTTGTGTGCCCTTGATTACGATTGGTTCTATGGATTGGGATTGTCTTATATATTGTGCTAAAGGCTCTAATGATAGATCGAATAGTCCGGGACTAAGGGGGCAACCCTGTCTGGAAGACCGTGATACTGGAAAGATTTCGGAGGTGATTGTACCTGTTGTAATCATGGCTGATGGGTCTTTGTATAATACTTTAATCATATCAATGAATCCTTTTCCTAACCCCATCCTTTCTAATACTGCCCATAGATACGACCATTCCAACCTGTCAAAAGCTTTCATTGCATCCAGGGACAGCATCGCCTTAGGTGTGTTGTCTTCCTTGTTAGCATCTAGTACGTGTAGTAATTGTCTTATGTTATCAGTGATCAGGCGGCCTCTTATGAAGCCTGTTTGGTCCGGATGAATTAAAGACGTCATATGCTTTTGTAGTCTGATGGCTAATACCTTAGAGTACAGTTTGATATCGGTTCCGA
Organism: Notolepis coatsorum; assembly: GCF_963971535.1. NCBI lineage: Eukaryota > Metazoa > Chordata > Actinopteri > Aulopiformes > Paralepididae > Notolepis > Notolepis coatsorum. The sequence continues at coordinate 48,726,101 of NC_140177.1, read as the reverse complement.
GGAGGCTTAAAGGTCTGTAACTACCGCACTCGGTGGGGTCTCTGTCTTTTTTGAGGAGGACTGTTATGAGTGCAATATTGTCATTCTTATGGAAGACCCATAAGACTCCTTGACTGAGTATAAAATCATATTTAGTAATAAGGGTCCAATTATGTCCCAACAAGAGAGGTACATTTCTGGTGGGATACCGTCTCTTCCAGGGGCCCTTCCACTTTGCATTTCAGATATGGCCTCCCTAAGTTCATCTAGTGTGATCAGTGTTTCTAACTGTTTAGCGTCATCCTCTGAAAGTTTAGGGAGGTTAATTTGATTAAGGTATGTGTCCATTTTGTTTTGATCGAAGGTCGTTTCTGATTTGTATAAGTTGGAGTAAAATTCTTTGAATGTCGTGTTTATTTCTTTGGGTTCTGTAACAAGTCCTTGTTGTGCTCTAATGGTAGTTATATCTGCAAATTTTGCGTTGACTCTTAGTCGCATGGCTAATAGGTGACTTGGTTTGGAACCTTGGGAGTACTGCTGTTGTCTTGTGCTACGTATTTGCAATTCAGATTGTTGTCTGTATATGGCGTTAATCTCTTTTTTTAGTATATTGACTTGATTTTCCAGTTGAACCGAGTTGTTGTATTGCAAAGAATTAAATAATGTTGAGTAAAGTGTTTCCAGTTCAGCCAGTTTTGAGCATCGATTCTTGCGTATTTGGGAGGAAAAGCTATCAGTGAAATCCTTGATCATTCCCTTTGTCGACATCCATAATATTCTGGGGTCCTGCACCGAATTCGCATTTATCCGTAGGAATACCGTAAGAGCTTCTTTGATTTGTGTAATGAATTCCTTGTTATTAAGCAGCATCGTGTTAAATCGCCATCTTGGGGCTCGGGATGATAGTATACCAAATGTTCCTTTTAAGAGTAAATAACAGTGATCAGACAATGCATTGGGTATCATTTCCACATCGTAGTTATCAAATAGTCTCGGGGTTGTGAAAACGTAATCTATTCTGGATAATGTATTATGTCTCGCAGATCGACAAGAGTACTTCAGGGTCATGGGGTTGAGTGATCGCCATAAGTCATTTACACCTGTAATCTTCGACCAATCCTTTAATGCATTAGATGAATTTTTTTGTTCATTGGAAAAGGAGGGGTTTGATTTGTCCATCCTTGGGTTCCAAATGGCATTAAAATCTGCACCGATTATAAATGAGTATTCGGGAAGGTCTAACATTGCTCTGGTAAGTGTAGTGAAGAAACTAACTTCGTATAAATTTGGGGCGTATACCGCTACCAACGCTATTTTTCTGTTCTTGTGTAAAATCTTAGCTATAGTTATCCGACCATCTGCATCAGACCATACTCCCTTCAATTCAATATTCAACTTCCGTCTAACGACTATGGCTACTCCCCGAGTTCTCGTTCCAAAGGAAGAGTGACTGATGTTATGATATGTGTTGTCCGCTAACATATCTATGTCTTTCTCTAAAATGTGCGTTTCGCTTAGCAGAGCTATGTCCACCTGTTCTTTTTTCATCAGTGTGAGCACGCTTTTTCGTTTGTGTTGTTTATTTATTCCACCAGTGTTCCATATCATTATGTTCAAACTAGCCATAATCTATACATGTTGTTGTATGGTTGTTGGTAATGCAATATTTTTTTGACGCTTCTATTGAGGCTAATGTGGGCAGGTCTCTAAATGGCTGGAATAAGGGGGAGGTGAACGGAGGGGGGAGGGGGTGAAGTACATAAAACAAAATAACCCTAACGTCTTGCACAGACGGGTTACACATAAAACACATATGGCCCATCCCTAATGGATGGGATAAAATGATTAACAAAACATACAAACAATAACCCAAGGCCACTCCATTCAAACCCATTAGCCCAAGGGTCTGGGTGAGTAGCCCAATGTTAACCGCATTTCCCTAGCCAAAGATGAGGGAAAATATATATATATATGAGAGAGAGAGAGAGAGAGAGAGAGAGAGAGAGAGAGAGAGAGAGAGAGAGAGAGAGAGAGAGAATCAAACATTGACCTGAAAGAGAGGGTGGAGAGATAAGAAGGAAAAATTAAATAAATTAATTGGAACAAACAAACAAATGGAATGGATATGAGATTGAGAAGAAAAGAAAAGCACAAGAGATAAATGAAAAGAAAGGAAGACTTGCATCTGCAGCATTCTGCATGCAGTGTCCTACGTGTATTCAGTCAGGTCCCGGGTAGTCATAGCAACGAGGACGCCTTGGTGATGATGACGTCATCTTCAAGCGTCATTGTTTACAGCAGCTCGGGAAGCACGCTGGATACTTGGAGTCAGTATCTCCTCCTGAGCGTCATGAAAGACGTTTTCGTCGCCTCCACTCAGCCAGTATGTAATACGGGGATTCCTGTACATAGTTCCATCAATATAAAGTTTATCCATGAACATACGAGCATTCCGTTTGTTTTTCCTCGCATCCGCCATGACCGGGTAGAGCAGCCTGCGTCTACTCATGATCTCTGCCGGGAACTGGTCACTGATGGAATATTTGGATCCTTTCAACTCTCTTCCGTTGGACATAATAGCAGATTTCATCTTTGAATCGATGACTTTGGCCACGATGGGACGGGGCCTCTGCTGGTCGACTTTGGCTTTCCCCAGGCGATGGACTCTTGAAAAGCGGATAGCTTCGGTTTCAACCGACTTCATTTTCAGGTTATCTGACAGGAATAACCTAAAAAGTTCCTCGGATCTCTGGTGAGTTTCATTTTTAGTTTCAGGAAGACCGTGAATTATTAAGTTGTCTCTCATGCTTCTACATTGTAGGTCAAGAATGTTATTAGCCATGTTGAAATTTTCTTTTTGGAGATTACCCGTCAGACGTTGTAATTTGTTTACGTCGATCCTGAGTGAGGCATTGTCTGCCTTTAGCACCTCGATGAGTGAGTTGTTGTACTCCACAGAAGCTTTTAACTCCTTGACATTGTTTGTCAGCTGTTCGAGTAGATCAAGCTTCTGGAGTTGATGTTTAATAGATGTTAAAGACTCACAGATGTCGCTGGTTGGGTCATCCGCATCACTCGAGCCCAGCTCACTTCGGGTGCGTTTGGTATCGGGTTTGGTGCCCGCCATAGCGTTTTCTTTATAAAACGCGTCAATATAGCTTCTAGGGCAGTCTTAAATACTTCGAAGCTTCGATTTTTGTGTGCGTGTGTGTGTGTGTGTGTGTGTGTGTGTGTGTGTGTGTGTGTGTGTGTGTGTGTGTGTGTGTGTGTGTGTGTGCATGGGGCCATTGGGTGGGGCCGGGGGACAAATACACTGGAGGAAAGTAACCCAGCTCAGCACTGCTCAAATTATATCAGCACTATTGCCTGTTTGAAGGATATCATCCTCAAACACATATACACCTACATGCCTTGTAGAATTCCACACATAAGAAAGAAAGATACTGGGATGAATAAACAAAATAGGAAATAAAATGTAGAAATGCATGCAATACATAAATAAATATGAAGCTCCATATATGAAATAGAACATTTAGATAAGGTGCTACTGAGATGTTTTGGTGAGTTCTTTGTTTTTTTGTGGAAGTAGCCCTTCTTAAAAATGCATGAACATTCACTGATAATTGGTCTGTAGTGGAGTCTACAAGGTCTACATTGCCGGACCATGTAGAATCCGGACCTTGTAGACTGACATAATTCTGTGCATAGTTTAGTCTACACAGGCCATATTTCAAATAATCAAAATCTTACTTCATTCATCTTAAACATTCTTGATTTGGGGGATTGGTAGTTCCCATGAAATCTGAAGTTGTTCAAACGGCGATCCACCTTGAATTAAATCACACAGCCGAGTGAAACCTTGTTGGCTGCGTCACAGTCACGAAAGGGGCTACTTAATTCATTAATCCAATCCACTTTATTTATAGAGCACATTTAAAAACAACAAAGTTTACCAAAGTGCTGTACAAGTCCCACAACATTTAATAAAAAAAATAAAATAAAAAATCAAAGCTTTGAATTAAAATTGAAGCTCGGCCCGAAGCTTCGATTGCCAAAAAAAGCTTCGAAGGTCAGCCCTATCTGCTTCGCAGAATAATGTGGTGTATGTGTGTTCGCTGGGCTGCTTCGCAATTGTCATTTCATAATAGACACGCAGCGTGGACCTCTGTAACAACTCATCTCGAGCTGCTTCTATGTGCAACGAAAACTCTGCGAGCAGCGGTTCCAATAGTCTAACATGCTTTGCATCCTCGCCAGTCCTGTATACCCACGTCGCGCTAAAACATTAACTACTGTATGGCAGAGTGAGTGTGTGTATACGAGTTATGAATTATCTCTCGCAGTTCATTCAAGCGGGCTACGTGAACTACAGTATCAGCCACTGCTGTGTTTTGGTCACCGTCACCCGCCCTGCTGTCTAAACACGGACTGCTTTCCAATTGACAGCTTACGCATCAATGCGCTTTGTGAAGGAAAGATGACGTCACCTAGCTAACCCGCACTGTCCGCTTCCATTCATTGTGCTAAGCTAGGCTACTTTTTACTGGAATGTCTCTCTCTCTCTCTCTCTCTCTCTCTCTCTCTCTCTCTCTCTCTCTCTCTCTCTCTCAATTAGGGATGGGTATCGTTAGGATTTTATCGATACTACTACTCCTATCGATACTGCTTAACGGTTCGGTACTTTATCGATACTCTTATCGGTTCTTTTTGATAATTTTTTTATGATTTTTATATTTGCAGTTGAGAGCATTGGTCATCTCCCTACAGTAAAGATTAGAAATGATTGAATTATTGTAAATTTGTGTGGAGTGGTGGGAATAGCTGCTTCAATAATAACTTATAACAACAACAGACAAGTTAGACAACTATGTATACAAAAAAAACGATATACACTGAATGATTAGTTGTTACCTAAAGTCCTTGGACTCCACTGTAGAGAACGGGTGCAGGCCTTTGACAACAAACTTTGTCACAGCCCTGTGACACTCCTTCACCCTATCCTCTGTCATCTTTCCTCTAGCTGCTAGGGAGAAAGGACTTTGGGTGGTGGAGGTAGAGAGGATGTGTGGTGGGCTCACTGGGACACATTGGTGGCTGACCTCAGCTTGACGATCTATAAAAAGTTTTTAGATTGTAGTATTTGTAGCTAAACAATTATTTTGTTTATTAGCCTATTTGTAATAATTCGTTATTAGCCTAGGAAACTCCGTATCTTGGCTTACCGGCTGCAGTGGACGTGGATGCAGATGGACCACTGCGCGCAAGGCAGTCGAATACGGCGCATTTCTGCAAACTAATATAGTGTTTTGCAAACAAATGTTTTGATAGATTGCTCGTATTGCCACCCTTACTGGCAAATGTTTTGTTGCACTTGTGAACGCTTCGCTCTATCCGCCATCACGACTCAGTCCATGCAGAGCTGTCTGTGTCTGTGTGCAGCGCGCGTCAGCACGGAGACAGCGCTGAGATGCTTCCAGCTGCAGCACATCAGGTGTGCGGGGCTTGTATGTGCGGGGCTTGTAAGCGCTGCGGTCTGACGTGCTGCAGCTGCATACTATTGACAGCGCTTTCATTAAGGAGTACCCGTATGTATGTGTAGCGCGACTCGCGAGGAGTGTGTGTAATAATGACTCGCTGCGACTCGCTTCTCGTGCAGAGACAGAGAGAGGAGAGATCGTTCGCAACTTTTAAATAATAATAATAATAATTTCTCTAGAGTATCGATAGCAGTACCGAGGACGTCGGAGCTTATAAATACTCCGGTATTTTCTAATATAGTACCGGTTCCCGTTTAAAACCGGGGTCCGGGGGGCATCCCTACTCTCAATTCAATTCAATTCAATTCAATTCAATTCAATTCAATTCAAATGGGCTTTATTGACATGGGAAACGTACGTTTACATTGCCAAAGCCAAACAAAACAAAACAAACAGAGAAATCAAAAGGAATCAGTACATTACAGAAGGAATTTCTTGTACAGTCTTTATGGTGGTTGTATTCCGTTGGATGTCATTTTCTTGTCACAGGAGCTCATAAATCTTGCTGCTGTGTTTGCACATTCTTGTATTTCTCCCAGTAGGTATAAGAGTTTTGAGTTATTGTCCATGTTTTCAAAGTCTCTTTGGGTGTTTGCAATTTGTGGGAAGTATATGTCTCTGATGTCTTGGTATAATGGGCAGGTTGTTAAGCAGTGGAGCTCGGTTTCCACCTCATCTTGTGTGCAGTGGGTGCATAGTCTGTCTTCTCTTGGGAGCCAGGTCTGCCTATGGCGGCCTTTCTCGATGGCTAGGCTGTGCTCGCTGAGTCTGTACCTCAAGGATCTTCTTAGTTTTGGGTCAGTCACAGTGCTCAGATATTCTGCCACTGTGTACTCTCTGTTTAGGGCCAAATAGCAGTTCAATTGGCTCTGGTTTTGGGTTGATTCTTTCCAATGTGTCAGATAGTTTTCTTTTTGTTTTCTTATAATTTGATTTAGTCCAGTGTGGTTTCTGTCTGGTGGCTCTGCTTGTGTTTGTGAGCAGAGTCCCAGAACCATCTGGCTGAGTGGGCATCTCTCAAGGGTCTCTCTGTATGTGAGGGCTTTGTTGTGGAGTGTGTCTGGGTCACTTTATTTTAGGTGATTGTGGAATTTAAATGCTCTTTTTTGAATTTTGATGAGTAGTGGGTATCTTCCTAGTTCTGCTCTGCATGCATTATTTGGTGTTTTCCGTTGGGTGCGGAGAATAGATTTGCAAAATTCTGCATGCAGAGTCTAAATTATTTTAACTTTTTCTTTTGTACATTTTAAAGTTAAATGCATCAATCTGGTGCACTTTGAGAGCAAAATAAATGTGTGTGTGTGTGTGTGTGTGTGTGTGTGTGTGTGTGTGTGTGTGTGTGTGTGTGTGTGTGTGTGTGTGTGTGTGTGTGTGTGTGTGTGTGTGTGTGTTTGTGTGTGTGTGTGTGTACAAGATACAAGATCCAAGAGTTTTATTTGTCACGGCATACTATACAGTGAAATGCGGGGGGTCTCGCCCGCAACGATGTGCATAATACAAGTAATAATATAATATAAGAGTGTACAGTATGTGTAACGGTTGTGACAACGTCACCTCAAACTTCGATGCCCGAGGGAGATTCAAACACGGGTCTGCCACGCCACGTGCAACAACACAGACCGCTATACCAAGAGGTGAATTCACTTCTTTGTACCGTGTCTGTGCGTCTTTTGAGGATGTGAGAGTGAGTTTAACCCATAGCACCGCTACTCACCCCAGCCCTTCTTGACTGCGCTTCACGATACCATCCGTTACATATGTCCTTGAAACACGTTCAGTTGGATTGGAACACTCACACCCCATTGACCCGATTTTATTCTTGCTTGTTTTCTGAAAATGAGATTTTACGACTCAATAGATCTTGTTATAACAAGGCTCCATGCTCAGTGCTATGAGTTTTTTTTCTCTCACAGAGTTGCTGTCTGTAATTATGGCAAGCAGATTAACCCGTTGACCTGGAATTGACAGAAGACTGGCATTTCCTTTACTTTCTGTATTACATATATCCCAAGTTATCTAAATGGTCCATAAAGGACTAACATTATGGTGCCTTTTTATCCCTCAAGACTAAAGACACAACCCATGATTAATTCCCTTGTCAGTGTCTACACTCCTACACTGCACTGTCGATGCTATTTTAAGGACTGAATATTAACCACTCACTGTAAGCTTAAGTCTCCCAAAGGCACTGCACTCCAAAATGTATGTTGATGTAACAACATCATTAAAAGTTGAATTATTTCAAGTGTACATTTTGTTTTACATTTTCTACCTTGGAATTCTAGAATGCTACTGTATAGCTTCAGCAGTGACCAGTTCCCACTGTGACATTATCATTATTGAATGTTTGTTTCTCAAAAATCTCATTTCACATTTGAGATTGTATACACCTCAATGGGTTAATATTCATTTATAAAAATATGACTTTCGATCATTTTAGAAAGGATGTGGGCCCAAATTATTTGTACATTAACTAAGTTATCATTAATCACTGATGTCTGAGTGACATATGCAAATAAATAATCATAATCATAAACAGCTGAGCAATTTTTTTTATAATTCTGTCACAATCATTATGGTCACTTGAGATTGGGAGACCTGACACATTGCATGGCACTGTTCTAGAGATCTTAAGACAATTCTAATTCTCCTTATGTTTTGTTTTATATTATGTGTGTTTACGTATTTTTTATGTAGGCTAATACAAAGTAAAAACATTGGGCTTCATGCATGAAGCGATATAAGAACAGATTTCGTTCTTAACTAGCATTTCCTCTTAATTTGTTCTTACCTGGGATTCAGCAAAGTTTTCTTATTGTTGCTTTTTTCTCAGGCAAGAACAAATTATAAGAGTGGTCGAGAGCACTCTTACCGAAATAAGAAATTCTTACCCCCCGCCCCCCCCCAATTGTTAAGGGGAGGCAGACCAGAGAAAGACTTTCGTCTTGTTTACATCAGGGTCCCCCATTTTCAATTCATAATGACATTTATGACATACACAACATACAGATATACAGATATATATCATGACATTTATGACATGACATACAGATATGCAGTATACGTAGCATATAACGCATATTTAGAGATTGCAGTGGTTCCCAAACTTCTGTTTTATGCGGACCACTAGATTGTTATCAAGAACATTTGCGGACCACCTCGTATGCAAACAGTAAAACATAAATAAACAACTGACTTAAACCCAGTAATACACGAGACCCTCTTCTTGGACCAAGTAGATTTCGTCGATAATCCAATGTACAGTTACCCCCACCGCCTACCCATCCCCCCCACCCCACCCGACCACCTCTGATGTACAGTACCCCCCCCCCACCCCACCTACCAACCCCCCCCCCTCCTCCAATGTACAGTTTATACATCAAATGTATATACTCTCTTTTTTTTATACTCTTTTTGTATCACAAACTATACTGTATTTGTAGATCTGGTATGTCATAAATGTATAGATGTAGCAGTACTGTCTATCTGTATGTCATGTATGTCATATATGTTATGATGAATTGAAAATGGGGGACCCTGATGTAAACAAGACGAAAGTCTTTCTCTGGTCTCCATCCCCTTAACAATTGTCTGTATTGAGCTGTACTGTATTGTACCCATTCTGCAATCTGTTAATACAATTTTCAATCAATCAATCAATCAATCAAGACCCGCGTTGCGGGCACTGCGTTCCGTTCTCAGAATGGATTTGAGAGAGATGTGTCATCCAGTTTGAATTGGAGCATGCACTGTAATATGCGCACTGCCAGTCATCAGGATATGCGGAGATATTCAGACTCTAGATCTATTTGCAGAGCCAGATGAGTGGCAACCTGTGCGATTGGCTCTTGACAACGCACAGTTCAGTATTGACAAAGCCTACAGTACTTTGCTGGAATGATACATTTTGCACGTACAGTATACAGTATGTGTGTATGCGCGCACTGCGGGAGGTAGCCAGAAGTGTGCAACTAGCCAACTACTATTATATTACTATATGAATACAGTATATTCCACTATATATAGCTATAGATGCTGTATGATGACAATTATACATTTGATTCCTATCTAATTTTGATCCATCGCAAAGCGCTCCAGCGCTTGAATACGGCCGGGGGATCCGATGCAGACCCACAGCTCTCGTATTATAATGAGCCCGCGAGGCGTGTCTCTGTATGCAAATGACTTGCCCGAGAACGTGCATCCAGTTTAGAATGAGTGGAATTCACCATTAAAAAAACCTGGGTAAGAACAGATTCTGACTTTAAGAACGGCTTGATGAATGTGGGGGTGGCTTTTCTTATTGTTCTCTTAACAGACAGGTAAGCAAGAATATAAGAAAAATAATAAGAGAGTATTGTTGAATGAGGCCCAATGTCCGTGGCGCAAGGGCATACTTTTCTGAGCTTAAAATGAAAGTGCAAATATCAGGCCCGGGCGGCTTTGCAGTACGTGCAACCATAATGCCCTGATCCATCAATATTTTCACTGCTCTCTCAGGCTGGAAATAAGGACGTCCAGTTTGAGCTGAATGAGGTTCCAGAGGGAAGACGTTTATGGCTTTCCACGGTAAACAACCACAGATGGAACAACATTTCACCACAGACTGTACTGACTATGCCAATATAGAATATTCCACTGACAACTCCAGAGGCCATTTTTATCCAACGCCATGACCTCCTTTTCTTTAAGCCAGGGCTAAACCAATGGGAATCCGGAAACAGAGGGAAACAAGTGCAAATTCGTAATAGCTGCAACCTTTTTTGGGATAGGCCACTCCCATTACCATGCCCCCTTTTAGTCAATTGGCAGGAACACACACACACACACACTTTCACACACTTGACCTCCATGCCCAATTTCAGCTTCCTAGGGCAAAACCTGTGGCCGCTAGAGGTTGGAAAATCTTTTGTGGACCAACGAAGAGACCGACCGACTGACAGATATCCCTTTTATACCGGCCAGGCTCCGTGCTGGAGCCGGTTCCCGAACGTAATCTCGCACCGGCCGGCGCGTTCAGACCAGGATTAATTGGTTCAGAACGTGACAAATCGGTGCTCAGCTGGCACCGGAAAATTATTGTTTTTTCCTCGCGAACCGTGACATCATCAGTGGCCGTGTCATAGTGGGCTGTGAAGACGAGTAGTAGCGAGTCAGCGCGCGAGCCAACACACAAAAGAATACACGCACACACACGCTGTATACATTTGAAATTAATCATACCAGCAAATTAGGCTTCTATTATTCGAATGACTTGTTTTAATGGGTATCATATAGTAGTAAGTCCTACTGTAGAACATGACATATTAGCATGACATCTGATTTATTAATGCCAATAATGGACAACCGCAATTGGCACTTGAAAAGTGTAAATCATGTATTAGTCAGTATTTCATTACGGCCCGTTTAGCTCAGCTGGTTAGTGCGCTGCCTGTGGAGCGAAAGGTCCCGAATTCAAATCTTGGTAAATAATTTTTTTTTGTAACGTTAATTAATTTATACACTCTGGTTGATAAGATAAGATATTCCTTTATTGATCCCCTTGGGGAAATTCAGGCATCATAGCAGCATGGGGGATGGGGGGGGGGGGGTGGGTACAGGTAGTAAAAACTACACAAGCAGTGTAAACAAATAAATCAATATAATTTACTATCTAACTAACTGAAATATACAGTATCACAGTAGTCACATAAGGTGCAGTATGCATAAGGTAGTGTTATTGTCCTTTTTGGGACACCAGTGTATAAATTAATTAACGTTACAGAAGAAAAAAAAAGTTACCAAGATTCTAACTCGGGACCGTTCGAACTCGGGACCACAGGCAGGGAAACTAACCTGCTGAGCTAAACGGGCTGCCATGAATTGCGACTGACTAATCCATCATTTACACTTTTCAAGTGCCAATTGCGGTTGTCGTTTATTATTGGCATTAGTAAATGAGATGTCATGCTAATATGTCATGTTCTACAGTACGACTTACTACTGTGATACCCATTAAAACAGTAATTAGAATAATAGAAGCCTACTTTGCTGGAACGATTCATTTCAAACGTATACAGTGCGTGTGTGTGCTTTTGTGTGTGCTCGCGCGTTGAGGCTCGCTCTCCACGCATTATTTCTACCCCCGCCTGGGTAACACCCCCGTTGATGACGGAGACGGTGGAATGTTGGTTCTGCTTAAATGGGTGTAAACGCGGGGTGGTTCGCCAGAGAGCACCAAGGTTCAGAGGGTTAACTATTCGTCTCTTAAAAGGACATGTGTCACAATCGTCAAAACTAGGGCTGATCTTCGAAGCTTTTTTTGGCAATCGAAACTTCGGGGCCGAGCTTCGATTTTAATTCGAAGCTTCGGAAAAAATAAAAATAATAATAATAATTATAATATATATATATATGTTATGTTGTGGGACTTGTACAGCACTTTGGTAAACTTTGTTGTTTTTAAATGTGCTCTATAAATAAAGTGGATTGGATTAATTAATTAAGTAGCCCCTTTCGTGACTGTGACGCAGCCAACAAGGTTTCACTCGGCTGCGCTGCCTGGGTGCAGTGGGGCTGCTCTCACAGCCAACGACATGACATTACATAATTATGTTGCAACCTTCGTCTATCAAGCAAACAATTATATTATATTTAATTTATCATTTATAATTTATAATTATATCAGACAATGCACCTACAAAAGCAGATGATTACAATTAAATTAGCCAACTTGGTAACACATTAGTCATAGCAGCATAGGCATAGCCTTATTAATGTTTTGTGTGGCGTCGCCGTCGTGTACAACTCCAAGGGATATTCCCTTGGAGATGCATTTTGGAGGCAAAAAAAGATTATATATATATATATATATATATATATATATATATTTTTTTTTTTCACTTTGATTTTTTTTTATATGTTCGAAGCTCATGCCATCGAACGAAGCTTCGAAGCTTCGAAGTATTTAAGACAGCCCTAGTCAAAACCATCACAAAACCATCATCATCAGCACCATTATCTTCATCATCATCGTCAGCACCGTCATCCTCCTCACCATCATCACCACCACTGTCACAGCTTCATAATAAACTCCTTTATATGAGTCTCTCTGCTCCGCTCTATCTCATGGCATCATTACACTGGAAAGTAGGGATGCTCGATATTGGCTTTTTTACCGATACCGATATACCGATATTGTCCAACTCTTAATTTCCGATACCGATATCAACCGATACCAATATATGCAGGGTCCCCCCCCCCCCCAAAAACGTAATAATTTCAGGTAATTAACATTACATATCTCTTGTCGTGTAATTAACACAACATTATGCATACTTTGACAATAAATAAAATAAAAATGTGTTCTTACTTGCTTCTGCCTGGGTAAATAAAGGTTAAATAAATGTAAAAAAAAAAAAAAAAAAAAAAAAAAAAGTGAAAACCGATACCGATATTTTCCGATATCACATTTTATGCCAATATCGGCCGATAGTATCGGTAGGCCGATAATATCGGACATCCCTACTGGAAAGGCAACTGAGGTGAATTGGCCTGGCATTACGGACTGGCATTAAAACGCATCTCCTATCTCATATATCTAAACTGCAAACCGGGGTCCGGAGAGTTTAAGTTATTTAGTTTTTTACCCTAGAGAAATGTCTCCTTCATTTCCAGACCTCAGTTTCCAGCTCAGAGGGGCGCACGTCTTAAAGATATGAAGGATGGTTTGCCATGTTAAGAAGAGCATCCTGGGTAATAAGTGTGCCCCCTGATTATTTTTGAAAACTATTCCTTCTCCGTTGGCTGAGCTCCAAACCACCCAAAGTAAACACGACGCTCACAGGGAGAAACATGCACATTCTTATTTGCAGCATTTCATTCAAAACACAGTGTTCTTTTTGTTGAATCCTTTTTTTGAGCGCGGGCCAATATGAAAATTAGAAAAATACACACCATATAAATATATGTGTTTTCATCACTGGTCCCCGGGCATACACACTCTACTCGGGAAGCAACCACAGGTTTCTATTTGTCCTCTAAAGACTGTGGGTTAATGGCTTCAACTGAAACTCTCTTTTTCGAGAAAAAGGGGCAGAGGGCCAAATATTGAGTTTGCCGTATTTGGGGCTGGTGTGTCGAGAGTAGACAGCGCTTAACCGCTATGATTACATTAGCTGATACTGGACAGAGCGTGTGGGTAGAAAGGAGATATACATGTTGTGGCCGTCGGATGAAAACCACTTATCTCCGAAAATATTTTCTCTTCAGAAATTCGGGGGGAAAACAGCCTTGTTTTCAGATTAAAATCAATCATGTCATACATTGTTTTTTTTTTTATGTGTTTTATAGGGTCCTGGGGTTGAGAAACTGGCTCACGTTGATAGAGAACCGGTAAATGTGCATTCCCAGTAAAAAAAAAATAAAATAAAAGTTTTCCACCCGACAGCGACAATTTCCCATCGTTCAATTCAGTGAAGACAGCGAGGGCATAAATTGGGTCTCACTGTCATCCATTTGTGGGACTCGAACATGAATCTGTCAAATGTTGTCTGCATTGCTTTTAGAATAACTGATTCTGTTTTGCGGAGACAGAAGGAAAAGGGGGGATCAAAACCACAGTATGAGTCAAAAGGACACTTTCCAGGACATAACCAACGGTCTTGATTATGGACAGTGTTTCACAATGGTACTGTATTGCATTATTTTATTTTCTTCCTCTTTCTTTCTTTCTTTCTTTCTTTCTTTCTTTCTTTCTTTCTTTCTTTCTTTCTTTCTTTCTTTCTTTCTTTCTTTCTTTCTTTCTTTCTTTCTTTCTTTCTTTCTTTTTTTGAAAGTTGTGGTTGACCAAAACCATTTCCTGAAATGGTCTTCAGTGTATTGGAGCGTCAGACGCGGAGGCTGGGAAAGTACAGATTCTCCTTCAAAAAACACACAAAACAACTACTAAAATACAAGCCGTTTCAATGAACACCACCCGTGCCAATAGTTTAAACAATGGATTATTCAAATGGTCAAAGGCTGATCCAGCAGTAGGTCAGTATGCCCTACAGCAGGGGTGTCAAACTCATTTTCACAGAGGGCCACATCAGCATTATGGTTGCCCTCAAAGGGCCAAAGACCGTATAAATGTTAATGTAATGTAAAATAGATGTAGCTACACATTTACATATTGTTAAACATGTTGTTTCTGTATTTATTACTTATTCAAGTTATACATATTGCATATGCATTTGCATAAATGTAAAAATATATGTTAGCTTATGTTATTTTAACAAATAATTTTAGTTTATCAGAACCCCATATTACTCCATCAATCAATGATCAAACCATTCAAGTCAAGTCAAGTCAAGTCAAGAGTTTTAATTGTCACGGCATACAGGTATACAATGAAATGCGGGTGGTCTTGCCCGCAACGATGTGCAATACAGTGGTACATATAATAGAATCAAAATGAAAAAACAACATTGTGCAGTAAACAGGTAACAGGTAACATGGAGTGACACCTCGGTATCTGTACATAGTTATTTACAGAGCATATGGGACATGCTAGTTAGCTTTGGTAGTGCAATACACTGTTCCTGTTATTCTAATTTAAAGTGTCCTTTCCTTTGGCCATAAGTGTGCGTGTGTGCGACATGAGTGTGTGCCCGCTCATGTTAAAGTGTTAAGTGGCTGCTCGTGTGTGAGCGTGCACAGTGTGCGTGTCGTGTGTGTGTTCATGTGTGCTTGTGTGTGGATAGTTCAATGTTCTGAGCACTCAATGTTCATTGTTCATGGCTCTGATGGCCTGGGGGAAGAAGTAAATAACAAAGAAGAATATCATCAAATACAAGCTATGACATTAAGTTTGTTCAAAACCTTTTTGTCACAGTCAAGAGGGGCAGAACTAACAACTGTGAGCTGCAAAGAACATGTGGGACAGATGTAGCAGATGTTACAAAAACAAATGGCTGCACACAACCTTGCAGAGGCCATACATCCAACTAATGGAAGATAGTTTAATTAACTTTAATTAACAGATTGCAGAATGGGTACAGTACAGTACAGCTCAATACACACAATTGTTAAGGGGATGCAGACCAGAGAAAGACTTTCGACGTGTTTACATCAGGGTCCCCCATTTTCAATTCGTAATGAAATTGCTATTATGTGTCTGCATGAACACACAACTGTAACTGTACTCAAAAATAACAAAATAAGGGTTGTCTCAGTTCACAACTATATTGGTCAAGTTTTGGGTGGGACTTGTTTGCGTCCCTACAGCTTCTTATTCAATTGAGCGAGATGCTCGGTTATGTCACACAGCCAGTTTGCATCTGACAGTTCAGACAATATTTCTTCAACCCTTTGTTACCTATTCCGCCTGGATCTTTTTTGTATTTTGGGCTGTAAAATTGTCAAAGAATGTCTGAGGAGTAAGTGCTTTTGGCTTTTTTCCTTTGTTACTTCATCAATACCTCAGATGTTCAACATACATGTATGTGTAAGAATGTGTAATAACTAAGGCTGTCAAAGTTAAAGCTTTATTAACGCATTAACCCACAATTATTTTAACACTGCTATTTTTTTAACCCAATATTAATGTAAAAAAGAAAAAAAAAAGAAAAAATTTACCTGCGCTCTTGGGGGGCCACATCAAATGACGTGGCGGGCCGCATTTGGCCCGCGGGCCGTGAGTTTGACACCTACAGTATGCCCTACAGTGTAATGGCACTATTTAATGACTATTAAAACATTGAGTGTTTCTCTTTTAAACTACAAAAATCTTTTTCAACAGGCGGCTAAGTGGCGCAGTGGGCAAGGCGCTCGCCACTAATGCAGGAGATGCTGGTATTGAGCCCAGCTCTCGGCGTTGCTACCGACTTGGCTGGTCGTTCATACTAATACAATTGGCAGTATTAAGAGGGTGGGAACGGTGGGTGCGGATTGGACGTTGTGGACAGCGACTCCTACAGGTCGGTTGGTGCGCCTGTACAGCAGAATCAGGAAGTATCGGGGGCAGTGTGAGCCTCCCACGTGCTACTCCTCGCCGCTGAGATCGCGCTGTTCAGGTGAAAAGATGCGACAGCTGCCTCCTCGTGTACCGGAGGGGACAGTGACGTGATGCAAGGCTTGGTCCTCACTGCAGCCGACCAGTGGGAAGCATAGTCTAGCAACGTTCGAGACAGGGGAGGGGAGAATTGAAGGGTGAATTGGCGAGGCGAAATTGGGATGGGAGAAAAATAGAAAAATAAGGAGAAAAAGTGGATAAAAAAAAATCTTTTTCAACAATAATATATCATATTATATCATTGTCAGGGTAGTTGTGATTCTTTGAGAACATCGGCGCCCTCACGACAAATGAACACGCTACGGTGCCAGAGGACCGAAGAGCAGTTTTAGGTTATTTCGTAGATAGCTCCCGCTCTGCTCTATGGGAAATCCCTTTTAGCATAGGGCTACTTGAAAGAATTTTGCTACAATGCACCTGCACCTGTCCGGCCACGCCCACTCTCGCCCTTAAGAGAGGGGTGTGACCGTACTTCCGCTCTTCCCTATTCTTTCACAACAGAAGTGTTTTTGCTACAGGCACACGTTCTTGTGTTGCGATTTTTGTCAAAATGGCATCACCACCGCCTGGGAAACGCCAGCGGTCACCGTCATGACCTCCTCCATGCGCCACGGGGCTCCCTAATCCCACACTTGTGGTGAAGTGGTGAGCTCCGTGTGGAGCTGGGTGCGCGCCGCACGGTTGCAGGTGCAAACCCCCCGCCTCTGCTCGCTCCCACCATCGGTGGTGAAGCGGCTAGGCGGGTGGTCTGACGAGGCTCTTGCACCGTCGGGGCAGCCCCCGCCTACCAAGTGGGGTGGCCCCCGATCACAAGAGTTACGAGCGGACGGTAGAGGACGCTCTCGTCCTGAGCTCATGGTGGCAGCAGCACGCCAGGGAGAGAGAGACATGGGCAGCTGGACGCATCTCGAGCGATACTGTTACACACCGCCAGGTCGGGGGGACTGGCTGTGAGCCGTATTCCCCTTTAATTCCTTATCTCTCCCTCTGGTGTTTTTCAGCTCTTACGCCTAAAAACCTCCATATTCCCCCTCGAAAAATACAACTACGTTTCCTTCAATGTAGAGACCCTCGTATGGTGTGTTTTTATTGAAGCAATGTGTAAAACTTTTCACTGAATGTGTTAGTGTATGCCTCAAACGTAGAATGGGGAGTGACAAGAGGACAGGCCTCATGCCCCTGTCTTAGTTAACCTCCTGTTCTTCTCCCCTCCCTCCTCAAAATACTATGTTTCAAATAAAAGTCCCTCTGAAAGAGAGCGATTTTTTTATGTAACGGACGTGTGATTATTCACTGTGTATTTTGGGATATTGCCTATGAGCGCTCGCTGTCCTTCTGTTGAACAGCTAAGGGCTGGCGAGCAGCGTTTCTCTTGTGAGGAGAGTTGCTGGATTCATATGGGAACGCGTCTTTTAAACAGTCGTATACCTTGAATCAGCGAGTGGTTTTGCTACTTTGTGTTAACGTGCAACCAAGGGCGCTGCCCCTCTCCCCAGAGCCAGTCTGTGTGTTACTGTACCTTAAGGCGCTCCCATAGTCCAGCAGACTGTACACAGAGCAGACTCCGCGGATGTCCGCGCGGACGTCCGCGCGGACTCTTGAGCTTTGATCTCAGCGGACAGCAGACCCACAGGTGCGACGCTCCTATTTTCTGAGGCGCGGACATCCGCGCCGCTGACTTGGTGTCACACAAAACGCTGCTCGGCGTTTTGGTTGACATCGAACTGCATTAAATGTGACACTGCGCGAGCGATTGGTGGCGCGAGGAGAGAGATGAGCCCGTGAAGCGCGCTCTCTCTCTCTCTCTCTCTCTGTCTCTCTCTCTCTCTCTCTCCGTCTCTCTCTCTCTCTCTCTCTCCGTCTCTCTCTCTCTCTCCCTCTCTCTCTCTCCCGCTGATAATGTTCCCTCTGATCTGCCAGTACAGTAGAACAGACAGAATTGTGGGAAATGTAGTAAAACTGGTGCGAGAAATGTAGGAAATAGACCGCGGACGTCCGCTGAGATCTGCTCGACTATGAAAGCTCAAAGAGCCGCGCGGACCTCCGCGGAGTCTGCTCTGTGTACAGTCTGCTGGACTATGGGAGCGCCTTTACGTGCTAGGGTAAAGAAACAGGACGGGCGACAAGTTTTCGCTTATGAAACAACCGGGCTCTAAGTGGACGTGTCTTTTAAACAGGCATGGTCGCCTAGCCCCGGTTTGGTGGTTAGCTGGTTAGCTGGTGTGTTTTGGGTGTTTTCAAGATGATAAGGCATGCACACGCTTATATGTGTCTGTTCATTGTAAACACAGCGCACGGCTAGCGGCGCTGTTCTCTGTTTCTCCTCATATACATGCTTTCGTTTTACGTGAGGCTGGTTGGGGGGGGGGTGAGGATAAATCCTCCCCTTGGGATGTTTGTATCCCGGATAATACCGGCGACGGAGGGTGACGACGCAGCTCAAAACGAGCGCGCCTTTCTTCATTTGGGGATCCTTCGTTAGGATCGTATGTTTTTTCCCTTTGTAGGCATCGCGGGACTGGCGCTGCCGGTATGTGGGGAGTTTTTTCACCCAAGACAGAATGAAGACCACACATTATGCATGTCCAGCCGTAGAGCAGCATCCCGAGCAGGCTAATCGCTTGGCTGAAACGGGACAATGCTCAGCAGGGGAGCCGCCTCATTTACCAGGGGTAATGACTGCTGCTCCCCCCGTTTCAAACCGCCCTTTTCTGTCCCCCCCCCCTTTGGGTGCAATTGCCCCTGCTGCCTCGTTGGCCGAGTCAGGGTACGAAACCCCAACCCCACGAGATACCTTGCTGGCGCAGTCGGGAGGAACCCCGCCCCACGGGACCCCTCGTCGGCGAAGCCACGGTTCAGAAAGTACAACGGGAGGGACCGGGGTTACCTATCTACGATTCTTAGCAGGCCAGCGCCAGTTGGCTACGAGGCCGCTTTGTGATTTTTAATTATTTTTTTTTTTATTTTTTTTTCGTTTATCGCTTTTTACTACTGTGCAGTCCAGTAGAGAGAGAGAGAGGAGGAACGGGAGACAGAGTGGGGGGGAAGACATTCGGCAAATAACAACGGGTCCGGGAATCGAATCCGGGTCGGCCGTGCCGCGACTCAGCGCGTTATGTGGTTCGCCACTGGGGCGCCCAAACAGGTGTGATTCTTACCGCGTGGCTACAGCAGTACCACATGTCGGTGTGGATGGAGGGAACGTTGAGCAATTTGCACGCCCTCGCCCTCCGTTTTTGGGTTCTGAAACAGACTCTATTATCGGAGTCCGCGGCAGCGACAGAGCCTCTTCCTCGGGGGGTCATCGCGGCATGCCAGGCGGAGAAGGGCCTTCATCTGTTGTAGGCCCTGTCCGATGCGCTGGCGGTGTAGAGGGTGGTGTCACGAATAAACGCCTGGAGAGGTCTCGATGCCACGGCCTCGTTGACCTCACCAGGTCCCTTTTGTCGGGTCCTGGACCCTGGCCTCGGTGGTAAGCCTGCCTTGAGTAGCCTGGGGCTGGGACCTCCTTCGCGCCCTGCTGCTACGGCTTTGCCTGTGTGGTCGGGGTTTGGAATCCTGACCCCTCGGGACGCCTCGCGGGCAGTGTCGGGGTTTAACGACCCCGACCCCATGAGGTGTGGAAGCGGTTTCACGTACGTTCCCTGGTGGCAGGCGGGGCACGCGGTCGGGTAGTCGCAGGCCCTTCTGTCCCGCGGTGCATTGTAGCTAAATTCTTTCAAGTAGCCCTATGCTGAAGGGGATTTCCCATAGAGCAGACCTCTCGATATCTACTCATATAACTAGGGTTATAGGATAACCTTCGTTCTGCACACTTATGTCTAAGCAAGTTTCTTTAATGAAACAAAAGCCTAGCTTTCTGTCATAAGACCTTCATCAGGACTTATGACCGAAAGCTAGGCTTTTGTGGAATTAAAGAGATTTGCGTGGACCTAAATGCGCGGAACCTTCTTTCCTAATACAGGTTAGTTGTGATGCTTTGGTACCTTGTAAAAAGTAAACAAATTAGACCATCGCTGAAACAATTGGTAGTTCTCATGATAAGACCATGTTTCTCATTAACCTTGTTGCTTTGCTTGAGATGTCGCTGTTTGTTCCTGCCCCCAGGGGAGCTTCCCACATGGGTTTGTTTTGAAGAAGCTACTAGAGGCTCAACAGCCCCTTCTAGCCATGCGTGTGGAGTTATTTTTGTCCAAAAAAGCGATTTTTGTTTGGAAAGTGTTCCTTTGCACCTTAATACCATTCAGTACAACTCCTGTGGATCCGACCAGCTGGCACATAATGTCAATATGAAATAGAGGTTAATGAAGCACTCGTTGCCGTCAGATTAATTATCTTTCTTTATTTCTGAGGTAATCCTGCCAACGTATGGCCATTGAATTCACAAGAATATTGATGTCAAAATCCGTTGTGTCTTTAAGTAGTGCCTCATTTTCTTATAGAGCCTAAACACTTTGAGTGCCATTCCCCCCACTTCTTTGTATTTTAAAATAGTAAACCACATGTAGGCACTGTACACTATAATCATTGTCAGACAGTATAAAGTGCACTCTCCGACTTCCAGAAATAGCACTGTAGTAGTGAAGTGAAGTTTAGACTTCAGAGAGGGAGAGTAAAGTACAGAAAAAAAAGGTACCGTTGGGTACCGGTATCGATTCCCAGGTAAAAAGAAACATTTTCAGGCTCGGTGTCCCGAACAGACCCACCGCGTAGGCCAGATGCAAGCCGCATTTTACAATAAACCTCTGTGGGGCTGCTTAAAAAAAAATTATAATCGTAAATTCTATCGCAATCGCAATATCTGTCAGAAAAATCACAATTACATTATTTCCCAAAATCGTGCAGCCCTAGATACAGGGTGGGGGATGCATAGCTTCACAGTACAAATACAATATAGTAATATAAGAAGTACAAACACACGATAGTCCAGTGGTGAGAGAAGTATAGTAGTAGTATTAGTAGTAGTATCAGCAGCAGAATTAGTTGTTGTTGTTGTTGCTGCTGTTGTTTTAAAACCAGGCACTGCTTTGCAATGCAGTTACAGAATAGTAATACAAAAGGGAAATTAAATAAAGGCGAAGAATCAGTGTGGATATGCATGTGGCTGGACACATCCTATACTGCCCTACTGCTTGAACCCTCTAAAGTTAAGGATTATCAGGAGACACATTATGGCAGATCCGAGCACAGTTATGTCAACCGAGTGTGATTTTATACATTTGGCAATATTATAAGCATTGGGCCTATCGTTACAGTTGTATCGGTACGTGCATTTTATATATCTTTTTTTTTTTTTATATGTGAAATAACCAACATCCAAACACAATAGCATTTTTGGGGGAGATTCCATGACTTTTTAATTCATGGTCAATTTAAGGATAAGCAAGCCACCAAATGGTTTATCAATTGTAATGTGAGGGAAAGAAGGCACACAGGTTTGGTGTTCAGTGTTCTCATATGATTTGCTGGTCAGTTACTATACTTTGCCTTTGTAGGGCATATTAGTATACACACTTAGAGGGATACAGATGTAGCGGTACTCATACACATGTCGAGGGATACTCTGCTGCACAAAGGCAAACGGCATGCCTTGTATTATTTTCCTAGATCACCGCAGAGTTGTCCGATAATGCTCCTCTCTGTCTGCTAATCCTTTAGTGAGGATGAGATTCCTGGGTAAATGAGCATGTAAAGTGAGACTTTCCTTTCCAGATCACACTTCATCACATGGATGATAAATAATATACAGATAATATTTACCCTGGTCGCCGTAAAGCGCCTGTATTATGGGAAATACAGATATATATTTGTTTTATGTACTTGTTTTGGTCATTTGCCATTCTTTACACCATAGGCTAACATTTACTTCCTTGTTGTTGGCGTGTTTTCAAAATGTGATCCCAGGGGCTTTTTGGATTTTCCTCCACTATTTGTTCATTTATTTCCTCTTCAAAATATAGGGGGGGGGGGGATCTCGAAAATTATAGCTCTGCTGAATCTTGTTTTTAATGGCCTGTCCACTATCTGGAAAAAAAATATGAATATGTTACTTTTGACATATTGCGCCGCATGAATGTTTTAGCGGATGAGGTTCCTGGATATTATAAACTCTATGAGTCACTGCCACTCCTTTTCAACTGTGCAATTTGCATTTGATGATAAAAACCACAGACCACAAGACTGGTTGTCCTTTGGAAATGCTCGCAGACCACATTCTGACTTAAAGCAGCATTCAGTTCCTAATTATACCCTGCTCTGGTCGTGGGCCCTAAAGAACACCACTTCTGTCCCTGATGGAAACAGTGTGTTGCTCTGCTGCTGCTCTGAGAAAAGCAGCACACTTCTTCCTCCGTTATGTAAGTAAAAAAAAAAAAAAGTAAAAAAATAAAAAGCATGGGTCATTCCCTCCTAAACAATCAGAGGTGCTTTTCCTAATATCCTAATGGACACTGGTACAAAGAAAAGATAGATGAATGAATCTCACATGGTGGCAGATCTGCATGACAATGGATTCTATGTAAATGTGTAGAAAAACAATGATGCACTGTCTGTTGATGAGGGGGGGGGGGGGGGGTTCCTTTCACATACACATCGTATGTGGACTATGGATTGAAAGTATATTTATAGAAATGCCTCAAGAAGAGCTTTCAATTTTGAGATACAACTGATCCTGTAGTTTTAGATGTGACAGTGGCATATTATAGTAAGCCTATATTCATGGATGCATGGATAGCCTGTATCCATCGACCCCCATACCATCTAAATTGTTTTATTTAGACCAAGCACCACAAGCAGGGAGATTTTCAGATAGAAATTAAATACGAGACACTGTTAGGTTTCATATGACGTTCATAGTTTTTTACACAATATTCCCTTTTTTTGGTGCTGAGCCAAAGAAGATACACAAGGTATCGCAAGTCATGAAGAAGTTTCATAAACCATTTTGGGAGGATAAATAAAATTGTGCGCCCTTCCTTGTGAGTATTCATTATAACATTGAAATTAGTATCCATATTCCCTTCACGATCAGATATTCATTCCATACAATAATGACACATAAATGTGATACAGATAAAAAAATACTTTTGTTTAGAAATATGGTCTCTGGTTTTGTCTGTTAATGTTGGTCTGGTAGCTAAGCAACCGAGCACGTAGGG
The DNA here is from genome assembly GCF_963971535.1 of Notolepis coatsorum. NCBI lineage: Eukaryota > Metazoa > Chordata > Actinopteri > Aulopiformes > Paralepididae > Notolepis > Notolepis coatsorum. The sequence continues at coordinate 48,702,396 of NC_140177.1, read as the reverse complement.
TCACTGTCACTCTGTGGGTCAAACCCATCAGATAGCTGCACACATCAGCATGACCCCATTGTGCAGAAGACATGGGTGAGCAAACAGGAAGCCAGACTCTACAATATTTACAAGCAGGGAGAGCAGGTAAGTTCTAATGGACCCATCCATTTTTAACAAGACACTCATAGGAGAACAGAATAAAGGACGAAAAGCACGAAGAGAGCTTCCTGAAAGTAAAGGCTTTCTTTTTTAGATGCGAAGCACCTCTATGACCGGCGACGTCACTGACTCACTCATTCCTTCAATAAGTCGTTCATTCGTAATTAATTCATTCAATCACAATTACAACTTACAGCCCCTAGTGGCAGCTCAGTGGCATGGCACTTTGTTTCAATCTATACTTGACATCTTGATAACAACAACAATCACTGTGTGCAACACAGGTCTGCAGACTGCAGCGACACAGGGCAACCACCCAGAGCACAGGGCAGCCACCCAGAGCAAACCATCTCAACAAAATCATTACATGCTGAACACCATTACATTTTACTGACTTTCTGAGCCGTGTTCATAGGTTAGCTTAGTATTCAAGTTTTCTATTGCCTATTTGTTGATCTGAGAAGAAGAGAGAGATAGAGAGGGAGATAGAGGGAGAGAGAGAGTGGGAGAGAGAGAGGGGGAGTGAGAGAGGGGGGAGAGAGATAGACAGAGAGAGAAAGAGGGGGAGAGAGAGGGGGAGAGAGATAGAGGGAGAGGGAGAGAGTGAGAGAGATAGGAGAGAGAGAGAGAGAGAGAGAGAGGGATCAGTCTCTTGCTCTCTATGTTTTTCCATTTGACAAATATCACAGTAGATGCAATGTTACTCTTTCATCACATCCACATGTGTGTTCGTTGCATGCGGCAAATTATGTGCACAAATGGCACGGTCCGAGTTAAACAATACAGACCTCAGCTCCCCCTTAAAGCCTGTGATGTTTGACATGACCTGTCCTTGTTTCTTAATACAAGGATCCATAAATGAATAATGACGAGGACATGTGGTGTCAAAGGTTTTGAGGGGTTTGACTTCTTACTGTTTGCAGCCAACATCTACAGTACCTTCTATTTTGATTTGATTTGATTTTAAATCTTTATTTCGAACATGTAAATATAAACAAAATAAAACAAAAACAAACCATTCATCTCTAGCTATAAAATGGAAAACATAAAAATAAAATAAACATAACTCAATTTACATGTTCGAAAAGGAGTAGGAAGAAGTATACACTTATTTAATCCTACCCCTTTTCCACTACTCAAAATTTATGTAATTTCTTACTAATGTAAAACCTTATAAACAAATATATATATAAAAAATATATGCAAAACATAAAAAAATATATAATATATATATATATGTAAAACATGAAGAACATTTTATAAAAATCTATCTAACTACAATGACAAACCACCAAAGTGGAATGCTGGTTTCAGTAGTCCTCTCTTTTTCTTGTTGACAGATGGCTGGCGAGGGTCGTTTCAACTGAGATTACGTCAAAATATATCACGATAAAAGAAATGCATCCAAAAGCGCACATTTCTACAGAGGAGGCCTTGCGGCGAGTCGGGTCTTCTTTTGCCAGACACTACACTGGCAACGTGTCACTACTGAGCAACACCTCCACGGGTCTAAATGGATGTGACACTCTCTGGCACGTCAACCGCGATAAATCATTTCCAAAAGGCCTTGGGAGGGTCATGGGGTGGGTATCATACTGCCCACTCGGGGCGTTACCAGGCGGTATTAGTAGGGATGTGGAACAAGCTAGTGTTCTAGCATCATCCTGAGTCCTGACATGGGAAGGCTTCTTTATATCCAGTCATTGGACACTACATGTGTATAGGGAAAGGTGTCAGTCTGAGAAAATGTTTTGACCGTAATAATATTTAATCAGAAGGTCTTAGACGAATGAACATGTGTTTTGGTTTAAAAATAATAATAATAATAATAATAATAATAATAATAATAATAATAATAATAATAACATCACGTTAGACTAAATAAATGGCAGTGTGTATTAGATTCCAATCCTAATTAAATGTACTGTATGTTGTTTTTACCAATCATCACCACCTGGTCATCTGAGTGAAGGCGGAGCACTAAAGCGGCCCGGAGGCATTCTGGCGTCAAACACTTGAGTGACAGATAGAGGTCACGTGTTTCTGCGACGCTGCCAGCATCGAACAGGCCCATTCCCCATCGTCATCCAAGGACAGTGCCATCTATAGAGAACTAGGGCACAGCCGTCGTTTGTGTAAAAAAACCCTAATTGTAACTGCCTTCCCAATAATCTCTCTAAATTGAGAGACTAATCAGGCTCTGCTTAATTATGGAGGTGTCTCTCACCTCCTCCAACATTCCAACCCTTTGATTTGCTTATTGAAGAGTCTGCCGCGAGTGAAACGTGACGGGGTGGGCGGGTTGAATCGAGGGCTTCTCAGAGGAGACCTCAAAGCACACGGTCTGATTGACTCTGGTGGAGATACCGGAGAAAAGAATAGAATCACCTTTGATTGATTGATTGAAAACCATATTAACAGATTGCAGAATGGGTAAATACAGTACAGCTCAATACTAACAACTGCTAAGAGGATGAAGACCAGAAAAAGCCTTCCGTCTTGTTTACATAAGGGTCCTCCATTTTCAATTCATCAAGACATTTATGACATACAAATATACGGTACTGTGTAAGAAAAATATATCATAAAAAGGCTGTCAAAGTTAACGCAGTATTAATGCGTTAACGCACGATTCTATTAACGCCACTATTTTTTTTAACTCATGATTAACTTTTTAGAATACATTTAAATTCTTTTACATTTTTCATTTTTTTACATTTTTTACTAGACTTCACTCAGGTGTATTATTGATACTCTCATTGATACTATGTTTGTTTCTGACTCAAAGTGTGTGTGTGTGTGTGTGTGTGTGTGTGTGTGTGTGTGTGTGTGTGTGTGTGTGTGTGTGTGTGTGTGTGTGTGTGTGTGTGTGTGTGTGTGTGTGTGTGTGTGTGTGTGTGTGTTTGTGTGTGTCAGTGTGTGTGTGAGAGAGAGAGGGGGGGCGGGGGTGTGAGTCCTCAGCCCTTGTGTGGGTGAATGTAACAAGTTCCTAATGTTTTCTTTTCCCTATTATTTCATGCACACTTTATTCATTGTTTAAAATTATTATTTTCTTTTAAGTTATTTTGTACATCACTCTGTTTTGAATTTGATGCAAATTTGCAACCTTTTATCTTTATCTTTTATCTTTTATTACGGATCCCCATTAGTCATCACTGCAGCAACAACTAGTCTTCCTGGGGTCCACACACAAAAAAACAGTACATACATACATAACATTATAGTAGCATACATTTAAAAATATATTCCAATATTCCTACATATAAAAATAATTCCAAATTACAGTACACAGAGTATCAGATCACAGAAAATACAATAAAAGGGATTAAACTCTCACAGTCATATCTTTACAGTGCACACATCTGTTTTTCTTTAATGTAAACTAATTTCTTTTTCTCTCAATGCTCTTTTCAAATTATTTTTAAAACGTATCTTACTGGTTATCTGTGTAAGATGGCAGTTTATTCCAATATGACATGGCTCTATATAACACAGTTTTCTTTGCTGCATTGGTTTTTGGTAGTAGCAGTGTGAACGTTTCCCTACAGGCATGCCTAGTACCATACTTGTGTCGATCATGTGTACATGTTAGCTGTGAATACAATAGGGCTGTCTTAAATACTTCGAAGCTTCGTTCGATGGGTATGGGATTCGAATATGAAAATAAAATTCTATTATAAAAATAAAAAAAAGATTTAAATTTTTTTTGTGCAAAATCATCTTTGTTAACTACAACAAGCAATGCTGTTTGTTATTTAAGATGAGGTCGGACTCGGCACTGACAGATTTGTGTTCATTGTGCTGCTTTTATAAAGCTTCAAATGACGGCTTACAATATTTCATGAAAGAAAAGTGTTTTGTTTGTCTAAGATTTAAAAAGGTTTAAACTTTACAGCACTGACAAAGTTGAACAAAGTGCTGTACAAGTCTCACAACATAAATTAAAAAAAATATAATAATAATAATAATAATAATAATAATAATAATAATAATAATAATAATAATAATAATAATAATAATAATAATAATAATAATAATAATAATAATAATAATAATAATAAATAATAATAATAATAATAATAATAATAATAATAATAATAATAATAATAATAATAATAATAATAATAATAATAATAATAATAATAATTTAAAAATAATTATAATTATTTTTTTTCTTTTTTATTTTTTTTAAGCTTCGAATTCAAATCGAATCTCGGCCCCGAAGCTTCGAATTCGAAGGTCAGCCCTAGAATACAAACAGATAAGTTCTTTTGAGATATATATATTCCTCATGAACAAGATCAGGCTGCAATCCAGTCTGTCTTCCACCTTCAACCACGACAGCTTGGTATGCATCCCCTCCACACTGTTTCTCATTGAGCAGTTCAGGGCCAGACGGGCCGCTCTGTTCTGAGTGAGCTGGATCTTATTGAGCTCTTGTCTTGAGGCATTAGACCAGACAGCTGGACAAATCAATCAAGGTGAGAAAGAACTAATGACTGTATCACTTGCTTCAATATCAGATCGGTTAGAAAATAACTACACCTTCTGATAATTGAAATACCTCTGCTCATTTTGGCAACCAGATTGTTGGTGTGAGTTGACCATGAGAGTGTTCCATCAAGTGTGACACCCAATAGCTTTGCCTCTCTAACTTGCTCAATAACTGTTCCGTCTAAAGATGTTATGGTTTGTAACCGACCCCAATCGCACAACACAAGACAGGTATGAGAGTAAGCCAAGAACTGGGCATTTATTGAAAACAACAGAAAACGGCACTGTCCCTTTAAGGGAGAACACAAATTACAGGAAAACAAGAACTTGGGAAAATAGGCACAGTGCCTTTAAGAGGCGAGCTGGCTAAGGGGAAGGCTAAGGGAAGGCTAACGGACAGGGCCAGGGCAAGGGACAAGGCAGGAACAGGGAGGACTAGGAGGACTGGACAGGGAGGACTAGGAGGACTGGACAAGGAGGACTAGGAGGACTAGAAGGACTGGACAGGGAGGACTAGGAGGACTAGAGAGGGGAAACAGGGACAGAGGCCCGCGGAGGCGGGCTGGGGACAGGGAGGACTAGGAGGACTAGAAGGACTGGACAGGGAGGACTAGGAGGACTAGAGAGGGGAAACAGGGACAAAGGCCCGCGGAGGCGGGCTGGGGACAGGGATAGAGAAAACAGGATAAGGCCTTGGACAGGGCGAGGGCTGGAGCTGCTTACAGGGAGGAGTAGGAGGGCGCAGGCTAGACGTCTGGAGGAGAGCGCGCCGGCTCGGAGAGCGCATCTGGCGCGGAGGTCTGAGTGGTGCGCGTTTGCTTGGAGTACGCGCCGGTACAGCCCCCATGTCAGAAAAATACAAAAACTGTAAAAAATAAAACATTAACTATAGCCTACACTTAAATAAAATAATGTATTTGAGATTCTCTTAAAATTTATTTATTTTTTTATTCTTAAACTAATTTAATCTATTGAATAACAGGTCGTTATTCCTCTGACTTCTGTCTCTCACACACACACACACACACACACACACACACACACACACACACACACACACACACACACACACACACACACACACACACACACACACACACACACACACACACACACACACACACACACACACAGAGCTCCCTCCCCGGGCCCCTGTCCTATAAGGTATTGGCTTGTGTTGCTACACGGACACATTTGTATGTTGCACCACAGTACTTCCTGGCTTACAGAGTAGTAAACAAACACTCCGTCTCTTATTATATGTGAACTAAAGAGTACAAGGTTTACACAACAGCCCCCACCTGCTGTTTTATTGTATTTGTACCTGTACTATCCGCTGTCAGCTGTTTATCTCTCTTTGTGAGCTTGATTAAATAGCGTTAGCTCACGTTAGCTAGCGTTAGCTCCGCGGCTAATTTTAGCTCACCCTGAACTAAATCAATGACTAGGTTCTAAAGCATTCAAGTAGTTTTCACTGCACATAGAAGTAGCCAAACAGCGGGAGCATTTCGGGAGCATATTACCAAAAGCCAGGCAATTTCGAGCCCTTAAGGAATCAAATAGAGTCTGCCATGGCTACATGCTAACGCGCGCAACTGTAGGAAAAACCTGGCAGCGATAAGGGAATCGAAAGTCACAGGAGCCACACGGTTCCAGGCATCGGCCAATTAGGAACCGGTTCCCAACAGGAACCGGTTTTCGATTCCCATCCCTATCAGCCAATGGACATATCGATCTACCAGATGGCGATCGATAACTGGGAAATGCTCGGGGGGATCCAACCGGCTCATGGTAAGATCTTTTTCACGTACATTACATGCTGAACAGAGCTTGTTATGATACTCAACCAGGCGATCAGCGTATGTGGCTACTGAGATGAACACGGTTATTGGTAATCAATAATCAGAAACGACGTCCCCTGCCCCCCCCCCCCCCTTTCATGCATACATGCTTGAGGATCGTACCGATCATATGCAGTTTGAGTTTTAACTGTAGCTTCTGTATAACGGAAATGCCATTGGATATAACGTTAGTAGCTATTAGCCCTTTATCTAGCCTTCCAGGAAATATCCTAGCCGGAATCCCTTATAACACTTATATTCACGGCGCTATAAAATGAGAACGTATTGATGAAATTTCTTTAAGCCATTTTGAAGGGACGGTTTATGGTCTCAATTGACAATGAGAAATGACAGATAGCAATACTATAAAGTATAGATTTAGCTCTACAAATAGCCCCACGGACTGTGCAAGTCTGTTTACATAATTAAGCTGGTCGTCTAGAGTGATATTAGACGCATCCCAGTGGCCGCCAATGTGTTAAGGTCTCTGTTACGACCCTGGCTCAAAGGCCCGCAACCTATATGTAAACCAACACCAAAACCCCGTGCTCAAACTCAAAAAGCTACTCTATCAAGGAATTACTGGTGTAAACTAAAGTACAAGAATAGAAGACTGTGATAGCTATCTGTTTAACCCACACTCCTCTAACCACATACACTGCATGTGTGTTACCAGGGCTGGTTTTAAAGCTGCCAGCAGGTAACCAATCAGCAGCAATTAGCTAATTGGCAGCCCTCACCTGCATGCCCGTGACACAGGAGTGATCAGGCCTGCATGCACAGTGACACAGGAGTGATCAGGCTCCTGGTACATAAGGCCTAACAAAATTAATAGTTGGTTTCAGGTTGGGTGTCAGTTTGGCCATGGGTAGGTAGGGAATTTTTTTTTTTTTTTTTTTTTTTTATTCTTTCCCATGGCGACTATGGATAAGGAATTTCTTTATTTAATTAAAATGTTCACAACAACATGGATGCATGTACTCTGCCAGCATGTTTAATATCCATAATACTAAATGTTTGACTAAGATTTCTATGAAACTTTATTCAAAAAAAAAAAAAAAAAAGGATTTTTTTTTTTTTTTTATATTTTTTTTTAAAAACTCATAAAATATATTGGGTCGCACCTAAATCGGCAGGGTCGGTCGGCAACCTGAAACCAACTATTATTTTTGTTAGGCCTAACACCTCCCCCACCAAACTGGTTGCCCCAGAGGCAACCACTACACAACAACCCATAAACAAAAACAAAAAAACAACTGTGACCCATTAGTTGTCAGGGCCACTACCACAACAGCGATAACGGGCCGGCCCCTGTCGAACACGACCACCAACCGTGTTGTATGCTCCCTTTCAACAGGCCCATCCACCGATACCGACCTGTCAAAAGTAGACTGCAAACCAAAATCAATCTGAGAACTAATCTCACTGCGCTCAACAGAACAGAACACAGAAAAACAAAAACCATAGATCACTGATACCACCACCGCGCCCATATCCATCCCACCTGGCACTGGCAGTTCTGGATACTACAAACCGTGAACATCCAGAGTAGGATGTACCGCCTCAGGTACAGCCCCACCATCCCTGGAACATGGCAGTACGTCAGTCACAAAAACGTCTGGAACACCATCTAAAATGGCGTCACCCAAAATAACATTGTCCTGATCAAAATCAAAATGGCTGCCACTCAACAGACCAGGTCGCGAAGGCGGCTCCTGCTCCACAGGACACAGGTAACTAGGTTGACCATCACACCTAGTGCATGGCAGAGAATCAGTGTGGACATGTGGATCAATGTCAGAATCATCAACTGACATACTGGGACCATCCCTGCCCACAAGTGAAACATTAGGGACAATAGAGCTACTGTGGGAAGGCTGGCAGCCTAAGTCAGGCTTAGTAGCCTCACCAACTAGAACGGTGTCACATGAATCAACAGCACCTCTCATAGCATCCTTCCCACACTCATCCTCCAATTTGTTTGTGGCCTCAGCCACCGTACAGGCTGGGAAGACCTTGAGACACTGCGCTGCCATATCATCTCCTGCCACATGCTTCTCCGGCACGCATGTCAACTCTGGTTTCACCACCGGGCCTAACACAAAGGCACAATCAAGAGAATCATTATGCAGAGGTACATCCACAGTGTGCTTTCCAAAATTCTCAACAGGTACACTTTTCAATTCAACAAAGAATGTGTCACTAAGTAATGTCCCAAGTCGAAGTATCAACAACATCACTTTTGTCCTTTGACATTTCCCGTGTCACAGCACACACAGGGAACACTCCTGGATGTTTCTGTGCCAGCTCATTAGGGACCTCAGAAACCACAGGAATGGGAGTTACAACTGGAGTAGCCAACACTTTGTCACCAGCCAAATCATTCCCTAGAATGAAGGACACCCCCCTTATGGGAATGTGAGAACATACCCCCACAACAACATTGCCTGATACTAAGGGAGAATTTAGCGTGACCTCATGCAAAGGTGCATCCACAAATCCACCCCCAAAGCCCCGAACAACGACACCGGAATGCAAAGAAGAGTTTTCTGAAAACGGCAAAACCCCCTCCAGAATGAGGGACTGAAAAGCACTGGTATCTCTCCAAATTGTTATAGCCTGTTTGGACTCCAGTGCATTAGTCAGGGAAACAAATCCATCCATCATAAATCTTGAGGAACCCTCGAGCTCTTTGTCCACACGTTCGATACTTTCCCCATCACCATCTAACGTTGGCATAGGAGTTCTGCATATGGTTTCTACCAGAGCCACCGTTCTGAAATTTTTCTGCTCAAGCACCGGGCACCCAGCAACGATATGACCAGGTTCTTTACAGTAGAAACAGATAATCCCTTCTGGGAATGCACCAGCAGAACCACCCCGCCTAGGAGGTGAAGTTAACTGACCAGCAGACACAGGTTTTGGGAAACGGCCCCCCTGAACAGGACGCCTATCCCTGGACTCAACACGGTAGTCCTCCAAAAACACGGACTTGTGTGTCAACACAAACTCATCAGCGAAGACAGCGGCGTCGCCTATCTTCGATACCCTACGCTCGTTTAGATGAGTGGAAACGGTATCAGGAACACATCTTTTAAATTCCTCTAGGAGAATCAACTGTCTAAGCTGCTCTCTTGACTCTGCTTTCTGAGAAGTGCACCACCTGTCAAACAGGTTCTCCTTCTCTCTTCCAAATTCAACATAAGACTGTCCTTCCGACCTGCGATAGGCTCTAAAACGCTGACGATAGGCCTCGGGGACTAACTCATAAGCCCTCAATATGGAAGCTTTAACCAGCTCATAGTCAGCACTTTGTTCAAGGGACAGAGCAGTATAGGCTTCTTGAGCCTTACCAAGGAGAACACACTGCAGCAGCAGCGTCCAGGCCGTATCAGGCCACTTCAACGTGGTTGCCACCCGTTCAAAAAGGGGAAAATACTTCTCCACATCCTTTTCAACAAACGGAGGCACAATCCTAATATTTTTGCCGACATCAAAACCGAAACGCGACTCTGAATGCAGAGCACCCGCCCGCAAGGCAGCATGCTTATAATCAAGCTCCTTCTGCGCACGCTCGTGCTCTAAGTCCTTCAAGTAACGCTCTTGTTGTAGCTGTCTCTCCTTAAGCTCACGCTCATGCTCACGCTCCTTCTGCGCACGCTCGTGCTCCAGCAACATTCTCCTCTCCTCTTGCTGTAGCTGTTTCTCCTTAAACTCTAACTCTCTAAGCCTCCACTCACCCTCTGCACCAGATAATAGCGGAGACACGTCAGACAAAGGAGGCTCCTCCACCCTCGCCACAAGCACCTGGTCTCTAATGAGTAACACCCTTAAAGCACTCAAGGCAGTTGGCTTCAAACGTTTCTCACCTGCAGTAAGCTCTACCCTGTAGTGTACAGCAAGTTCTAGAAGTTGCTCCTTGGAAAACCTCTCCAACATGTCATGAGACGGGTGATCAACAAAGTCCTTGATGGAAGCCATCTTTACTGCAGCAGCGCCACACCCTGCCCACCTTAGAGTCACCAAAAAAAACGGCCAAAAGCACCCTAGCACACACACAATCTACCTAAAGAACCACCAAAGAGCCACTAAAGAAACACTGAAAAACCATGAAGAACCACGAAGAACCACTAAAGAACCACTGAAGACACACTACAGAACCACTGAAGAACCACTGAAGAACCATAAGGAATGCTAATGCCAATACTAATAACCATAAAGGGACGCGGTGGAAATGTGCGCTCTACTGAGCGCACCTTTCTAATTTGCAAAAAAATAAAATAAAAAACAACCACCCTGAAATAAATAGACGTGTCATACACGCAGGAGGTCAGGTGCTAACAGGTATGCTAACCAAACCCTCAAAACAAACAAAACAAATACAACAAACAAACTCAAACAGGTGCGCCTTCTAACCTGATATGACTACTTACGCTTCTACATCTAAACTACAGTCAAAACCGGCCCACCACATGTCTACCCTAAGAAACACTAAATCAGGCCCTACCACACTACCTGTGTTTTCTGGCCCCCTAATCTACCTACCCTTAAGCTAATGCCCTGTAGACCTAACCATCTTCAACCATACCTGCTACCAGCCAAAGATCATATTTGACCATCCACCCGTCCAGTACATGGTATGGTACCAGACAAGTAGATGGTGCTAATCACTTCCCTGACTGCCCCAGGAGTATGTGGTGCACAGGAAGCTAACCAACAACCAGAAAATAATGTCCCTATCTACATGTGGTGCCCACTAAACTATATATTTTAACAGCATAAGTTGTAACTGAGGGGTACAATTCCCTGACTGTATTAATAAGTATGGTATCATTAAACCACTACTGTCTTATGTACATTACTACTGGCCATACAGTACACAGGTATATGATATGAACACCTCCACAATGACACGGTTCCACAACAAATCTTGGTTAGAGTAATATTTATTATTATAGCAACGGTAGGTTACAGAATGATAACTATGAATTGCGCTTGTAAGGCGAAGAATGTGCGTGAGTAAGTCAAGAGCGTAAGTCCATTAGAATAGTACGCAGGAGATAATAAATACCACCTGTATCAATAGGAATTATATCTATGGTACACTAGTAGGGCAGCGGGAGATACTAGTAGGGTCCCTCCGGTTGTAGGCCAGCAGGGGGAGGAAATGTTCGAATGCAAACTCTGGATCAACGGGGAATCAATAAGCTCCAGCTACGGGAGTCGGTACATTACTCCCTTGATCGGCAGACGAAAACAGCAGCTGTAATCCAAGTATGCGTGCAGCATAGGTGAAAGCCGGCCAGCCTTTCCTAGAGACAGGCTCGAGTGATGTTCCTCACGGGTAAATCCCACACAGTAGTGGGTGTAGACGATTCTCCTCCGCTCCAACAGCCACAGGACCAAAGCAATAATCCAGCTGGAAAGGGCTCTGCATTCACCGGTGTAGATTCTCCGGTGCGCGGTACTTCACATTAACTAGGTCGAACTTGACGTTATTCCACTAAGCTCTGACACTTTACTATCCTATTCGCACGCGGTTATAAGTGCTCTATTTAGATGCACGGTTGCTCACTTCACTTGGTCGTTGACTCGTGATGAAGGCTTTACGTTTGAGGGTAACGCGTTTCTAGGTTAACTTGACTTTAGGCTAAGTGCTGCTGTATCCACCTGCGACGTATTTATACGTACGGTGAATAATCTAGTACCAGCCTTATTCCTGTCTCGTATTCTTGCGCAGAACCGGGCATGTCCAGGCAAGCCTTGCCGGTGACTTTGAACTAGACCGTGGGGGTATGGCAGTGGCGCCTAGTGGATCGCTATCCAATAGGAGAACGAAATATTATGGTCTGTACTAGGTAAAAGGGATATTCCGTGTATATGTACAAAGAATACACAAGGGATATCAGACGATATACAAATACTATGCAATATATATCAAGTAATAAATATATATATTCGGTTTAATCTGATCCTTCGTAACAGCCGCCTCCTAATTAGTCCCATCTAATTAGATAAGCAGAGACAGATTAACCGCACTGTCCACTACTCAATGTCCGTTGTGAGGGTAGGGCAGTTCACAAAGTCGGGGGGTCATGGTCGTCATCGAGAGAGTCGGGGAGCCTTGGCAACTCTATCAGCCTCGCCACGGGCCGGGTGTATGTCCGCCCCTGGACGAGCACTTCTGCCGCTCTGACCTTTCCGTCGGCACCAGTGATCACTTTGCTTACGCGGCCGGCCGGCCACGCAGCTCGGGGTAGTGACTGGTCTATGATCACGACGACTGTGTCCACTTTTAAGTTGTCCCCGTCCTTGACCCGCTTCTGACGGGCTGGAAGGGATGGTAGGGGGGTTAGGAGGAAGCGGGCCTGAGACTGCTTTGATCTGTGCTTGGCTGCGCCTCCACCTCCTCCGTCTGTTTCTCTTGTTTGCTCTGTACCCCGTCTGAGGAGGGGCCGGTTCCGGCCGCCCATCAAGGAGTCGCTCGGGGTGCTGGGTTCGAGGTCAGCTACGTCTGGAGCGCAGCTGAGGGGGGTGGAGTTCCGAACTCCCTCTTGTGCCCACGGTTCTCTCACAGGCCTCTCGCTTAATGTCAATAGCCTCTCAACGGGCTGTACGGGAGAGTGGCCGGTGTCGCTCACCTTTGTGTGTAGGCAGCGTGTAGACGTGGGTTGACTGTCAAGTCCGTAGAGGGGGCCCTGGAGCGTCCACCCCAGTCGGGTCTGAACCGCGACTGGGCATCCTTTGGGTCCGATGTGGGCCGCCTCAATTGGGAGAATGAGGTCCGCGTGGTCGGAGCCGATGAGCAGGGTCGGTGTGGCGCCGTCGATAAGCGGTATAGGTAGTTGACGTAGGTGCACATACTTGGCCATCAGCTGTGGGATGGGGTAGGTGTACTGTGATAGGCCTATGTCGTGGCTGGTGAAGACGTTGGTTATACTATACTGCTTCTCGGGCTGGTCCACCGCTGCTATCTTGAGGGAGACCTTTTCACCTTTTATGGTCTTCTGGTCCCTTCTGATGGTGCGTATGGTCATGGTACCTTTGGCACCCCGCAGGCCCAACTGGGCTGCTGCGGAAGCGAGGAGGAGAGTCTTTTCAGACCCGTCGTCCAGGACGGCGTAAGTGTCCAGGACCTTGTCCTCGTAGCTCAGGAGCACTCTGACCACTTTGATGAGCACTCGGGGGGTCCCGCTATGCTGGTCAATGTGGAGCACTCCTGTTGGTCGGTTGCTTTGGATCGTCTGGGGTGGTGCCGACTCGCGGTCGTCCGAGTAGCACCGTGACTCCCAGTGTCTGCTGTAGCAGTCGGTACAGTAGGGAGCGGTCTGGTGGATCTTTGGTACTGGTGCCACCGCCTCGGCATGGTACATTACCGCGACGGGCCCACTCTGTTGTCCTGGCTGACGCCTGTTGATGTCATGCAGGACCTCCAAGTGGGCGCCACCGCACCTGCTGCACTTCTTCTTCAAGCGGCACTCAGCTGCCATATGGCTGCGCGCGCAGCGGAAGCAGCGGCGGTGGTCCTTGATCCACTGACTCACCTCGTCCGTGGTCAGCTTCCCGAAAGTGTCGCATTGATACAGCCGATGTTCCCCTTCACAGTACTGGCATTCAATCTTCCACTCCTCTTTCGTCGAGGGGGTGTTGTGGTTCTTGTGCGGCGGTACTGATTCGGCTTGGTGCATAACGGTCACCGACCGGCGGTTATCATTTAATCCCAGAGGTCCTGGTCTTGGGCTTGGTCCACTCCATACAAACGTGTCCAGTCGTAAGCTGCTGACCTCCCTGGCGAGGAACTCAGACAGGTCTAGGAGGGATGCCTCTGGGCCGTTGGGGTCACGGTGGTCTCTCTGCCGCCGAAAACGCTCTTGTCGGGCGGGAGGGAGCTTCTCTAATATTCTCTCTACATTAGAGTTAGCGTACAGTTCATAGATCCCCTTTTCCCTTTGGGACCCCAGCATCCCTACCAGGGACTGTACCTTGATAGAGAGGTCATCTAATGCTCTGTTGTCTCTGGCTGGGGGGAGACGGTCAATGTCTCTTATCTCTTGTATCACGTAGTCCCATATGCGTCCATAACGTTGGTCGAGGGCTACTAGAGCCGCGGTGTATGGGGTAGTAGAGTTGGAATATGCCAGCGCTATATTGTGCGCTCTGGGCACCTTCAGGTGCTTGAGTAGGATAGCATACTTGTACGTTTCATCCGGTACATCGGACATCATTGTCTCTAAGCACATTCGTAGCTCTGTGTACTGTGCTCTGTTCTCGTGTGTGAAGTCCGGGAACGTCGGTGTGCCAAGGTACGACGCCATGGATGGCTGGCACATCGGGGAGCGTTGGGGGAGAGGCCTCCTGGGCGAGTCTCCCCGTGCGTGTCGTCTTGGGCTGGTACTTGGTGGGTACCGAAGGTCGGGTACCCAGGTGCTGTTCCTCGGTGCTGACGGTGCGTCAAACTCACCCGTGAGTTGAGTCGGGGGTTTGTAGCGCAGTGCCTCGGGGCTGACGTCTGGGCTGTACTGGACCTCCTGGTCCAGAGTACGTTGCTGCTGGTCGGGGCTGTACTGGGCCTCCTGGTCCAGAGTACGTTGCTGCTGGTCGGGGCTGTACTGGGCCTCCTGGTCCAGAGTACGTTGCTGCTGGTCGGCTTGACATTCCTCCTCTTCCTCCTCCTCTTCCTCTGCTAGGTCCTGGAGTCTTCTGTTCAGTCTCTCGGCGTGGTCCGGTTCTTCCCGGTTGCTGGGTCTCGTATGGACCGGCCGGGGAGGGGGTTCGGAGACGTGGACAGGATCCTCCTGTTGGCGGGGTCCCGGGTCGCTTGGTCGGGTAGGGGAATGTGTCCTAGACCCTTGTCTTGACGATCTCCGGGAGCTCCGTGCGGATTGAGGGGGTGTCGCCATGGCAATCAATTTGTCCATTAGCTGCGCCTGCAGCCGGTCGCGCTCTGCCTTGCGCTGGGCATGGGCGGCTTCGCGCACTGCTTCGCGCTGGGCATTGGCGGCGTCGCGCTGCGCATTGGCGCTGGCATGGGCGGCGTCGCGCTGTGCATTGGCGGCGGCTCACTGTGCATCGGCGCGGCTTCTTTCAATGTTCTCTTCCGTCTGAAGGCGTCTGGTCTCCAGTCTTATGCGGTCGTCTTCACTCCTTTGTTGCGCCTGGAAGCGCTCTCGCTCGGTTGCAGAATGTTCGCGTTCACTGAGGGCTTGCGCTTGGAGTTGCGCGTGAAGGCGCTCTCGTTGGTCTGCAGCTCGTTCGCGCTCGGTGGAGGCTGCCAGGGTGGCGATGAGTGCCTGCGCCAGCATCTTGTCCGCTTCGCTGGGGGAAGACACAGGCGGAGGTGATCGGCTTCTGGCAGTGCTCGTTGGAGATCCGTTCTCCTGTCGCGCTCCGAGGAGGTCCATCTCCTGGGTGTGCGTCTCTTCTGGTAGTGGGTCGGGTTCCGTCCCTGGAGGGCTTTCTTTATCCTGGAGCTCTCCGGGGACTACCTCGTTGGCGTCGGCGGGGGGTAAAGTCATGTCAGGTCCCTCCTGGTCCCCCCCGTGAGCTTGGTCAGTTACGTTAGAACCCACTAGGGTCTCTACTGGCGGGGTCGCCTGGTCGGTAGGGTTTGACATACTTTTACTATCCGCTTTATCTATTTTATCCGTATTTAACTTCTTTATAAAGCTAGGTATTAGACTGACAGCGTATGCCTCTAGATAGGGAGGTGGCTGACGTCTGCGCTCCGGGCGATCTAACTTAGGAGAACCGTTTGTGGAGTGTTCATCATCGGCCATGTTAATATTAATATTATATTAATATTACGCTAATTACCCTCCGGCTCGAAGGACCAATTGTAACTGAGGGGTACAATTCCCTGACTGTATTAATAAGTATGGTATCATTAAACCACTACTGTCTTATGTACATTACTACTGGCCATACAGTAGACAGGTATATGATATGAACACCTCCACAATGACACGGTTCCACAACAAATCTTGGTTAGAGTAATATTTATTATTATAGCAACGGTAGGTTACAGAATGATAACTATGAATTGCGCTTGTAAGGCGAAGAATGTGCGTGAGTAAGTCAAGAGCGTAAGTCCATTAGAATAGTACGCAGGAGATAATAAATACCACCTGTATCAATAGGAATTATATCTATGGTACACTAGTAGGGCAGTGGGAGATACTAGTAGGGACCCTCCGGTTGTAGGCCAGCAGGGGGAGGAAATGTTCGAATGCAAACTCTGGATCAACGGGGAATCAATAAGCTCCAGCTACGGGAGTCGGTACATTACTCCCTTGATCGGCAGACGAAAGCAGCAGCTGTAATCCAAGTATGCGTGCAGCATAGGTGAAAGCCGGCCAGCCTCTCCTAGAGACAGGCTCGAGTGATGTTCCTCACGGGTAAATCCCACACAGTAGTGGGTGTAGACGATTCTCCTCCGCTCCAACAGCCACAGGACCAAAGCAATAATCCAGCTGGAAAGGGCTCTGCATTCACCGGTGTAGATTCTCCGGTGCGCGGTACTTCACATTAACTAGGTCGAACTTGACGTTATTCCACTAAGCTCTGACACTTTACTATCCTATTCGCACGCGGTTATAAGTGCTCTATTTAGATGCACGGTTGCTCACTTCACTTGGTCGTTGACTCGTGATGAAGGCTTTACGTTTGAGGGTAACGCGTTTCTAGGTTAACTTGACTTTAGGCTAAGTGCTGCTGTATCCACCTGCGACGTATTTATACGTACGGTGAATAATCTAGTACCAGCCTTATTCCTGTCTCGTATTCTTGCGCAGAACCGGGCATGTCCAGGCAAGCCTTGGCGGTGACTTTGAACTAAACCTTGGGGGTATGGCAGTGGCGCATAGTGGATCGCTATCCAATAGGAGAACGAAATATTATGGTCTGTACTAGGTAAAAGGGATATTCCGTGTATATGTACAAAGAATACACAAGGGATATCAGACGATATACAAATACTATGCAATATATATCAAGTAATAAATATATATATTCGGTTTAATCTGATCCTTCGTAACATAAGTAGTCACATCAAATTACAAACAAATAAGGCATACTCACCTGTTTGATGAAACGGCTCAAGCCCCCACGTTACACGATATGTAACGAACACCACCCAAACCATAGCACCATGACACCCCATGTAACACAAAAAAAAAACACCAAACAAATTTCTAGGGGTAAATAATCCTGGACGAGCCCTCAACTGTTACGACCCTGGCTCAAAGGCCCGCAACCTATATGTAAACCAACACCAAAACCCCGTGCTCAAACTCAAAAAGCTACTCTATCAAGGAATTACTGGTGTAAACTAAAGTACAAGAATAGAAGACCGTGATAGCTATCTGTTTAACCCACACTCCTCTAACCACAGACACTGCATGTGTGTTACCAGGGCTGGTTTTAAAGCTGCCAGCAGGTAACCAATCAGCAGCAATTAGCTAATTGGCAGCCCTCACCTGCATGCCCCGTGACACAGGAGTGATCAGGCCTGCATGCACAGTGACACAGGAGTGATCAGGCTCCTGGTACATAACAGTCTCCAACAAAATATATTTCTCTGTCAATATCAGTGATGCATGAGGGTCATCCTTTTGTGTTAAATGGCTGCATAAAGCAAGCATTTGTTGACTCTCATGTTGATAAGAGTATTAAAACTTGGAACAAAAAATGTATGCAATTAATTTGCGATTAATCGTGAGTTAACTATGGACAATCATGCGATTAATCAGATTAAATATTTTAATTGATTGACAGCACTAATTTTAAATATATACATCCGAAGGGGAATATACTGTACATTGGAGGGGGTTGGGTGGGTGGGGGGGGGATACCTCTGTATTGAATTAACTAGTATTGTTTGAAAATAATAACTGTGGTCTGACTAAAAAGGAAAATATGTTATTCTTGTTTTCTGGCTCATGCTGTGTTGTCCTTGATGAACCCGGGGTTCTTCTCTTCGCTTTGATAGGAATGAATAAGACCACAAGCGAGTGATGACATCATGACATGACATATGAACCTCTTCAAGCACGTGACACCACTGCTAATCTGCATACGTTGCACCTTCCCCACAGCATTACCAGAAGGGCTGAGCCAAAAATAGCATGGATTCACCAGCATACTGTAGCATCCAGGACAAAGCATGGGGCCTTGACACACAATCTGATTTTATTCATCAAAGGCATCCACACTGGACAGCATGAAAGAGTGAAGTGAGCCATCAGAGCACATGTGTCAAACGCCAAATAGTGAAATTTTCATCTGGCCCGCAGATTGAAATCACTTATCAATTAATGTTGGCCCGCTGTCTCTCCTAGGAAGCAATTTAACTGGCCTGTGATGGAAATCAAGCACACCTCGGTCTCCCTGCAATACAAATTACTTTAGATTTTAACACTTTCAGTGCCAAAAACGAGATATTACGTTTTTGCTTGACAAGCGTTGAGTGCCAAAAACGAGATATTAAGTTTTTTGATTGTTTGATCTTTTTACTTTGATCCCCGCTCTACAGACTTGCCGGGAGCGATCTGCATCATTTTGGCACATCCCGACACACTAGAACTGCAATGCTGATCGACTATCACCATGTGGCAGTATCGTCTGTGTCTGAACTGCAATGGCTTGGGTTTGATACTCAGCCTAACTTTCATTTCTCCTTGGTTAGTGGCCCCTCCTCCTGCTGGAACAGAAATTCACATTGCTCGCCTCACAATTCCATTGCCTAAGCGTATTTGACCATCAAAACGTGTATAGCCATATACACTGGTAATCGCGATGGCGATGCGATCACTTGGAATTATTCTTCTTGGAATACCTTCTGGCTAAGGTAAGGTACATTCTATGTCTATTTTACCGAATCTGAAACGTGTTTTTCTAACGATCACAGTTCTGTGTTTCACCGGACGAAAAACATGGTCGGCAAACACGATCACAGTTTTGAGTTAAAACGACCCCCCCGCCCCTTGATGATTTTGTGAAGGTACATATATACTATGGCTGGGCGATATGGCCTCTAAAGGATATCGCGATATTTTTTTGCTATATCACGATACACGATATATATCGCGATATTTTGACATTTCCTCTAAAGCACTTAAAAATGCTTGATTTAACCCTTTGATGCATACAGTCACGCCATATGATGATTATAATAGTCCCTGCAACATATGTAGATGAAGATGCTTTAAAAAATTATTATATGAAACGTTTCTAAAAATGTACTAAGAGTAGTCTACTGACACACTAATACTTTTTTTCCGCGCTGGTCTGTGTCTATAATGAAATGAGAGGAAAGTACTGCGCTAAAGCAAGTCAATCCGTGTTGATAGTTTGTTTTTAGCCGCGGCGGCTAACTGACATTACAATATATACTTGATGTTCACGATATAGTAATTTACTACATCTCATGTAGAACAAGCCACGATACATTGAGTATACTCAATATATCGCCCAGCCCTAATATATACATGTCCTATACCTTTGATTTGGGAGTATTTGGGGTTTCAGGGGATCAGCCAGAACGGTTTGCGCTTATTGCACATAACACGTTTTATGGAGCGATCTATGAAAAAATACTGGATTATCTTGGAAATGTGCGATGTTTAGCGTGTAATAAACTACAAACTACAGTGTGTGGAAACAAACTATTATTCCCATCTTGCACTACAAGTAATGTTTGTCAAAATGAGCCACACCATGTCTCTACAGCTATAATACAGAACACACACACAGCTTCGCAAACATAGGGGTAAGGATAAGCAATACACGTGGCACTCAAATTGTTAAAAGCTCCTCAGTCTTCCGTTTTCACTCAACTCAAGCCGTGGTATTATTCGGTTGCATCCAATTTGACTTGATCAAGTGAATTATTGCTAATTCGCCATACCTACTCTGAGATCAAATCCGTGGAAATTATTGTTTTTGCGCAAGATGAGTGAAAGCTACGGTAGATAGAGATGCTGAGAGAAAGTCTGTTCCACCCGTTTCGTACATGCACTCATACAATGCGTGGAGAATCGAGTGCGTGCATTGCCTGGAGATGCCTTTTTCGGTAGGACACAGCATGATATTCTCCAGGGCAGACGTGTCTATAATATGGAAATACTTGTTTTAGGCGAGGGGTGGTGTGGTAGAGTGAGGGCAGGGTGCAAAAAGCCTACCTCCTCCATATTTATTTAAATGGTAACTCAACATGTCCAAGTCCAGGACCAGTTTAACCTATCATTTCTAATCTTAAAAAGTGTGGGTGAATAATGAATTGAATCCTAATGCATTTAGATCTGTAAAAAGCCAATTATATAAGCCAATTATCTATAAACGATGCCTCCTTACCCACCTTTTATACAGCCACCCTTGTATTCATTGAGATGCAGAATGAACAGACGTGCATTTTGCACTTCTCAACACATTGAGCTGGTATGCACCAATTGAATAGATAAACAAAATGACCAATTAACCTTCTGTGGTGTGGTAGTGAAAGGGTTAAGCTAGTGACCTCAGAGAAATACACCTTTTTGTAAGTGTTATTATGTGTCCATCTGTCTTTTTCATGTTGGCCCCCTTGGTAATTGAGTTTGACACCCCTGCATTAGAGGAAAAGACATGTCTTGAAAGAAATAGACATGAAAGAAAAAGGTCTGCACCCTGTAGCTCCCTTTTACTCACTTTAATTCACCGTCCCAACATGTGATGTTTTATAATAATTTAAATCGAACCCTAACTAACCTTACTGTCATGCACTTGTCCTATACTAACCTACACTGTAGCATCAACATTGTAGGCCTAACCAACATTATTACTCAGCTGATAGAGTTGTGCCCTTCCTGATGACTTGTCATACAGAACTTGTAAGTCGCTTTGGATAAAAGAGTCAGCTAAATGTAAATGTAAATACCCATTGTTCAATTAATAAACTATATGCCTCACTGTGTGGAAGAGACTGGGATCATTCTTTTGTGCAAGGCAACATCAGGCTTGACTTAAAACATTACTTTCCTAACTTAGTGAAACTAAATGTAGAAAATTAACACATAGATATAAATGTACTGAATCGATTTTTTTAATTTTTACCACTACCCGATCCAGTTATTTTATCGGCTGATACCAATCGCTGGCCGATCGATCGGGGGCATCCCTAGTAACATAATTCCACTGAAACCGTCAAGCAATCGAAAATAACCAGTTTGACTTTTGTGCAGCCAGTAAGTAAGCATCTGCCCGCCCCAGCCATTCATATTGGTTTGGTTTGGATTGAACAGAATTTAACAGAATATTTTTGGAATATAGAAATACACTTCCCATTAACTCAATCAGCGCCACGGGCCTAGCCCATCTTTGTTCCTACTGTGCCACCGTTCTAAGAGATAGGGATGCGTGGCGGTGTTTGCAGGGCTGTATCTATATTCTATATTATAGCTATGGATACAATACTATGGCTCATTTGACATCAACTATCCATTGTTCAATATGTGAAAAAGAATACATTTTGGTAACAGTTATAAGACCTTTATAAGGTATTTGTAGATAATGAACTAATCATGAACAAACCATTTATATACATTCGTAAATTATTATTAAATCGTTTATAACTATATTTGTATAACATTTACAAATTAGTTCTACATTATTTATAACTCATTATCAACATTGTTTGTACTTGATTTGTTCATCATTAAATAATGTTGTTTGTGTGTTAATGCGTGTCTTAACAAATTATTTGTTAAGACATTCATAAAACATCTATAAATCATTTGCAGATGCTATTGCGTGCCCTAATCTAAAGTGAAGCCTATTCATCATTAGCAAATGTCTAATAATTTGTTTATTTGTGGACTTTCATGAATACACACGAAGCAATTACCAGACTTGTCTTTTCATGTTTAACAAATGATTTGTTAAGACATTCATAAAACATCTATAAATCATTTGCAGATGCTATTGTGTGCCATAATCTGAAGTGAAGCCTATTCATCATTAAAAAATGTCTAATACAGTTAATTATTTGTTTACTTTTTCATCACCTGTTACAAATGTTGTAGACAGCTTTCGGATACACCCTTCTTTGTGACATCAAACAGTGACAGAATTAGGACTATAGATAAATGCAATTTTATTAACATTAACTTGGGGCACTAGTACCCAGGGCCCTCATTTATCAATGGTGCGTAAACCGTGCGTTAGGGGTGTAACGGTACACAGAAGCCACAATTCGGTACGTACCTCGGTATTGCGGTCACGGTTCGGTACGAGTTCGGTACAACAGAAAAAAATATTTTTATAATTCATATTATATATTTATGATAATTATTATTATTATATTGAATAATTTTCTATAGGCTTGCCGTGGTAGTCAGTGATACTGGTGGCATTCTGTGTTCAGGTATCCACTGAGTAAATTAATTGCCTACTGCCCCTTTAACAACTTATCCGTGTTAAGTTTCAGTTTCACTTGTAGAAAGGATTTAACTTCACGAGACTGAATACTAGAGAACAGTTGACATGTTACAACAATGGCAGAGGATTATTTGGATTTAAACACAGTAGCAGTTCAACTGGAGAGGAGCTCAGATGATCAGTCCGGAAAAGCGTACATGGCGTCAAGCTTTCGTGCATTAGTTTCAACACTGACGTGTTCGGTATGACCCGTAATTCATTATAGTTAATTGTAAAAAAGCGACATTAGTGTAATTATTGTTGAGTTAAAACTCATGAGTGGAGCATGTCAAGACACCTCAGACAACTACCAACTACATCTCCCAGAGTGCATCAGGTACAAGATGGCTGCCGTCGGCTGATTGAACAGCTTTTAAAGGCTGGTGATGGAGACACTCACAGAACAAACAAACAAACAAAGCAAGCTGAAGGTCGACCCAAGGAGCTCTACCCCCAAAGACGCCAATGGTCGGTTATGTTCTACTTATTCTACTGTTTATTTATACTTCTGCTTAAATGTGGTTAAAATCAGGCTAATTCAATTGTGTGTTTAGTAGCTCCAACTGTTTCAGTCTACACATTCACTTGATTGAGAGTTGGTTCATTTATGTTTAAAAGTATCTCTTTACAAATTAAGACCAAGTTAGAAATGTTAAAATGATTTAAGAATTTGAAAGACTACTAAAAAGGTCGACAACTCATGTTTAAAGGTTTAAGGCGAGACACTGCAGGTGAATAGTCAAATATACTTTTTTTGTTGATTTTGAGATTTTGTTATATTTTGCTTCCTAAACATGTCTTCTATGAAACTAGTGACAATAAAACGTCAATAACACACATTTAGTTGTTTATTTGACATCATTTTGCCTTATTGCATCCATAAATGTGCACATATTTAATGTGGAAGTGCCTCATTTGCATATATAAACATAAATTTCAGAAAACTTGCAATATATTTTTTCTTAGTTTATATGTACATAACAAATTGGGAAAGTGTCATAGTGATATCTATTCAAATATTTTTTGCCTATTAGGGGGTACTACACTGTACTACACTGTTTGTAGCCTGTGTGTAGTTCTGTTCAGTTCAATAACATCATTATTATTATTATTCAGTTATCAGGCATGTGTTTAGGTTGTCTATTACTAATGGTTTGATTAGGTATTGTGTTTGTAAATATCTGTTTAAAAAAAAAAAGTATGGCATTTTACAATACAGAACTTTGAAGGCGTTTTCCCGAAAATGAGTTTTAAGAGTTTTTCCTCATACTCTGAGCCAGAAATATCCACTTCAGTAGCTCTCACATACACCAAAACTTCCAGTTCTATTCATATCTATGTTCTGAAGGTATTTACAGAAGGGTTTGTTGATATCGCATTCATACCCTGATTTATATCACATTTTATTCCTAAAAACATGGCGAAATATGGAATTTTACCATAAAAATGGACTGAATGGAGTATTTTCTGATTTATGGAGTGATAAAAAGAGATATCCAAAATCCCCTCTGTAATAACCTTTGGCTCTAATATGTCAACAAAATGAAACTATAATTTTGAAAATGGCTTTATCCAATGTTCAGATTTCTGCCCTGGAATGATATGCAAATTAGTGCATATTTAAGTAGATCATGCCTCATTTGCATATTTAAACATACAATTTCAGAAAACTTGTAATACAAGAAAGTCTTGTCTTAATATAAGTAATCAACTGGGGAAGTTTCATTGTGATATCTATTAGTTAATTTTTTTACCCTATTCACCTGCAGTGTCTCCCCTTAAAATGCCTTGTTCAATCAGAGCTGATCTACAAGCTTAAAGTTTAGCTATATTTCTTCACTTATTCAATTTAAAATACCAAATGTTTACTTGACTTGAATCAAATGTTTACTAACTTGAATCATTTATTAAAGGTTACAATTCAGAAATGATTAATTGAAAATGACTTTAATAATTGGGTTAAAATGTCGACTTTATGAGTTAATTTAAGACTGTGTTAAAATGTCGACTTTATAAGGTAATTTAATACTTTACATTTTGGCATTCATTGTGTAAACACTATCGTTAAAAGACGTTTGATTATTTAAAATATATATTTAATGTTTAAAATCAACCATGTTTAAAAAGAACTTATTGGTTTGAAAAGATGGTTATTGTTGTTTATTGTTTATGTTTATTGCATTGTTAAAACCTTTTTCTTTGTTTTCGAAGGTTTTCAACCTATATGAAGAACCAACCAGTCAAGAATCAACTGCAACTGAAACTGTTGAAAAGTTGAAAATAAAAATTGACTTGGAGTTGGAACTTGGAGTTGTTTCCTTATGTCCTTTGGAGTGGAAAGCAAGAGTTGACTTTACAGTTGAAAACCAAGTGCTAGCAGTGGAGGACGAGGATAAAACTGCTTCGACCCAATACTGCTGACACGGAAGGATAAAGATGGCTGAAGATATGGCGGAGGTCAAAGAACTAAAGAAGGAGAGGACCACAGCAAAACGCTGCTTCACCAAACAAGCCAACCACATTGCCAGAGGAGCAGACACCATGCTGCGATCCGAGCTGATGGATGAGTTCAGCACACTCTCACTCTGTTATAGAGCCGTGCTTGAGGCAAATGATGAATTCAGGTTTGGGCTGGAGGCTGAAGTAGAACCTGAGGATGAAGAGAAAGGGCTTGACGAGAAGCAAGAGGACGACCTCAAACATACTTCAAAAGAAGCCGAAACAAAGATGGCAGAGATCAAAGACATTGTGCAGCTAATCCTGTGGTCCAAATATGGAAAACATGAGCTGGAAACAGCTATTGATGGAGCTGAGAAAGTAAGTGAAGCAGCAGGAACTGTGCCAGTGAGGACTGAATCCTTAGAGTGCTATGAACAGCACCTAACGCTCTCAGACGAGATGGGAGACAAGGCCATCTCTATAATGTCCACGTGGGAGAAATGGATACCTGACGAATCCAGAGATGAACTGAATGCGAGGCTCAAGAAGCTAGAAGACACCCTTCTCAGGCTGAAGATGAGGAAACCTCAGTTTACATCTGCACGCAGCCTGAGGAATGCTGAGCAAGGCACAGGAGTTGCACCACACCATCCGACGACACCGTTGGTGAGGATAAAGCCAACCACCCTACCTACCTTCTCTGGAAATAAGAGAATATCACAGATGGAGAAACGATTGGGAAAGCCTGCAAAGGCAGGGAGAGCCATCCGGATCCCCTGAAGTTAAAAAGATCCAGCTCTTGGACAGCGTGGAGGAGAAAATCTCCAAAGAACTCAGACTTTCTACCTACACTACAGCCAGAGACATTTTCAGAGTCTTAGAGAACAGGCATGGAAATAAATCAAGAATCACTGTGGAAATCCTTGAAGAGCTCGACAGGATACCATATGTAAAAGGAAACCAGCCAAGAAAGGTCATCGACCTTATACAAACTGTGGAGAAGGCTCTGTCAGATCTCACTGAATTGGGCAACTCTGGGGCCATAAACAACGCACTTGTGATCAAATCAATTGAAAGCAAGTTACCTGACTTTATCAAGAGAGACTGGTTGATGTTCATGGTAGATCCCAGCAGCAATGTCACAGCAGAGAACCATTTTGACATGCTCTTGAAATATTTGAAGAACCAGGAAGACGTACTGGAGAGGCTTGATCAACTAAGAATTGTGGAGAAGACTGACAAGCCAGATCGCCCGGACAAAAAGAATGAAAGAAAGTTTGCCTCGACAAAGAACACAAAGAGACTAGAGCTTGACGTATGTGTTGTCTGTGGCGACAGTGGACATAACCACAAACTGTTCTTTTGCCGGAAGTTCAAGGGACTGAAGCTTTCGGAGAAGACGGCTGCCTTGAAGAAGCTGGGAGCATGCAGGAAATGTCTCGGATGCCATGACGGAACTGCATACTGCAGAGAGACATTCCTATGCAGAAATGCAGACTGTAAGAAGGGAGGAAATGCCGCAGACCACCACTATATCCTCTGCCCAAAATGAGAATTCAAGCCTCGATGGGAAGAAGGAAGAGGTGGAAGAGACGGCAACAAAGTCAAACTCACAGAGGAACAAGAGTCGTTCTTGTCTGAACTCTCCTCTGAAATGGCAGATCGAGGCAGAAGGGCTTTTACTAACAAAACTACAGTGGCACTCAAAACCTCCGGCCAGTCTGAACTACTGCGAAGAAATGGTCTCGCCGAGCTTCCTGTCATCATGATGCTGATGAAAGTCACTGCAAACGCTGGTCAGAAAATTGGGACATTGATTGACCTAGCGTCAGATACAAACTACATCACCCATAAGGCTGCTGAAAGACTTGGGTTGAGAAGAGAGAAAATAACATTGATTGTGCATGGGGTTGGAGGAATGGCCATGAAGGTGGACACTCAGAGATACCTCCTCAAAGTTAGAGTGAAGACTCCTACAGGCACTGAAAGAGCCCACGGACTAGTCTGCTACGGCCTAGATGAAATCGCCAAGGTCCATCAAGTGATTCAACCAGAGAGGTTGCAAAGGTTTTTCCCGGAGGTCAAGCTTGAACTCACTTTGCTCACTCCATGAGAACAGCAGCAGTCAAATATCAAGAGACATTCACAGTTGCCAGTAACCGTGAGTTCCTTGAGTGGTGGCACTGGGACAGCATCGGAGCTGCATGTGAACCAAGATGTGGAGGATGTCGATGTGGAAACTGTCCACCAGGAGGAAAAGAAATGACCCTGGCAGAGGAGAGGGAGTATGAAATCATTAAAGGAGGCCTCACCTACAAAGAGGAGGATGCTCACACCCCATCTCCACACTGGGATGCAAAATATCCTTGGACCGTAGATCCTGTCTCTCTCCCCTACAACAAAAATGCAGTCCAGGCCTGCTTCTTAAGGATGGAAAAACAACTGAGCAAAGAACCAGACTGGAAAGTCGCATACACAACCCAAATCCAGGAAATGGTCGAACGAGGAGCAGCCATAAAACTCACCGATGACATCATTGACAAGTGGACTGGACCAGTGTGGTATGTGAGCCACCTGGTGGCGCCAAACCCCCATTCAGTGACAACACCAGTTCGTATTGTCTGGAACAGCAGCCAGAAATACAAAGGCGTGAGCATGAATGACATCCTTCTTAAGTGACCAGATGTACTCAACCCTATTAGAGCTGTACTGCTACGGTTCAGAGAAGGTGTGCATGCAGCTCTAGGAGACATAAAGAAGATGTACAACTCTGTGTGGCTGGAGCAGCGTGAGATGCATCTACACAGATTCCTCTGGAGAGACAGCCCAGAAGAGGAGATCAGTGAATATGCAATCACCAGAGTCAACATCGGGGACAAACCTGCTGGTTGCATCGCTCAGTTGGCTATGAGAGAAACGGCGAGCCTGCCCAGCTTTGTTCATTTGGAAGATGAACGCAGAGTCATTGAAGAGGACAGTTATGTGGACGACCTCTTGACCTCCCACAATAACCTGGATCAACTCGACAAAATCACTGCAAAAGTTGAAGAGATTTTGGGAGCTGGAGGCTTCTTCCTAAAACCATTGGTCCGGTCAGGGCAAAGTGGGAGGAAAGGAACAGAGAAGGAAGTCCTAAAAGAGGAACAAGGGAAAACCTTCATTCTCCCAAATCAAATGAGGGAAGAAGACAACAAAGCCCTAGGCATCGGCTACCAAGTGGACGAAGACAAGCTCTACATGTTGACCTCAGTTAACTTTTCCAAAAGAAAGAAGAAAATGAGAGTTGGCAAAGATCTCCTCAAAGAAGAGGTGAGAACCGAAACACCAAACCCACTGACTAGAAGGGCTCTCTTAAGCCAAGTAGCCGGGCTGTATGACCCAATTGGCCTAGTAGCACCGGTCAAGCAGAAGGGAGCAATTCTTGTCAGAAAGGCATTCCAAGAGGGAGGAGGTGGCAAGCTGACCCAAGAAACCTGGGACAAACCACTCTCGGAAAGCATCAGAGAAGAAGCCATACAGCTTTTTGAAGAATATGTACAGCTTGGTCAGGTGAAATTCTACAGAAGCCTCACACCAGCTGACTGGAAAGGAAACCCTTGGGGCATCACATTCTCTGATGGAAGTGACAAAACCTTTGGAGCTGTGATGTACTTAAGGTGGGAAACATGTCATGGCATTAAAGTTCGGTTCGTGGAATCAAAAGCCAAACTGACACCTCTGGATCAAAAGGGAGAAGCTGTCAAAGCTGAGATCTGTGGAGCAGTCTTCGCAGCCAGAATCAGGAAGTATGTGGAAAAGCATGCTCGAATGAAGATCGAGAAATGGTTCCATCTGCTGGACAGTCAGACGGTCCTTGGGGCAATCCAGAGAGACAGTTATGGGTACCAAAGCTTCTTTGCCAACAGAGTGGGTGAAATCCAAAAGACTGCACCAGTGCAGGACTGGTGGTGGATCCGTGGAGGTCTGAACATAGCTGACATCATTACAAGAGGAGGCACTCCTGAAGATTTAAAAGAGGATTCCACCTGGCAAAATGGACCAGATTTCCTGAAGTGGCCAGTGGAGGAGTGGTCCATTAAATCAGCTGGAGAGGTAGCTGCCCAGGCCAGGGAGAGCGTAAACACACTCCAAAGGAAGGCATTTTCAGCTGCAATCACACAAGCTCAAGCTACAATCAGTCCGCAGGAAGACGACCCTCTGACCACACAGGAAAGTCAAAAGGAAATGCCAACTCTTCTAAGAAGGAAGCCCACTGGCTGGGTCAAAGATCTTGTGGAAATAAGAAGATTCAGCAACCTGTCCAAACTGGTGAGAGTCATCGCCTGGGTCTATCGAGCTGTCAAGCAGTGGCTAGAGAGGAAGTGCCAGGTGCCAGGGCAGTCAAAGTGGGAGGCATCACCCAAACAAGCTGGGTTGACTGTAAAAGAACTTGACAACGCATCTGAAGACCTTTTCCTCGCTGCTCAAGAAGCTATAGCCTTCCCAGAGACGACTCTAAGCAGATTGGCAGTGTACAAAGACGTGAACTCTGGACTCCTACTTTGTGGAGGCAGAATCCAGATGTTCAACGAAGTGAAGACTGCAGTGCCAGTCTTACTTTTTGAATCGTGGGTGTCTACATTGCTGGCACAAGAATCCCACAAAGCAAACCATGAGGGAGTAGCAGGAACCCTTCTTCGCATGAGGAAAAAGGCTTGGGTGATAAAAGGCCGGAGACTTGCCAAGAGGGTGGTTGACAGCTGTGTCGTTTGCAGAAAGAACAATGTAAAACAGTGTCACCAAATCATGGCTGACCTGCCTCCAGAGCGAACAGGCCCAGCTGCACCCTTTGAATTCACCACCATGGACCTGTTCGGCCCCTATGAAGTGAAGGATGCGGTCAAAAAGAGGACCAGACTCAAAGTATGGGGAATCGTCTTCTGCTGCATGGCTTCCCGAGCCATGTACACTGAAGTGGTGAGTGACCAGTCATCCGAAGGATTCCTGCTCGCCTATCAAAGGTTCACTTCGCTGAGAGGACACCCCAGGAAACTCTGGTCAGACCCTGGCTCTAACTTTGTGGGAGCCAAGCCTGCTCTGGAAAAGCTTTACAAATTCCTTGACCAACTGAACAGGCCTGAACTTGAAGGACGAGCTGCCAAACATGGCACAGAATGGTCGTGGAAGATCCACCCCGCAGACTCTCCCCACAGGAACGGTGCAGCAGAGGCAGCTGTCAGAATAGTGAAGCGGGCCTTAAGCAACCTTGGTGGAGAAGGTGTTTTCACATGGGGAGAATTCCAAACGTTTCTCTTCATGGCAGCCAACCTTGCTAATGAGAGACCCATCGATGCAAGAACTCAAAGCAGGGAAGACTGCATAGAGTACATCACTCCAAACTCTCTGCTTTTAGGACGTGCCCATCCTAAAGGTGACCCTGGAGACTTTCAGTTTGATGGCTACCCATACAAAAGACTTCAGAATATTCAGGCAGAAGTCAGCAAGTTCTGGAAGAAATGGAGCCAATTGGCCGGTCCTAATTTGTTCATAAGGAACAAATGGCACACCAAAGAGCGAAATGTTGCTGTTGGAGATGTGGTCTGGTTGGCTGACCAAAATGCCCTGAGAGGACAGTACAAGCTGGCTAGAGTAGTCAGTGTCAACGCTGACCGCAAAGGCATCGTAAGAGATGTGCTGGTGAGGACCTTTCCCAACTATCCTGTCACGAAAGCAAATGACAAAGGAAAGCCCACAAAATCAAACAGTGAAAAAACCAAAATCCCGGCCACAATTCTGCATCGAGATGTCAGACGGCTGGTCATTCTACTTCCTACTGAAGAACAACAGAGGCATGAAGGACTTGAGTGACCTCTGTGGTTAAGAACCCAGGAGCTCAAGTGGGAGGTGTTGAGTTAAAACTCATGAGTGGAGCATGTCAAGACACCTCAGACAACTACCAACTACATCTCCCAGAGTGCATCAGCTACAAGATGGCTGCCGTTGGCTGATTGAACAGCTGTTAAAGGCTGGTGGTGGAGACACTCACAGAACAAACAAACAAAGCAAGCTGAAGGTCGACCCAAGGAGCTCTACCCCCAAAGACGCCAATGGTCGGTTATGTTCTACTTATTCTACTGTTTATTTATACTTCTGCTTAAATGTGGTTAAAATCAGGCTAATTCAATTGTGTGTTTAGTAGCTCCAACTGTTTCAGTCTACACATTCACTTGCTTGAGAGTTGGTTTTCATTTATGTTTAAAAGTATCTCTTTACAAATTAAGACCAAGTTAGAAATGTTAAAATGATTTAAGAATTTGAAAGACTACTGTCGACAACTCATGTTTAAAGGTTTAAAATGCCTTGTTCAATCAGAGCTGATCTACAAGCTTAAAGTTTAGCTATATTTCTTCACTTATTCAATTTAAAATACCAAATGTTTACTTGACTTGAATCAAATGTTTACTAACTTGAATCATTTATTAAAGGTTACAATTCAGAAATGATTAATTGAAAATGACTTTAATAATTGGGTTAAAATGTAGACTTTATGAGTTAATTTAAGACTGTGTTAAAATGTCGACTTTATAAGGTAATTTAATACTTTACAT
The DNA here is from genome assembly GCF_963971535.1 of Notolepis coatsorum. Lineage (NCBI taxonomy): Eukaryota > Metazoa > Chordata > Actinopteri > Aulopiformes > Paralepididae > Notolepis > Notolepis coatsorum. The sequence continues at coordinate 48,670,445 of NC_140177.1, read as the reverse complement.
TTTGGCATTCATTGTGTAAACACTATCGTTAAAAGACGTTTGATTATTTAAAATATATATTTAATGTTTAAAATCAACCATGTTTAAAAAGAACTTATTGGTTTGAAAAGATGGTTATTGTTGTTTATTGTTTATGTTTATTGCATTGTTAAAACCCTTTTCTTTGTTTTCGAAGGTTTTCAAATATGAAGAACCAACCAGTCAAGAATCAACTGCAACTGAAACTGTTGAAAAGTTGAAAATAAAAATTGACTTGGAGTTGGAACTTGAGTTGTTTCCTTATGTCCTTTGGAGTGGAAAGCAAGAGTTGACTTTACAATTATTGTCAAACCGTATAAATAGCATTTGGAATAGGTTTTTCCGAATGAATGCATCATGGTTTATCGTTGCATTTGGCTGATAAGTCATTGCCGGTGGCCGGGAGGAACGCACGACTAGGGATGCCCCCCGAAACCCGGTTCTAAACGGGAACCGGTACTAAATTAGAAAAAAACGGAGTATTGATAAGCTCCGACGTTATCGGTACTGCTATCGGTAGTCTAGGAGCGGATTAGCTACGGAGCTAACAGAGTGTACCATCCATCTGCGACGCAACGGTGGCAGCAACACCCGAAACGGAGTAACGTTAACCTTATGTCGAGTTCATACTACACTACACGTATAAACTCGACATAACGTTAACGTTACTCCGTTTCCATGAAGTGTTTAATTAGCAGCAATCTGTTGTTGAAAATGTAGCGTTGAAAATCTCCGTGCATAGCACCGGAAACCGGAAACGCGAGGACAGGAAGCTGTCATGAAATTGTTGTAGTCATATTGTAGTCTTTTAGTCTTATTAACTAAAAGATTTTAACAAAATAAAAAGCAGCAGCACTATTGGATAACTGAGTCATGTTTGCTATGTATTTCTTTCTTTAGGGGAGTAGGACATTTGTTTCACAGTTTTAGCATGATGTTTTATAGATGGCTAGGTTAAACACAGGTTTTTGTTTTTAAGGGGGGTTTGATTTGATTTGATTGAAGTTTATTTAAAATATGCAACACAACAAACAAACATCAAGTACAGATATGGCCTTAAGCCGTTCAAATAATAAATGTATAATTTTTTTTAAATAATAATAATCCAAAAGAACCGATAAGAGTATCGATAAGGTACCGAACCGTTAAGCAGTATCGATAAGAGTAGTAGTATCGATAAAATCCTAATGATACCCATCCCTACGCACGACCCAGGCCTAATTGTATTTAATTAAATTGTAATGTTATTACTGGGGTATCTGTAATTCAAATATCACTTAAATGCAGGGGATCGGGCTACTGAAGCCATGATGACTCCGCTGATCAATCCCAACAGGAGCGCATCTACACTCGCGCACAAGAGTCACCGTGGAGCGTGCAATTAGCTTTTTTCAGGCAAAGTAATATATTCTTATTTTAACTGTATATATTTTTTTAATAGCGTTAGCGTTTTAAGGGAACTATATTATTTTTAACATCTTTTCTATTGCCAGTTTGCTTTTACGTAATATCAATGCTCTTTTCAATTAATTAAATAAAACTTTTTGCAAGGGTTGACTGACATACAAATAATCAACCATATTCTACATACTGTAACTTTTCAGTAAGCTCCCGCACAGACGTGATAGAATTCAAGTTCAAGTTTTTATTGATCACACAGGCAGGCTACACATGGCGTAGGCTACATGGCAGTGAGATTCATTGTTCTTGTATGCTCTGAGACCGGCTATGATAAATAAATAAATAGACTACTGTAAATAAAATAGCCTATAACATTATAAAGGATAGGCTATAGCAGGGGTTCCAAACCTTTCTTCCCCAGAGCCCCACGATTCCTTGGAGACATAGGGATATGATATGATATAGGTATACTTGTCCGTCAGCAAGGAGATAGATAGCCCAGAGCGGATAGCCATTTGAGAATAGGCTATTATGGCAAAACGAGGGCCTATAGCATAAATATTATCTAATGTTTTCATAAGCGTAAAAAGATACAAGGACAACAGTTAGATTAACGATCAAGTTAGTTTACTGTATGCTAGTGTTGTCACGATACTGGAATTTCAAACTTCGATACGATACCTTGAAAAGTATCGATATTCTATACCATTTTCGATACCACGAAAATGCAAAATTTATAATAATCTTTTTAATTATTTATTTTTTTACAAATTTTGCTTTTGTTGCTGGTTGAGTCTCCTCAGCTTCTCTCTGGTACTATAAGAGAAGATAAATATAACACTTTTAAAACCCTTTGTTTCTCTTTAGATCAGACATTTAAAAATAACTAAATTATCTAATCTAAATCAAATCAAACCCCCCCTCTTAAAAACGAAAAACCTGTGTTTAACCTAGCCATCTATAAAACATCATGCTAAAACTGTGAAACAAATGTCCTACTCCCCTAAAGAAAGAAATACATAGCAAACATGACTCAGTTATGCAATAGTGCTGCTGCTTTTTATTTGGTTAAAATCTTTTAGTTAATAAGACTAAAAGACTACAATATGACTAGAACAATTTAATGGCTTGCGGATCTATGCTCGGAGCATTAACGTTACATTTTCAACAAGATTTCTGCTAATTAAACACTTCATGGAAACGGGGTAACGTTAACGTTATGTCGAGTTCATACGTGTAGTGTAGTATGAACTCGACCAGGGTTAGAAATAAAAAATAATAATTCAGGGCTTTTTTTGCCCCCCTTAATTGATTTTCGGGGGCTTTTTTTTATTTCGGGGGCACAGAATTTTAGGATGAAAATTAACATAAAGATTATAAAACATTGTTGACACTTTTTTTTACAGTCTTCGTCCCTATGTTTGATAACGTAATGTTAATGTCTCCATAAGCACAGTAAATTTTGCAGAGTAAATTTTACTCAAACTGAGTCCATTTGAGCCCAAGTGAGTAAAATTGTACTCATTTTGAGTAAAATGTACTCAGTTTGAGTAAAATTTAATCAGCAAAATGTACTGTTTTCCCAAGGAGCACATGTGCTCCTAAATAAAATGTTAATAAATAAAATCTAAATAAAAATTTAGGAGCACACAAAGACATTTAGGAGCACAGTGAAAATTGTTCAAGTAACACAGAGTTTATTAACAAACTATTTATCACATGCATATTATACTGTGCGTGTGCACACTATGAATTGAAAATGGGGGACTCTGATGTAAACAAGACGAAGGTATTTCTCTGGTCTGCCTAGGCCTAAAAAAAATAATGGTTTGTTTTCCGGTTGCCGACCGACCCTGCCGATTTAGGTGCGACCCAATATATTTTATGAGTAAAAACTTTTTTTTTAATAAAGTTTCATAGAAATCTTAGTCAAACCTTTAGTATTATGGATATTAAACATGCTGGCAGAGTACATGCATCCATGTTGTTGTGAACATTTTAATTAAATAAAGAAATTCCCTATCCATAGTCGCCGTGGGAAAGAATTAATTAAATAAAAATTTTAATAAAATAAATTCCCTACCTACCCATGGCCTTAACTGACAACCAACAGGAAACAAACAATATTTGTTGTTATGCCTTAACAATTGTGTGTATTGAGCCGTACTGTATTGTAACCATTCTGCAATCTGTTAAATAAAGTTTTCATTAATTCATTCATTCAAGGGCTAAACATCTGTGCAAATAGCACATACCACCAAAATCACAAATTGGCCAATGCCTACTAGACGCAAAGGATATCGGTTGTCAAGCTGCTTTTGTATGTTACTTGTAGTGTTGTTATGATACCAACATTTTGACTTTGATACAGATAGGAAAGGCAATGGAATATATTATTAGATGACAGAACATTGAAAATTCTTTATACAATTCTTTAATTCATTATAATTGAAACGCTATTGAATAATAGTTAATTAATAGTTAATACAATTATTCTGTTACAGCTACAACTGAGCTATAATTTATACTATATCTACTGTCCATCAATGTCTTCCTTTTGAATTAAATAGGTTCAGGAGAGAGAGATGTAGAGAGGGAGAGAGAGCGAGACACACACAGATAGTAGAGCCATATGAAATAAATTTTTATTATTTTCCAAATTCCATAAAATTTTTTCCCAAATTCCGTTTTTTCCATTTTAATATTTCAGAATTCTGTATTTTGCCTGTTACGCCCATTTTACCATCAGAAATAGTGTCTAATAAGTGGGAATGAATAAATGTCCACAATCTAATAAGATATAACTGTCCATTTAATGTTTTAAGTGCTGCAACTCAGAAATACAGTTCAATTTTACACAATATTTTTCAAATAAAATTGTGACAAAATAAAAAATACACATTTCAAGTGATCACAATGTCAGTAGCTATATATATTCTATTGTGATGGAATATAGTAATGCATCATTTATGCACCTTTAGTTTATTTCATTTATAAAGGACAGTGTAGGCCTACTGATAATTTGCAAATTTGGGTGGTTGACGTTTTAGGCTGAAAAAAAGTTATTTTTAAATATATTGCATATGAGTAATGGAAATCATTCAGTTCTGTTTTACGGACTCTTATCTTTCTAAAAATATGTGTGGTATTGTAGATTTTTTCGTGTAATATATTTTTTTCCATCAGTATAATGTGCTAGTGAGTAAAATTGTCATATGGTGTGACATGAAGGTTATTCTGTACAAAATTAGTTTAGTTTAGTTTAGTTTAGTTAGTTTAGTTTCTTTAATAGTTGTCATACAGAAGTACATAATACTTTTATACAAAATGCTTCTTACTGTTGCGCTCCAGAGACTGTGCAAGACAAGATAAGTATGAAATAAAATAACATAGTAAAATTAGAAGTAAAAAAAATGAGGTCACAGTGTTCAGTTTAGACATATGTACAATGTTCGATGCAGAATAGACGTAGTTACCATACAATATACAATACTGTGCAGTGTACTAATATACAATACTATATAGTGCAAGGCAGAAATGGAGAAATGGGACGAGGTGCAATTTAGGTACAATTCACAGTAGGTGTACGAGTTGTAGTGCAAATCCTTTATCAATAAATATAAAGTGTAAGTGTGTTTGTGTGATCTAAAGTGTGGAGAGTGGGTGCTGCAGTGTGTTGTTTGTTTGAGTGAGTGTGTGCGTGTGGGTGTGTGTGCTGTGTGCATTTGATGGTTGTTGCATAGTGATTATTGTTCGTTTAGCAGCCTGATGGCCTGGGGATAGAAGCTTCTTCTGAGTCTTTCTGTGCTCGCCTTAAGACTCCGGTATCGCTTGCCTGACCGCAGCAGTTCAAAGAGGCAGTTGTTCGGGTGGCTCGAGTCCTTAATAATTCTCTTAGCCTTCCCCTTGCACCGCTTGTTGTAAATGTTCTGGAGGGTGGGAAGCCCCCCTCCAATTGTGTGTTCGGCTGAACGTGTCACTCTTTGTAGTCTGCTACGGTCTTGTGCAGTGCTATTCCCAAACCAGGAGGTGATGTTGCCGGTCAGGATGCTCTCTATTGTACATGAGTAGAAGTTCCTAAGGATCTTCTGACTGACTTGGAACTTCCTTAGGCGCCTGAGGAAGTAGAGGCGTTGTCGTGCCTTCTTCACAACACTGTCAATGTGTGTGGTCCATGTCAAGTCCTCGGATATGTGGGCTCCGAGGTACTTGAAACTGTTCACTCTCTCAACCGGTGCCCCGTCGATGCTGAGGGGGCTGTAGTCCTTGACCCCCGACCTCCTGAAGTCCACAATAATCTCTTTTGTTTTGCTGACGTTCAGGGAGAGGCAGTTCTCCTGACACCACTGTGACAGGTTCTCTACCTCTTCCAGGTAGGCCCTTTCGTCGTTGGCAGAGATCAGGCCCACCACTACTGTGTCATCAGCAAATTTGATGATGGTGTTGTTGTTCCGCTGTGCTACGCAGTCATGTGTGTACAGGGAGTAGAGGAGGGGGCTCAGAACACAGCCCTGGGGGGCCCCTATGTTGAGCGTGATGGATGAGGAGGTGCAGTTGCCGGCTCTTACCACCTGGGGTCTGCCCGTCAGGAAAAGGGGTGTATTTTTTATTATGTATGTTTATTTATCAGCATTCCTCATCACTACTCTACACATTCTAGCTCTTCCTTGTGCAAATTAGTTACATTTTGCATAATTTTTCTTACTCAAAACTCATGGTAAGACGATTGCACTAAATTTGACTATGTATTTCTAATTCATTTTGGCAAACCTTCTTATAAAAACACCAAAATGCTAGATATATTTGGTGACACTGTTATTTATCTGTCCCATTGATGATTTTAACATGTCTTACCAAAAAGCCTTCATAATTTCATAATTCTGAAAGTCACACCAAATGATATGCCGTCACGCCATATGATGAATCACACCACACAACAACCCGTAATGCAAAAACATGTATTTAATAAATTTAACAAACAACCAAAAACATATGAATTATATCATGGGTTCAAATTAAGAAAAACTGTTGTAAAATGTTATAAACAGTGTGTCACAAAATACATCGTATAGCACTTGGGTTCTGAACAACTGAATAACCTGAAGAAACATATGAATTAATCGTCCAACCGTTACAATCAATTGTAATAATCATTGAAATTTATTTTTAATTAAAAAAATTATTCACTACATACATTAAATGTAGTCGAACATAACAGTAGAATCATTTTGAAAAACTGTTTTAAAATAGTGTCTCACAAAAGACATTAATAGCACTTGGGTTCTGAACAACTGAAGAACCTGAAGAAACATCGTCCAACTGTATTAATTCCAAGGTGCTGTCTCATTTGAATATTGTCTTATCAATTCTAATAATCATTGAACATTTATTTATTTTGTAAGTCAAGGCAATTTAGTTGAACAGTGACTGAACAACAAGCCTCAATTATGTATTGCCGGCTCAGTACTGATTGAACAGAAGCCAGTCGTAGTTGGCAAACATGGCAAACCGACTGCAATGCTGGGGTTGTGTGATTTTACTCAGTATTTATTTTTGGTGGTAGAAAATGCAGTCGGGCCTCCTTGGCCACACAAAAGCATTCTGCCTCCCAAGCTGCTCCAGACAATTCACCTTCAGCTCATCCTCATCTATTTCCATTATCTGCCCCGCATATGGCCTTTCTCCATACTTCACTATTACAATTAGCCCCTCGATATACTTTTCATCATCATCATCATCATCACCATCTTCATCAATGAGATCTGACTGAACTTGAATGATGATGGGACCTTTGCTTGATGGGTCAGGTGGCACATCAGCAGGAGAGCTACTTGACTCTGCACGGGGCACATCCGATGTGTTGTGGTCAAACTCAAGTTGAGTTGGCTGGTAGCAATCTGTTTTCTCAGACCCCATGTCAAATCTTCACCTTTTTCATCCAAGTGTGTGTGCGCGCACATGCGTGTTTACACTATGAGATTTCTAGATATACTGGGCTTTTCTACCTGTGTACAGCACATGTTGTACAACTACAGTAATATATTTTATACGTTTAATGGTTAAATGAACTTTTCTCGTCTTCTTCTCAGGACATCCTCTCTCCTTACAGGATCTCCATTTAGCCTCTCCCTGTATTCTCTTGTTCTGTCTGTACTTGCCATTCCTCTATGAAATCTGTCTCAAACTGAAAAACAAGTGAAAGGGAAATATTTCAACTACAACATCTTGTAGATAGACATGGATTTAGTTTGAGAAATGGAATAGTAGGGAAGTAGGGATACAAGTAGGTATACCTTAGAAAACGTGTTTATAATACAGTGACAAAGTGTTAAAAGGACAAAATATTCATTAAACTTAAGTATTAGTTATAAAATATGTATGAAATAGCATTATATATGTAGGTATTAGTTATAAAATATGTATGAAATAGCATTATATATGTAGTTAAATGCAGTTCATATCATATAGTGTGACACATGAATCATATGGTGTGACGAGAAAAACCTGTCACACCATATGATGAAGTGTCACACCATTAGAGCTGCCGCGGTATCGGTATTACCGCGGTATCGCTGTTACATCATGCCCACCGCAGCGTTGGGCTGAATACCGGCATCACTGCTGTTTTTTATTATATTATTATTATTATTACGCTCTCGTTGGTCTTGCGGCTCTGCAGATATACCCTACTTCTCTGTCGAGATTCCAAGCGACCCTATTGGGTACCAGAAAAGTCACATGAAACACTGCAGACCACTGATTGGTCAGAAGAGATACGCGTCACATGCTGAAGCATCTTGCAGTGCTTTTACTTCCTGAATCTCAGCCATGAGCCATTGATCAGAGCTCAGTCACAACACGGCTAATAGTACGTTAGCTCCCACCGGAGACCGGAGTGGATTACCGACGCCGTCGCTCCTCAGGGAACGAGGCATAATGATTTTACTGCAACGAAATGTTATAATAAAAGCCCTTCGTTCTATACACTTGTCTGATTGAAAACATTATTAACAGACCGCAGAATGGGTACAACTCGGCACGCTCTGAGCAAAGAAAGGAACTTAGATATTAATTGAGTAACGCTTGCCTTGCTATGGTCCGGTAAATACGAACGTGTAACTATACTAACGTTAATGCCACAAATCGAATGCCTTTGTAATCATAAGTAGTAACGTTATAATAATAAGAAGAAGAAAGGGTCGGGGGGGTAACCGGCGGGCGCGCCGCTACCACCCCTGCTCGCGACACCGAGGGGAGACTTCGAATCCGTGTTTCACTTTTAATAACGAATGCGTGCATGCCGAATCCCAAACAATATTCATGCTGCAAAGTCATCCTCTAAAGATAGACATTTAGACTAGAGGCAGGCTATATGCTATAAAGAGTAGACTACAAAAAAAATGCATTCAAACTTTTTTTTTGTGTGTGTGTGTGCGGTAATAACCGCGGCGGTAGGAAATATTTTGCAAATGTGTGCGGTAAGGAAAACATCAATACCGCGGCAGCTCTACACACCATATGATGTTTCATGAACTTAGCACACCATTGTGCATTGGGGCTATATGCTAGCATGCTAACAACATGCTCATTGGCACATGGCAATATAGATTTAAGTTTAGTATTGACTAAAAAGTATCTTATTTTTGGCATTTTTGCGTAAAATGCATCACACCAAAAGACAGTGTGAAAGGTCTAAAAGTGGAAGTGCCAAAATATACCTTATATATTGAGAAAACTAAGAGGGGTAACTCACCTTCTAACCTTGTAATGACTTTTCAGAGATGTTGTCCTACTTCCTGAAAAGATGAAGGACCCCTCCACCCCAAAGGTTTCCAAACAATTGCCCGTTGAAAAATATGAAAATGGTGTCACACCATATGATATCCAATTTTGGGACAAAACCTTTTTGTTTCTGGAGCATTCAAAATATTATGCCTGGACTTTTAGAAGATCACACTAACAAGTAGACATCTGAGTTGTCAATATGTAGTTAAATAAATAACAAATGCAAACATTTTCTTGTTTTTATTCAAAATCAAACTTTGCAAAATGTCCGTGGGACAGTCACACCATATGAGCTTTTACTCATTTGGCTGACATTTTTGAATAACTGGAACAATATTAGCAAAAATGCTCTGTGCATTCATATAATACTAAATGTTCTGTGCAATATAACAAAATGTTCTCATATATTTTTTCATTATTTACTTATCTTTGACACTAAGGACTCCAAAAAGGCCACGTCATGTCAACCACCCAATTATACTGTAGATGGGTGCACCCGATTTAGCAAGAAGCTATAATTTCCATCTATAGTCTTATGTACTGTAACGTTACATAGCTATTTAAATCACAATAGTGTCAGTGATTAGCCTCGCCCTCTAGCTGTATCTATTGTGATCACCAGAGATCATTGTTAGAGAGTTGGTGTGTTTTGGGAAGCACAGTCCTTGATCCTGACATGGCTTTTGAAGTGATATTCGCAGGTGTTTTTGCGGGTCCAGTCCACAGGGTATGTTGACAGAATTTGCAAAACACCTTATCGACTGAAGCATAAAAGTCATTAGGATACTGCTCTGCTCTGAATTTAGGGCTTAGTGGGGAATTTCTTCCGACGTTAACGTTAACGACGCACAGAAGCAGCTAGACGCTTCGACATTTCTCTGTGTTGTGTGTAACACGCAGAGGTCCCCGCCTCCCTCCCTCCTTGCAACAAACGTTCCACCCAAAAACAGAATTTCAGTCCAGTTTCTGAACTATTAACAGCGGAGATGTTTTGTAATCTTCACTCGTCTCGCACACTGCGAGTAAATTATTTTTCCGGTTCGCACACACACATATTATTAGGGGCAAATATGAGGGAAATGCTCGCACTGTAGAGCATATATATATAATTATATATATAATTAGTAAACTGTCGGGGGCTTTTCTTGCCCCCCTTAACTGATTTTCGAGGGCATTTTGCCACAAGCCCCCGTTAATTTCGAACCATGAACTCGACATAACGTTAACGTTACTCCATTTCCATGAAGTAATTATATTGTGAATTATAAGGTGGCCAGCTAGCTAGCATAAGCTAACGGAAGAACGATTAGCTAACGTTAGCTAATAGCTGTAACGTTACTAACAACGAATCAGCTGTTGATATTATGAGCCATCAGTAGACAACGTCTCATGTATTAAACTAAAGTTAATGGTTTAATGTTTAATGCTTTGTTGACAAGAAGAAACTGAAGACGGGTCTCTGAGGGGGAGGAGGAGGGGCAAGCGTGCTCTGCAGCAGCGTGTGTCTGTCAACAACTTGCGGTAGAAGACTGCGAGCAAGCCAGCTGGTATCGATACTGCAGAAAGTATCGATATTGCGGGAAATGAGTATCGAAACCGTTTTTAAATATTCAGAATCGATATATATCGATTTTTCGATATTTTTGACAACACTACTGTATGCAGGCTTCGCAGGGTTCCATGTCTGTGCCATGCGTTATGCACAAGTTACTGTTGCATATAGGCTACAGTATGCTATTATATATAATTTATATAGGCTACCTAATACAAAATAGATTGTATGCCTCTACAAATCATTTTCATGATCATGCCTCAACAATCCACTTTTAGTGCTAATGTAATAGAGTAACATCTGAATTTTAGTTGTAAAAAAACTTGTTACTCAAGTTTTTCTGTAGTAGTTAGTAGTCAGAGGTAGTATTTCACCAGAAGGTGGTATGGCTTACAAATCCAGACAGAGCCATAGCCTGAAGCCTTATGTAGTACTACATATCCAAATAAAGATCCATTCAGAAATGAGTGATTAAGAGGGATTTTGGTAAACTGTGTACAAATAACTCAGTTTTCTAGGTTTTCTCATAGACTTCAATTAATTTGGCTTCCTGTTAAAGAATTGAGTTGTTCACCTAGAACCCTGATTCACACATCCCCACATGGAGTTTCATTGGAAGCCACACTCATTGGCTACAATGATCCACAATAATTTTCAAGATCAGATCTAGATTGACGGAACTACAGGGTTCCCACGCTTGCCTTGACATTTTTTTCCATACTACCTCCTGATTTTACAGGTACCATATTAAGTGATGATCTATGGGCCCCTGAAGTTTTCCACCCCCATCCGCGCCCCCCTCCCCTCACACACACAACCCCCTAGGACACCTGACTACTTACTTGATTTAAAAGATGTGCCAGTCAAGGCTACATTGTAAATGCTTAGAGATTATGTCTTATTGATAATATCAATGCATGAAATAATGCAACAAGCTGTAGATGAACAACAATTTATTGAACTGGAAGTCAAGTCAAGTCAAGAGTTTTAATTGTCACGGCATACAAGTATACAATGAAATGCGGGTGGTCTTGCCCGCAACGATGTGCAATACAGTGTTACAACATATAATAGAATCCAATAAAAAACAACATTGTGCAATAAACAGGTAACAGGTAACATGGTGTGACATCTCGGTATCTGTACATAGTTATTTACAGAGCATATAGGACATGCTAGGTAGCTTTGGTAGTGCAATACACTGTTCCTGTTATTCTAATTTAAAGTGGCCTTTCCTTTTGGCCATAAGTGTGCGGCATGAGTGTGTGCCCGCTCATGTTAAAGTGTTAAGTGGCTGCTAGTGTGTGAGCGTGCACAGCGTGCGTGTCGTGTGTGTGTTCATGTGTGCTTGTGTGTGGATAGTTCAGTGTTCTGTGGCACTCAATGTTCATTGTTCAGGGCTCTGATGGCCTGGGGGAAGAAGCTGAGCCTAAGCCGCTCTGTCCTAGTAGCTGGGGTTCGCAGGCGTCTGCCTGACCTCAGCAGCTGGAACAGGCTGTTATTGGGGTGGTGAGGGTCTTTCATTATCCTGCAGGCTCTGGATTTGCACCTCTTGTTGTATAGAACCTGCAGGGGAGGTAGTGCAATACCTGTGGTACGCTCGGCTGAGCGCACCACTCTCTGTAGGGCCTTCTTGTCTTGTGCCGTGCTGTTTCCATACCAGGCAGTGATGTTTCCGGTCAAGATGCTCTCTACAGCTCCTGAGTAGAAGGACTGGAGTATCTTCCCCGATACTCTGAACTTCCTTAACTGTCTCAGGTGGTAGAGGCGCTGTTTCGCCTTCTTTACTACTGTGTCTATGTGTGTTGACCATGTCAGATCCTCTGAGATGTGGACCCCCAGGTACTTAAAGCTGCTCACCCTGTCCACGGTAGCCCCGTTAATCATCAGTGGTGTGTGTGTCTCCTGCTGTCCTCTCCTATAATCCACGATCAGCTCCTTGGTTTTACCAATGTTCAGGAGCAGGCTGTTGTCCTGGCACCAGCGTTCCAGTACCTCAACCTCCTCCCGGTAGGCCTTCTCGTCGTCGTCCGAGATCAGCCCCACCACCACCGTGTCGTCTGCGAACTTCACTATGGAGTTGGAGCTGAACTTGGCCACACAGTCGTGTGTGTAGAGTGAGTACAGCAGGGGGCTTAGAACACAGCCCTGGGGGGACCCGATGCTCAGGGTGATGGTGTTGGAGGTCTGACCCCCCACCCTGACCGCCTGGGGTCTTTCACTCAGAAAGTCCAGTACCCAGGCGCTCAGGGCGGAGCTCAGACCCAGCTCGATCAGCTTGTCCACCAGTCTGGTGGGGACTATGGTGTTGAACGCTGAGCTGTAGTCAATGAACAACAGTCTCACATAGCCCCCCTTCTGACGGTCAAGGTGGGAGAGGGTGCTGTGCAGTACCTGGGAGACCGCGTCGTCAGTGGACCTGTTTGTCCTGTATGCAAATTGCATAGGGTCCATATCACTGGGGAGGGAGGCACAAATGTGGTCCTTGACCAGCCTCTCAAAACATTTCATGACCACAGAGGTGAGTGCCACCGGTCTGTAGTCATTTGGACATGTTGGGGAGGGTTTCTTCGGTACAGGGATGATGGTAGACATCTTGAAGCAGGCAGGGACCACCGACTCCGCCAGGGATTGATTAAATATGGCGGTGAACACCGGGGCAAGCTGGTTGGCACAGGACTTAAGTATGCGTCCTGTTATTCCATCTGGGCCAGCAGCCTTCCTGGTGTTCACCTGCTTAAATGCTCTTCTCACACTGTGTACCGTCAATGAGAGAGCGTCCCCGCCCCCCCGCGGATGCCCCCCCCCCTCCACAACAGCCGGCGCACCAGTGACCTCACTAGCCGTTGGGACACATGAGCACTGGGATTGATATATGTTCTCTCTTCCACTCCTCTCCTATCTCATCCTGTCCTCTTCTCTCCACACCTCCCCTCGTGTCCGCTCCTGTCTTCTCTTCCTACTCTTCTCAACTCCTCTCCACTGTTCTCCCTTTTCCTCTGTCATCCTCCTCTTCCATCTTCGCGGCCTCTTCTCTTCCTGGCTAACTGCCTCGTTATGAGAGCTAACGTTGGCTAGCTACTGTACCCGGTGCTGGCTAACTGGCTATCGTTATGAGAGCTAACGTTGGTAGCTACTGTACCTGGCGCTGGCTAACTGGCTCGTTATGTGAGCTAACATTGGCTAACTACTGTACCTGGCGCTGGCTAACTGGCTCGTTATGAGAGCTAACGTTGGCTAGCTACTGTACCTGGCGCTGGCTAACTGCCTCGTTATGAGAGCTAACGTTGGTAGCAGGGAACAAAATAACTACACGCCATTCGCCAATGGCCTGTAGATTTACCGTCTGGCAACTAAAAAGAATAGCTCTGCCCGCCATCTGGCGTGTAGTTCATATCGATACTCTTATTTTGAAAATCCTGTGCGGGTCTCATTGCCACCAGAAGCGCAGCTCCAGTCATAATATCTGGGCTCCGGCAGCTAGCAACGTTCAGGTTCATATGATACTCTTATTTTGAAAAACCCTGTAGCAACTCCACGAGTCATATGATATCCGCCCACTCCGTGTTTCTTGCAGAGCAGCGTTAACACAGCAGTGCGCCTACAGACTCAAAATAAGTCTGTGATGTTTTTTTTCTTCTCACAACGAGTCAAATGCATCTACATGCTTTGCACCGTCGCCATTCCTTTATGCCCACATCGCCCGAAATTAACGTTTATGTACCAATCACTACAACGTTAACGTAAGCTAACAAGCTAATCCTGATCAGACGAGGCAGAGCCATAGTGAACAGCAGACAGTGTGGACTGAGGAAAGGGAAATGGGGGGGGGTGCACTCTCCCCTTCCCTGTGTGTGTGTGTGGGTGCGTTTGGAAAGACGGCGGAGTCACTAGTCAGGACTCAGGACAGGAGTATATTATAGTAAACTGAGGATTACTGAGGATGGACAGATAATGTTGATATTCAAATATAAAAAAGTTTCGAGAGGAGTGGAAGTTTGAAGACAGACTACAATATGATGCGGGGGTGGTGAGTTGAAACACAGTGTGTGTGTGTGTGTGTCCCGACCCCACTTCTATGTTTCAATAAATTATTTGCATTTTAAAACTATTAACGCTGACTCATTCCTTCAGTCCACTCAAAATTATGCTAATATTCCTTATGTTGTTTATGATATTAATTGAAAATAGCATATAAGAGTATTATATGTAATAATAACACATGGCGATATACAAAAAATCTGCCCGGCTGGTAGTTTTTTAAATCTACCAGCCAAATGGCTGGTAAGTCAAAAAGTTAAGTTTGTTCCCTGGTTGGTAGCTACTGTACCTGGCGCTGGCTAACTGGCTCGTTATGAGAGCTAACGTTGGTAGCTACTGTACCTGGCGCTGGCTAACTGCCTCGTTATGAGAGCTAACGTTGGTAGCTACTGTACCTGGCGCTGGCTAACTGGCTTGGTATGAGAGCTAACGTTGGTAGCTACTGTACCTGGCGCTGGCTAACTGGCTCGTTATGAGAGCTAACGTTGGCTAGCTACTGTACCTGGCGCTGGCTAACTGGCTCGTTATGAGAGCTAACGTTGGCTAGCTACTGTACCTGGCGCTGGCTAAATGGCTCGTTATGAGAGCTAACGTTGGCTAGCTACTGTACCTGGTGCTGGCTAACTGGCTCGTTATGAGAGCTAACGTTGGCTAGCTACCCTACCTGGCACTGGCTGACTGGCTTGTCGTTATGAGAGCTAATGTTGGCTAGCTAGTTAGCAAGATTGCACTGCTTACTAACTAACATTGATAAACCCAGGTTTACCACACAGTTAAAACACAGCTACTTACATTTGAGGATAAACTTGCATAAGAAGTTTCACTCAAGTTGGCTCACCAAGTTGCCTGCATCAAATTCCAACATCCAATATACCATATAGGATGCCAAGAGCATGCTTTACAACATGGGATCATCCATTTCTATCTACAGTAAAAGCTGTTCACATGTAAAGGGTTTTTATAAACTCATGTTAATTCTGTGCTCAATAGTTAAATTGTATTACACATCATCCAATAACATTTTCCAGGACAACAGTTTCTATTTCCATGTAATTGGTCACTTTTGCTCAGTTTCCATGCCTTTCCATACCTGGAAAATGAAAAAATGAATCCCATGTTTTCAATGTTTTCCAGGTACCGTGGGAACCCTGAACTACTGCAGCCTGAGTCAGGAGTGGTATTTTGCGCAATATCGTGTACTTTGCACAAGCCTCAAATACCGGCATGTAACTCAAGAACCGCTTGAGTTAGGTAAAAACAATGGGTCTCATTCCCCAATATTTTCCAAAGAGTTCTCTTGGAAGACTTATCTTGGAACCGACTGAGACAGAATCAACGACAAGTTCACTCTGAGTCCCCAACGCGTGGGGAAGATGTCTTAAGTGGCTCAAACTATCACAGCTGAGATACCTCAATGAGGAATGTCACCGCTCTGAAACATGAACGTGTGTCCCCTGTCCAGGACATTTGCATACAAAACAACGCCTCCAGAGCTCCTTATAAGGCAGGCTCTGTGCCGTGTGAAAATGAAATCGAGAAAAGTCTAGGGTTTAGACACACCTGTCCAGCTCATTAAATGCAACTAATAATGCACCCATGTGAAAATGGTGGCGGAAGCGCTTTGCGACCGATCAAAATGAGATTAGATTAATGTATTGTCATCTAGGGCTGTCTTAAATACTTCGAAGCTTTGTTCGATGGGCATGGGATTCGAATATGAAAATTAAATTCGAATGGCGGCTGGGTGGCGCAGCGGACATTGCGCTCGTCACCAACGCAAGAGACACCGGGTTCGACTCCGGCTCTCGGCGTTGCCTCCGGCTTGGGCCAGTCGTCATACTAACTCAATTGGCAGAGTTAGGGGGTGGAAGTCGATGGGTGGTAATCTGGACGTTGTGGACAGCGACTTCTACAGGTCGGTTGGGGACGCCTGCACAGCCGAGACAGGAAATGGCGGGGGTAGTGTGAGCCTCCCACACGTTACACCTCGCCAATGAGAGTCCGCGCTGGCAGGTGAAAAGATGTGACAGGCTGCCTCCTCGTGTATCGGAGGGGACACGTGATGCAAGGCTTCTATCCTCCCTACAACCGGCCAGTGGGGGGCATATGCGAGCAACGTTCAAGACAGGGGAGGGGATAATTGGCACAGCGGGTAATTGGGATGGGAGAAAAATTGAAAAAGAGGAGAAAAAGTGGATAAATTTTTTTACTTCGAATATATAAAAAATAAATATATAAATATTTTTTATTTTATTTTTTTTTCAAAATCAACTCTGCCTCTCTTTGTTAATTACAACAAGCAATGCTGTTTGTTATTTAAGATGAGGATGGACTCGGCACTGACAAATTTGTGTTCATTGTGCTGCTTTTATAAAGCCTCAAATGAAGGCTTACAATATAAGCAAAGTGTTTCGTTTGTCTAAGATTTAAAAAGGTTTAAACTTTACAGCACTGACAAAGTTGAAAAAAAAAATTTTATACATTTTTTGAATGTATCTTGAAGCTTCGAATTAAAAGTGAATCTCGGCCCCGAAGCTTCGAATTCCAAGAAAGAATTCGAAGATCAGCCCTATTGTCATCATTATACAGAATACAGGCTACTACTCGTGACCACCTGCCGCAGCGCACGCACCCCCCCTCCCCCCACACACTCACACGCTCGCAGTACTGTATATATACGTGTGTAATGAATGAACAGTAGGCTTATATTATTCAAATTACTTATTTTATTAGGAGATCACAGACAATGCGCTGCATAGTACAGTCCACCAGTCTGCTGCCTGACTCTGGCGGCCTTAATATGTGTCTGTACTTACTGTATAGGGCAGAGCATATATATAGTATCTACTACATCCTAATGAAACAAGTCATTAGAATAATATAAGCCTACTGTTCATTCATTAGACACGTAGGCTATACTGGCGGACACAAGACTTATGGAATATTAATGCAGTCTATTTCCACGTGATTAGCTTTAGTTCTTATTTATTTATTTATCCACTGTCATTTGCAGTGTTGGTGTAGTAGGCTACATAGTGTATTTCAATATCTGTTTTATTGATTAATGATATATTTGAAGGAATGCAAGTTATAACTATATCAAACAAATGTCTGTCCCATTAATCATGGGATATATTGTATAACCGATACCGGTCCCAAAATGGCATCTGGTCATAAATCAATATTTGTCAGAGTGTTGTATAAAAGTAGCGATTTTAATTTCAAACGTATTCAAGTATTAACATCGAGAACATGTCACAACAGCATGTAGAATGTATATTATCATCAATACGTTAATTTAGCAATAGGTTAAAAGTGTCATTAGATAGATTTAACTTTTCGATTTGGTGAATTGTATCCGTGAGGGCGACCATTTTGGATATTTTGAACCATGGGAATTGTAGTCTTTTTGCTGCCATTTCTGTAGCAGAGTTCCACAGATATGGTTCTGCGTTGAACGTTTTTAAAACTACACTTCCTGGAAGATTATATGGGGTTCAAGGTTCAGAGTTCTGTATGAATTTTTTCAATAACTGTTCATATTCGCGATAAGCCACAAAAGGTAACGTTTTTGACAAATATCTAAAGGCTTTCAAGTTTCTCTTCCCTATTGTTAACATGTAGGAACAATTAGAACTGAAATTAGTTTCAAAACGGTTGCACTGTGGGGAAAATAAAAAAGTACAGTCGATTACAGTAGATTTCATTATCTGTTCTTATGCACGCCTGGTGATACTAAATCCAAATTGAACTCGGGCATTTGAAAGATAATATATGTATATATATATATAAATGTGCGAATTGGCTATAATAAGGTAATTTATAAGCCGCCTATTCTATATTCTATAATATTTCAAATTGCATTGGTCCGGATGGGAGAATTCAGTACTGTATCTACAGAACCTTCTGTTTATTCATCTTCCCTTTATTAATTTCCTTAGATTTTTTTTACACATGATCTCAAGAAGGAACTGAACGAGATCAGTGGCAGTTCTTAATGTTTGGTCATTATTAGCATGGTGTTATTCACTGTCAAAGATGCAAAGAAAAATCATAATTCATATTCTCCTTTGTTTCATCACAATTTAAGCAAGCCTAGTAATAGACACAATATTTCTGACACTGTGAATACATTCCATGAGGTCCGTAGATGTCCCTAGATACCAATAATATGCAAATGGCCCTTGTAGAAGTGGAGCAATATTCCATTTACCTAGGTATATATTTTAGGCAGATTTTCTGAAAATATTCCACGGGTGGAACAGGTGTATAATATAAATGTATAATTAATCAATAAAACAGATATGTAACAAATAGGAAATACAAATTCCACAGAAGGCATTAAATAATTATAATTTTCAATCATTTCACAATAATTGCATAATCTGAGTAATTAAAGTAATTATACATTTGTCCAAAATAGCTGGTTCAGATATGGTTAATCCAGCTGCCCTGTGATCAGATGAATCCATATTATTTATTTTTCCGACATCCGTGTAATTTCTTATCGTACAAATATTGTCATATTTATTTAAATTATGATTAAGTAATTAATTCCAAGGAGGCCTGTAGGGTTGACATGAAGGAATCACTATGATTCCTCCCAAATAAAGCCATTAAGAACATGGAGAACTTGTCTGTCAAGTTAATACAATTTTCAAACAATCAATCACTCATAAGTGTGCTCCTCAGCACTCTTAAATTCTGCTCTCAGCCACGGCCGAATCCAAACTCAGGGACATTTGGGGAATCTCTCTACCAGCCCTAATATGTCGCAAATTGGCTGAAATCTGCCTGAGAGCAAATTTCTTGTCGTAAATCCGTTCGGGAATGAGACGCAATGGTATTTATCAACACGGAGTGTGCGTACAACCTGTGCACGCTAGGGCTGCACGATTTTGGGAAATAATCGAATTGCGATTTTTTTCTGACAGATATTGCGAATGTGATACAATTTGCTATTATAATAACAAAAAATGTAAGCAGCCCCACAGAGGTTTATTGTAAAATGCGGCTTGCATCTGGCCTACGCGGTGGGTCTTTTCGGGACACCGAGCCTGAAAATGTTTCTTTTTACCTGGGAATCGATACCGGTACCCAACGGTACCTTTTTTTCTGTACTTTACTCTCTCTGAAGTCTAAACTTCACAACACACAATCTAAAACCCCTTACCTCCCTCTCACAAACCGATCTTGTATCTCAATGGGACTTCCTGGATAAATTTTTTTTAAAGAGTTAAAAAAAAGATTAATAATAATTGCGATATTTATTTTCTTTCCGATTTGATAATTGCATCATTCCAAATCGCGATTTCGATTTAAAATCGATTAATCGTGCAGCCCTAGTGCACGCATGGTTGATAAATCCCAATTTTTCTGTGTGTAGAGACATTCTAAATTCTGTGCTTAGGGACAAAAATAGAACACTTTCTACGCATTATTGATAAATGAGGGCCCAGGAGTACCCTGGCCAGGTATTGACAGAGTTTGTAGAGGAAGTATCACACGAGTGAGACTTGACTTCACGTGTGTTGCCGTCTGTTGAATGGAAGCACGATACATTAGCAGAGCCAAGTTATTCGCGCTGCCCCACGCTTTTAAGGTATGAGCAGGCTAAACACCTTTTTTGTTGGTAAATCGATTCCATAATTTCTGACCTACAACTCTTATATGTCGTGTAGACGTACTTGATGTGCTGGGCGCTAACGTTACATTTGAATTATGTGTTTGTTCCTAATGTGTGCTCAGTATATTGCCGTATGTGATGATGACACGAGGGTAATAATTATTTGTATCGGCGCCTATACAGCCTGAAAATACAAATAATATGTGTTTTATATGTTAATAAAATTGCATTTATCTATAGTCCTAATTCTGTCACTGTTTGATGTCACAAAGAAGGGTGTATCCGAAAGCTGTCTACAACATTTGTAATAGGTGATGAAAAAGTTAACAAATAATTAACTGTATTAGACATTTGTTAATGATGAATAGGCTTCACTTCAGATTAGGGCACACAATAGCATCTGCAAATGATTTATAGATGTTTTATGAATGTCTTAACAAATCATTTGTTGAACATGAACAAATAAATGGAGGTACAGTATAGTAATTTTTTCATATCCATTTTTCAAAGCATCTACAAATGTGTTACTACACATTAAACAACATTATTTAATGATGAACAAATCAAGTACAAACAATGTTGATAATGAGTTATAAATAATGTACAACTCATTTGTAAATTATATACAAATATAGTTATAAATGATCATGATTAGTTAATTATCTACAAATACCTTATAAAGGTCTTTTAACTGAGTGTTATTATAAAGTGTTACCAAAATGTTTTCTTGTATACGTTTGCATGTTATACCGTGGTGAATATAAGTATAGTTTCGAAGTGATCCTGGCTAATTCCAGAAAACGGCGCTATGGAGCAATACGTGAATTTTACTAAAAGCGTTGCCGCTGCTCGCCTGGACACGCTACTATTTCCAAATCAAATGTATATAATAGGTATTATGTTTCATCATGAATGCATGGTGTCGTTTTTTGATGCTTTGATCGACACCAACGGCATACGTTTTGGAATATGTGAAATCATGGTTGGATCAAAGCAGGATTGATGTCATATAGTCCTTACCTTCACTAGGTACCCCAAAAAGAATATTACAATTGTCTGATCGCAATTTCCAGTATTGGTGTCCATCGTGTCGCCAACATAATCCACCACAACACATGCATCGGGGACATTGGACGCATTTCAATGTGATCGAGTGAACCGCTGGACTCGCCTGACCAAAAAAACTGCGCCTGGAGTGAATTAAATGTCCGGGTGTGAAAAAAAGTTTCGAAGAGTGGGCGATACAGCCACCTGGCAGGATGCGGCCGGTATTGCACTCTAGCGATCTCAGAGTGATTCCCTATGGTAACCCCGAGGTCCGTGTGAGAGAAATGAATAAAAATATAGAATCAAAGAAATAACGATGAAAACCCAACTATACTCGGGTATGGCGCTGAACGGTTGGCGAGTTAACCTGACTATCCTCGGGTCTGGCGCTGATTGAGTTAAAAGTCAGAAAATGCATTGTGTTTAAAAATGAAAATACATTAAAAAAAATATATATCTACTTCAAAGGGTTTAAAACAAATGATAATGCATGAAGTTAATGATGCATGAAGTTAATGATGCAGAGTGAACGGCGGCCAAGTGGAAAATAAGATGGCAGCATTTATGAATACAATGTTGCTGCTGCTCACACACATGGAGCTGTACGTGGTATGTTGCATGTGGAGGGTCTGCAACTGGTCTTTCAGCGTTGGGCTTTCCCCTTACCACGGAGGCTGCTGGTGCTTTGATGTGCCATGTTTTTATTTCACTGAAAATGAATTTGTGGAGTAGAAGCAGAACTGAAAAAGAGTCTATCAATGTGTCAATAGGCAACATTGAGCTTGGACTTTAACTATGGATGTAGTTACACATATTTGTTATTGGTGTTATCGTCATGATTTACGTCAATTCACTTCCAAGTTGGAAAGTTGATCAGTAAATTGAAAATGTAGTTCAATAACAAAGGTATTCGTTCATAATCATTTCCTTAGACTGAATATAATGATCTTCTTCAGCTTCTTAGAGTTTAGAGAGTTTATTTATTTTTAATTTGGGTATATAACAGTATTGTTATAATATGCAGTATAATGTCATTGGCCTGGCTAAAGCCAGTAATGACCTGAATACCTGAATTGATTGAATTGGAAATTAAATCACCAAGGGCGATTTCTCCAGGGCAGAGACATTAGAGACATTAGAACCTTTTTCTCCCATTTTCTTCCCAATTTAGTTATGCCAATTCCCTGTGTGTCACGGTCCTGCACGTTGCGCTACCCTCCATCATTCTGCGGAGGTGCTGACAGGTACAAGGTGAACATTCAGCACTGACAGGTACATGGAGAACAGTAAACACTGACAGGTACAAGGTGAACAGTCAGCACTGACAGGTACATGGAGAACAGTCAAAACTGACAGGTACAAGGTGAACAGTCAGCACTGACAGGTACATGGAGAACAGTCATCACTGATAGGTACATGGTGAACAGTAAACAGTGTCGCTGGATGTAAAGCACTGATTCTTGAGAGTTGGGACAATATATATGTCCTACATAGAAAAGTCTAATTTATATAAAAAATAAAGAAATTCATAATGAGTGATATACTCACAAAGTTACATCTAAAGGTATTGTGTATACTGATGTTATGTTTTAGCACATATATTTGTTTTTTGGGGGATATTTGTTTAAATGTATAATCTGTGGTTAGAAGCTCCCATATTAATTATCTTGTCCTCAGCAAGGGGTTACATTATTGACCAGCCCAAAAAAGCTTGAAAGACCTCTCCACTTGTGAAAACATACATATCAAATCAAAGATAATGGTTATACATGTATAAAACAATGCATGCCATGAAACTCAAATAATATTGCCCATAGAAATCTACCTATCAAAGTTGTGTCCTCAGTTTATGTCAACTCTGTCAGACCTTTTCATAAACCTAATTAAATCAGGCAATAGCATGGCTAGCTCTATCCCTGAGGACCCCTTTTCCTTCCCCTGAATGTGGTGAATGCAACACTACCACACATGGTCTGGTAAGTTTTACACTTTTTGATATTTTAGACAAACAATGTCAATATTCCGATGGTCACAGCTGGAACATGTCAACACCGTCTCTCCGTTATTATACTTTTAAAAAAACAATAGTGGATTGAATTCAAGTGTTTCAGTGAGATTATTAAGACAGCTAGCAACTGCCAAAAAAACTAGCTAGCTGCAGTGCACAATACAGGCTTGGAGGGAAAATGTGTGCCCTTTTGTCAACTCCGTCAGACGTCAACTCCATCAGATTGTGTGTCTGACGGAGTTGACGTGTAAACTGATGGAGTTGACAAATCCATCAATAACCTCATAATATGCTATTATTATACTATTTTTGAACATGGTAAAGGATTTAAATGTTATTTCAGAGTTTTATCTGCACAGAAGTGTGCATATAATAGCATGCATCAGAGCATGGGCAGGCTGTGGTCTGCTTATTGAATAATTGTCTTACTTTCCCAGCACATGTGTTAATAAATAAATATAAATATATCACTTGTCTACGTTGATTGATTGATTGATGTAAAATATGGTGCAGTGTGTAGTTTTCACTACCAAACATCTACACTCTTGCCTCTTATAGAGCGGGGAAGGAGTTCCATGTTGCCCTTTCATATCCCAGAAGAGATACAAGACAGAAGAAAACAGTTATTCTTGTTATTATACTGTTTACTTAGATCATCAGAGCAGAGGGGCACGGTGGTAAACTGTGGATATTTGTTAGGTTTTAGTGAGTTTTTCCTTACCTTCGCGTGGGGTATGTCTGGGAGTGCTTGCATTCTTTCATTTATTTGCATTTCTTTTAAATTTGTTGGACCTTATGGTGTTCTTGTTCTGTTCTTGACTTATTGTTATGTTTCTTCTTGACTTGTTTAAAGAAGACGTGTACGGCCCATGGGGACATTAACGTGTGTTGTCGGGCCTTACAAATAAATTTGATTTGATTTGATTTCATCTTAATATCTTTATAATAATTCTTAATATAGGACTGGTCCATGCGTGTCTAGATTGCTGCATCATCCTTTCTCTGACTTTCCATCCATAGTGTAATACATTATGGTATGGAGTGATCAACAGGATAATTCTTTGCTAGTCAGTTGTCACAATCTTATCAGTTGTAATTAAGGCTGTCAAAGTTAACACAGTATTAACGCATTATCGCCCGATTCTATTAACGCCACTATTTTTTTTAACTCACGATTAACTTTTAAGATTATTATTATTTTTGTATTACTAGACTTCACTCAGGTGTATTATTGATGCTCTCATTGATACTATGTTTGTTTCTGAAGTGTGTGTGTGTGTGTGTGAGATATATATATAGAGAGAGGGGGGTGAGAGAGATGAGGAAGGGGCAAGAGAGAAAGAGAGCCGGGAGAGTGTGAGTGTGAGAGAGAGAGGGGGGGGGTGTGTGATTACTCAGCCCTTGTGTGGGTGAATGTAACAAGTTCCTAACGTTTTCTTTCCCCTATTATTTCATGCACACTTTATTCATTGTTTTAAATTATTATTTTCTTTTAAGTTATTTTGTGCATCACTCTGTTTTGAATTTGATGCAAATTTGCAATGCATGAGGGTCATCCTTTTGTGTTAAATGGCTGCATAAAGCAAGCATTTGTTGACTCATGTTGATAAGATTATTAAAACTTGGAACTTGAAAAATATCTGTTTAAGGTAGATAAAAAAAGATATGTTAAAAAAATGCGATTAATTCATGATTAATCGCGAGTTAACTATGGACAATCATGCGATTAATCACGATTATATATTTTAATCCATTGACAGCACTAGTTGTAATATACCCTAGGATTATTGGAATGAATGTCTTTGAATTTTCTCCCACTGCTTCCACTGAACATGGATTTTGTCTGCACAAGCCAGTGTGAAGATGTTTGCAACATCTAGTTGTAGAAACTACGCACTGCAGCTTTAACGTCAATCAATCAATCATGTTTAGTAAATAGACATCTGATTTTATAGTCTTATTCTAATACATTTTCATGACTTTTGTATTATAGGAAAGCATGGCTAGACAGAAATTGTCAGTTGAGGAGCGAAGGAGAAGAAATAGAGAGTACCAATGAAAGAGAAGAGAAGAATTACACAGTGACGAAGAGAGCAAACATGTCATGCAAGAGCAGGAAAGACAAAGGTGGAAAAAGAGGGTTCAAGACAAAAAAGTAATAGAAATAGACAAGATGGAAGACAGGGCACAGAGGTATCGGAGAAAATATTGGAGAGAGGTCCAGAAAAGGTGCAGATAGAAAAGGTCCTGTGAAGGTGCGGTGCTGGAGGCAGACACCCCCCCAGATCAGGATATTCTAGATAACAATGCCAGACAGCGCAGAGAGTCTCTCAGACAGGAACAGAAACAAAGTAAAACACGAAAAAGGCATTCAAGATAAATACAAACTTTAAAAGAGAAGATTACAAATGTAACAAAGCAACAAAACAACCTGAGAAAAACAATAATGTGCTGAAAAAAGGCTACAAATACTGTACATCACCACTGGACTCTCCAGGCACGGAAACAAAGAATATGCTATCAGGAAGCAAAGTAAGGAATCAGAACATCCAAAAGGCCCTGCTATTCCACCACATCCTCAGAAGAGAGCTGAAGACAAACAAACAAACTCCTGGCCCACGGCGCCAAAAACCAGCACTGAGTTCATCAGGCACGATTCTTAAAAAGTATCGTCTTCTTCAACAAATGAAAGACTTTGGGTTAACCTATAAATTAATGAGAGAAAGGGAGAAAAAGCCAACATTCATACAGGGTGTAACACAGACTGTCCAGGATTTCTTCCTGAACTCTGCACGTGTGACGATGTGTGATGATGGATAGTGCTAATGATGGCTTTGTCATTATAAATTATTTCCCATATCTTTTAAAATCTTCGAAATTTTGCAATACAAAATTATGTAGGTTAGAGTTATCCTATCCCAAAAATGTACTCATATTTAAATTCCCCATTAAGAAATGCATCATTTAGACACCTTGCATGTTAGGATTTCCTTCAGATTCATGTTGGCATCCATGTATGGCGAAGGCCCGGACTGGCCATCGGGAGCTCTGTCTGTCTGTCACACACACACAAAGGGAGCCGCATGTGATTGGTGGAGGCGGTACCAGGCCATACAACTGATTGACAGTTGAGATGAATGAATGAATGAATGAATGACTTTATTTGACAATATAAAAAATAAACATGTGACAGAAGAGCACAGTCGGGATATACTGCCAAGGATGAAACACAAAAAAGCTCAGAGCTTATTTCCATTGTGGTCCTTGTAGGGGGGTGGGGGAATGTGATGCTTAAAACATGCATCATACAAAACGTGACATCACAACACATCACATATACCATTTAACATTTATATACATACAGACTCATACAACATGCAAGGGTGCCTTAAGCTAAGTGTCTAGGTATAGTCCCTTTTGAGCCATGTCTTCAGATGGCGAATGGAATGGCAGATGGCACTTCTGCAAAATGACAGGGAGAGACAGCGAAAGACAAAACATTTCAAGCATAACCTGCGCTTGAAGATGGACAGTGGAAAAAGAGGAAGGGTCGAGCAGAGGGGGAAAGAGAGAAAAATACATACTGCTTACTGCTTGTATTTCACAGAACAGTCAGATGGGAATTACTGGAAATGAAATGTTTCAACACTTCAACAGTGAAAAAAAGAGGAAGCATGGAGCAGAGACGGGACGCCCTAAATGTTGCCGCTAAATGTGGCAACATTGACCAAATGTTTTCTTGCACCACGGGACCACCAGGTTAGTCAGTGATAAAAATAAACATGCTAGCTAGCTAACATGTTACCATGCATCATCATCATCCCCTGTCATTTTTCCCCGCATAAATCTTTTATTCAACTTCAGTCCTGATCATAACCATTTAAATTTTTCTTGTAATGTCAGATTAAAAATGAAATACTCTAACTTTTCTGATTTCTGAGTTGTTAAGTCTGACGTTACAAAAACAAAAAATCCATCAAAATCAGTGTTGTTGCTAATCATTGACACATAATTGATGATTATAACAATTATTAGCCTGTAATAATCCCCCCCAGAAAAATCCACTTTGCATTTGATATATTGAAAATATTTAAATGTGTGTGTTTTTTTAACAATAATTTGTGATGCCATCACAAACAATGGCATTTAAAGGGTAAACATTTTAAAAGTCCTGCACCAGCATGTAGGGAATTAAGTCATTGTAACAAAAATCTTCCTGGTGGGGGACCCCCAGACCCCCTGCTTAAAAATTTGCCTGACTTGGGCTATATTTCGCACTATATTTCCTGGCCTGAATAATTCCCCCAGTCCGGCCCTGCAAAGGGGTGAAAAATGGTCAAATCTGCCAGTTTGAAATACAAAATGATGTAAGTTAGAGTTATCATATCCGAAAATGTTTCCTATATTTTAATTCCCCACAAGAAACACATATTTTAGACACCCCTCATGTTAAGATTTCTTTAAAATTCATGTTTGCACAAAAGTATGGCCCGCCCTAATATGATGACCACTGGTGGCTAGCCAAGATCATCGATGTGGATACTGATCAACAAGATGTAAAAGTGGAATTTCTGCATCCCCATGGTCCAACAGAAAAGGTTCTGTTTCTGCCCAGTTCAAGACATCATAGTGAAACTAATCGGAAATGCAGAAGGAAACGAAGAGGAGAAGTGCAGGGTGAGAACGTGGAGATCAGGAAGTTGGGTAGATGAAAACAGGGACGAGAAGAAGGGGTCCTGGTCTCCATGACTGTTTTTGTTGTTGGAAACAGTGCATGTTGTAATAGTTGGAAACAGTGTATGTAAAGTTTGTTGTTATTACAATTGAGTTAACAAAATGTTCAGTATAAGACAAGGAGTTATTAGTTCTTATCATTGTCACTTCCATCTGTTTAAAAAATGCATGTGTTCATTTATCAGAAATGCATATACAATTTAGTCAACTGTCAGTTTCTCGTCAACTCCTTCAGATCTTTGTCAACACCGTCAGATGTTTGTTTTTGTTAATTCTGTGGAAAATACAAATTCCTTCTTCAGTTTATGTTGTTTAAGTAATAAAGGAGCATCAGATCTTCATCCTCTTGTCTTATTTACTTAATGATCTTTTTTTTATCATATCAAAATTAAAAACAAAGTTTGAAAATGCAAATATTTCTAAATCTGTGTTTTCAGAATAGTGTGAAGTTACACCTGAGGTTTATATATTATATTTGATTGCATACCAGAGTAACTAAACACTATTACAACATACTTCAGAACCTTAGATTCTTGTTGGACTGGAATAATTAGAATTATATACTTTTTTGTGTGTCTGATGGAGTTAACCCAAATCAAGTTTCAAAGGGAAACATGTGAATTTGTTCAAAATGTTTTTCTATGTAGAGCCCGCACCTTTACATGGTTAAATAGCTCAGACCTTTCTCTACATGAATATACAACTCTAATCAATATAGTGTGCATTCTCAAAATATAATATTAAAAAGTGTTTTGTCCCGACTCTCAAGAATCAGTGAAAGACAATGAGGTTCATGAAGATCAGGAAACCACTATAGCGGCTCCCGCTTAGTCGATTTGTTTAAACTAAATGGTATGTAGGCCCGGGTCTTAAATACATTTTTTAATTAAGGCCTAGTTTGGTTTCTTGTTCATGCTGAATGGGTTATTGAGCACTAGTAGTAACCACTGGGAAATTATCTCTGGCATCACAAAATATATTTACAAATATGCTTTGTTTTTTCATTAGAACTATAGGATCTTCTGCCTGAATTAATTTGTAGGACAATGATGTGGGAAACACAATTATACAGATTTGTTCATTCAAAAGATTCAATTATTTTCCAAAATCTTATGACAGTTAGTCCACTAAGAATCTCTTTCATTGGGGACAGCCCTAGAAAAAAAACAAATCATACTGATGTTGATTCTTTCATTTCCAACTATGAATGGAAAATTTGGAAATGCATAACTGAGGTCCAATGCCAAAATCAATGAAAAGAGTATCCCTTAACTCAACAAGTATATATAGCCTATTTATTTACAGAGCAGTAGGTTAAAATATCACACAACATCTCCCTTATCACAGTGGATGACTCATTATGTTCTGAAACTTCATTTGAAAGCAGATACAATTATTCCAGCGAGTTGCACATGAACCATTCAATCAATACATCATCAGTGTCATATCCACACGAATCCCCGAAGCTGCAGCACCATAGGTTTGCAGCAACACTTTTTTTCTGCTCTCAATGGACTGTGTGCTGAAGGCCATAGAGCTAATGCAGAGATCTAGGCAAGCCTGGATTCACTGTTATCTGAATTTGAATTGGCTTGGCTCTGCCCTGTACGGCACTGAGAGGATTTCTTACTTTTTGCTGGAAAATCTGGAGCTGTGAACTGCATACTTACAAACCCATAAGCCCCAGAGGTTTGCAATGAAACTAATAAAGGTCCCTTTAAGAAACCCTGCCTCCTGGCAGCTACAAGCCATGTGCCAGGGTATTGGCCCTGCCCAAAAACTGAGCTGCATCCAAATCACGCAAACAACTGTATCAAACCGGAGGAATCCTACTGATCCAAGTATTGATTCTGCGTTGTCTTCATACAGACACATTTGGTGTTACACTATGAGGATAAGGCAGTAGCATGTTTCTAGGGAGCTCCTGTGTATTTGAAATGTAACAGTGAGGGAGGGCTCCGTACGACCTTCTGTCAATGGGCAAAGCAGCTACATGCCTGAGAATTTTCACAAGTCAACGCAATTGAGGTATTCTAGGATTTTAGGAATGCTGCCCACATGGAATTCTATGCCGGAATATTCATATAGTTGGTAAATGGAGAGACGAGGGTCCCACAGGACAAGACCTCGACTCTGTGTTTACAAATCAATCAATGTGGTCTTTCACGGCCAGCTGACTGATTGTTGTGTTTTAAATGACTGTACACGGTGCATAATGCCGGCCGGCTACATTCTCAACTTGTTTCATCAAACTTTCAAAAAGGACCAGAGTGTTAACAATGAGCACAAAATAGATAGAAGCATTATCTGAGGGAGAGAAGCAGAGAGGGAGAGATAATTCCCGGGTTGATCGAAATGTTTGACAGATGGCTTCACAATTGTCTTGCACAGTCTCTGGAGCGTAACAGTAAGAAGCATTTTGTATAAAAGTATTCTGTACTTCTGTATGACAACTATTAAAGAAACTTGAAACTTGAATTTCAGAGATAACCAAAGATAACCATCCCCACGTATATTTTTGGTGTTCTTTTAAACCTTGAAAATTGCCCACATGCAGTAGAATCCCTCTTGTCATGTCTTCACCTAGAACCACAATGAAAGAAGCCAAGAGACTGGTACAACAGATAAGAACAGTCATATTTTCCATCACCCTCCTGTGCATTAAAGCCATATCAAAGACATTGTTAATGGTTAATGGTTAATGCCTTGGCCCTATGACTGATCATACCAGTGTATCTTCTGTATGCCTTCACACAGAAAGACGTATGATGACCAGAGTGCACAAACTGAGCTCATTCCAATCCATCGTTAAATCGATGCTTGTGAAATCCCTGATGTGCCAAAGGCAATGACGTCACCACCATGAACTCAGAGGAAGGCCCTTATGAAATGTAGCCTACATCTTAAATCCAAAAGAGAGAAATTTGGATTAAAAGGAATCCCATAAATGCACTTTGTGTAATGAATATATCATAACACACCGTGAACACAATAGAACGAATACCCCAAAATATATCGATGGAAACCTCTGAATAAGAGGTCTCTCTTTAACAGAGGGGGCTTTTGGGCCCTTTTGAAGGTCTCACGGCGGAGATCATTAAAATATCTGTATTAGTGGTGTAACTTCTTCAGCGAGGTGTAAAAGTGGCATTGAGTTACTCACACTCCGGCATTCTTCGAGTGGAAAAGTGGGGGGGGGGGGAGAGGAGGTCAAGGGAAGTCAAGAAAACAAGCCCTTTCCTGAGTCAAACACAGCCACGGTATAACCTTACCGTGCCAATGAAACTGAAGACTCCATTATTAACACGCACCTTATAAGACTGACTCACAGGCTCTCTCCAAAAGCACTGCGATGTGTCAGTCATCGTAAAACAAATAAATAAATAAAAATGACGTGTTTATGCAATAAAGAAGGGTACCATTTCTCTGTGACAATTCCAGAGTTCTCTTTCATGCTGCACAATATGTGCAGTGCCTCAATGCCGCCACAGTGGAATCCAACAAAAAAAACTCCCTTTTATTTTATTTGTGAAATAGACTTTGACCCCTTTAAGTACTACTGAAATTCACGCTGTGGAAGTGTTGGAATGAAGAAGAAGACGTTATATGAAAATAGTGTTATATAGGTGATCATAGTAATTTACCTATCTCAAGCCTCGCCCTCTTTTCTTGATCCTCCAATCACAGGGGGAAGCAATAGTTATGATTGTTTATCTGAAAGTATATACGTATATACTGGTGATCATAGTAATTGACCTATCTCAAGCCTTGCCCTCTTTTCTTGATCAAGAAAAGAGGGCAGGCTGCGTGTGAGGATTGTCGCTGTCCCACTGCATCGCTGACTGTAACGACGTGTTGCGTGTGAGGGCTGTTTTCCCCCCTCAACGGTCTGTGAGGAGGAATCTCTAGTTAATCCGAGGAGAGTTCAGGCAAACACGTGTGAAAATGAGCGGGGACGGCAGCACCTTCTCACGACTATAAAGAAAAAAACTTTAACGAGAGTGAGTCTGTATACATGTATGTATGGGTAGGTATATATATACATTTACATCTCATAAGAGCAATAAGGGGTGGACGTCGCCACACCACTGAGACTTTGTAGGCGTTGCTTTATATTGTAAACACTGTCGAACATCATGTGCACACCCTGGAAACTCAAAGATAAAATCTATTTAAGAATTTGAGTAACACAGCGTCTGAAAAGAGTCTGTAACACACTGATGAATCGGTCTAGAGTGCTGTAGAATTGAGGTACAAAACAGGCCGTCTCAAGTGTGCCAAATTAGGGATGGGCGATTAATCGATTTTATCGATTAATTCGAATTCATGTTTTAGGAAGATTTTTTTTAAATGAAAATCGATTTTCACAACAAAATTATTATTATTATTATTATAATTTTTTTTTTTTTTCAAGAGTCACCTTTTATTTGACAAAAAGTGATGTTTGGTAAAAGTTAGATTTGCACTTTATTAAATTCATTCTTGTTTGATGATCAAGAGGCACCTTTTATTTGTTTTAAGTGAAGTGGTGAAAAAGCAAGTTATTGCACTATTAATCCCAATAGGGACATTCATCTTTGTTTGATCAAGAGTAACCTTTTATATATATATTATTATATATATGTTTAAGTGAAGATTGGTGAAAGTTAGGTTTGCACTTCAATCCCATAGGGAAATTCATCTTGGTTTGATATTTTTTTTGTCAAATAAAAACAAAGCTTATTGGAATGATTTCCTTGGCATTTCTAGTTTTTAAGAGAAAATAATCGATTAAAATCATAAATCGGAGTTGGTGTATTTTTAGGCCATATCGCCCAGCCCTATGCCAAATATGCACTCTCACTTTGATAGAAAAATGGAATCTTAAACAGAGTTGGTGTTAATCTAGTTTTTGTAGAGTACATGTGTTCTCTCTCAAGAAAACATTACAGGCAGCCTTTTTCGACTCTCAACTAACATCGATCTCTTCACAGTCCGTCAAGACACACACACACACGCTAGGCTTTGGTATGCGACTGTGTAATGTGAATACCTCAGAGGGATTCGGAGCAGCACGTTTGGACAACTGCAAACAACTAGCATTCGATTACCATGCATAAGTACTTCTATTCTATTCACATAATATGCTTACTTCATATATCTATTCTATTCACATATATGCTTACCACTTGTATCTATTGCTATGTCCGCCCACTACAATCACGCGAGCTGTCTAACGCCTGTCCCCTCTCCCTGTGAGTTGCTGTCCCGGAGTGTTGACCGGAGTGTCGGACGTCCCGTGATGAAGACCGGGAGGATGCGACCCTCTCTGCGTGCCCTCCTGTCTCCCTGTCTCCGGCTGTCTCGTAGTGATGACCGGAGTGCTTGACGTCCCGCGATGATGTCGGGGAGGTTGCGACCCTCTCTGCGCCGCCGCCTATCTCCCTGTCTCTGGCTGTCTCGGAGCGATGACCGGATTGTTGAACGTCCCGTGATTAAGACGGGGAGGACGCGACCCTCTTTGTGCCGCCCCTGTGCCTCAAATAGATCTGCTATCAGCTCTATCTTTAATCTTTCAAAATGTTCAGTTGCTATCGCTATCAGCTCTATCTTAAATTTTTCAAAATGTTCAGTTGCTATTGCATGCACTCATCTGTGTTTCACTACACACATGAGTGCCTGCTTACCAACTGTCAGTCTGCAACACTACTATCACCGACATCTAAGAAGGGAGATCCCCCCTTGAATGGCTCTTCTAAGGTTTCTCTCATCCACACTGCCTGTGGTGCATTTTTTTCCTATTGTTAGTGAGTTTTTCCTTACCTTCGCGTGGGGTATGTCTGGGAGTGTTTGCATTCATTCATTTATTTTGCATTTATTTAAAATGTGTTGGACCTTATGGTGTTCTTGTTTTGTTCTTGACTTATTGTTATGTTTCTTCTTGACTTGTTTAAAGAAGACGTGTCCGGCCCATGGTGACATTAACGTGTGTTGTCAGGCCTTACAAATAAATTTGATTTGATTTGATTTGAATCACAAATGCTTGGAGCACCACTCAAAAAGCCTCCATCGCGGGGGGGGGGCATCTTCTTCTTCCTATAACTTGTGAAAGTCACCTCTGCCCTGATGACAGCCAATCCATGGCATCCCTGTCATGATGACAAGCTGTTATCTGCCCAAGGGTATCTGACAGCTTTGAAGAATGAACTCTCCTCACAGAATAGCTATGGAAAGGCTATGAAATTGACTGCTGATTGCAATCATGATCATTCTTACTGTAGTGTGGACTGAGGGAACATAAACAAAAGATCAGCAGGAGAGAGTTTTTCACAGTAGGTCAAATCATCTGCTGCCAACTTTGAGCTTTGTGTTTTTAATAGCTTAGATACAGTTGCCTGTTTGCTAGTAAACAACAATAACCACATGGTCAGGTTGTAAGTAACTGGTAAAATGTGTTAAATCAGGACAATGCTGCCTCGTTCACTTTCTGTTGTGTGTGATGTGTGATCACTTGAGAACGGGCAGCCACATAGCTTTACAACGTATGCAGACAATGCAGTACTCTGTATAGCCTAATATATCTATGTATCACTGTGCAAGTAGCTTGGGTTGTGAATGTATTGAAACTTATTTTGCAAGCTCCTCTTTGTACCAATCTTGAGGCTGGGTTTTCAGTCAGGACAATCAGATTCATAATTCTAAACATGGGTTCTAACATGGCTGTCAACTAAAAGCACTAATATTATAAAGATCTATGCTACATGGTATGACCATAATGTTGTTTGTATCATACATATTGTGCTGAATCAACCAGGCGTATGAGACCACCTGGACCTCATTCAGTCTCAGCTCATTTGACGGTGTAATGCCACTAAAAGCGTTTGCAACACCTTTTCCTGTCTATTTGGAGATTTAGTAGGAGGCTGCTATATTTATTCACCTGGTCTGCTATAGAGAGACAGAGCTACTATGGGGGATTTGATATGACAGTACAGCTACCAGCTGAACAGACGAGCTACCAGCAAAAATGAATGAGCTAACTAGACTAGAACAATATCTAAATGTGAGAAGAGCGCTCCTGGCTGAGCCTCTGGGTCTCACTTCCTCTTAACGAGACATAATGAAAGGTGAGAAATCGGATAAAGGCCAGATCATACGTGTTTGGAGCCCATATATACCAGATGGAATACTGGTGGCGACTACAGTACAAGTGGGCTAGCGAGTTAACAGCCCTGTCATATAACATCAGTGGGTCTCATTCCCGAAAATTTTCCAAAGCGTTATTTTGGAAGACTTATCTTGGAACCGACTGAGACCGAATCAATGACAAGTTCACTCTGAGTCCCGAACGTGCTGGTAATATGTCTTAAGGGGCTGAAACGGTCGCACCTGTGACATGATCTGATATCTGCTTGGCGAATGTGATTCTGTCTTAAACTCAAAAGCGAGTTCCCGTTCAGGTAATTTGCATACAAAACAACGCCTCCAGAGCTCCTTATAAGGCAAAGTTATGACGCAGCTGTGTGGAAATGGATGCGGACGTGCTTGATTGATTGATTGATTGAAAACTTTATTAACAGATTGCAGAATGGGTACAATACAGTACAGCTCAATACACACAATTGTTAAGGGGATGCAGACCAGAGAAAGACTTTCGTCTTGTTTACATCAGGGTCCCCATTTATGCCTTGCGAGTCTTGCACGACCCATCGAAATGAGATTAGATTAATGTATTGTCATCATATATAGTACAACTCGTGGTACAACTGCCGCAGCGCTCGCACACACACGCGTGCGTGCGCAGTATACTGTAGCCTACGGCGTAATGAATGAACGCAGTATAGGCTTATTATTCCATTAATGCCTACGGCGTAATGAATGAACGCAGTATAGGCTTATTATTCCATTATGACTTGTTGCATTAGGATTTAGTAGATACTATATGCTCTGCCCTACGTACAGTATAGGTACAGTCTGTACTTATACTGTACGTAGGGCAGAGGCAGAATATATAGTATCTACTAAATCCTAATGAAAAAAGTAACTCGAATATATTAAGCCTATACTGTTCATTAGACACGTAGGCCATACTGGCGCACACAAGACTTGCTATTTCCATGCGATTAGCTTTAGTTCTTATTTATTTATTTATTTATCCACTGTCATTTCAGTGTTGGTGTATATAGGCTATATAGTGTATTTCAATATAAGTTTAATTGATTAATGATATATTCGAAGGAATGCAGGTTTATAGCTATATCAACCCCCTCCAATGTACAGTAAATGACCAAGTATGGTTTTGTCAATATTCCAATGTACAGTTTTGCTTGTACAGTGTCCCCCACCCACCCCTCCTACCCAACCTCCTCCAACAGTTTCTACGTCAAATGTATATACTCTCTTTTCTGGACTCTTTTTGTATCACAAACAGTACTGTATTTGCAAATCTGGTATGTCATAAATGTATAGATGTAGCAGTACTGTCTATCTGTATGTCGTGTGTGTCATATATGTTATGATGAATTGAAAATGGGGGACCCTGATGTAAACAAGACGAAAGTCTTTCTCTGGTCTGCATCCCCTTAACAATTGTATGTAATTGAGCTGTACTGTACTGTACCCATTCTGCAATCTGTTAATAAAGTTTTCAATCAAACAAAGGTCGGTTCCATTGTATACCAATCAATGGGATACATTGCATGTTGACCTGCATTCTTTCAAAAGTATATAATTAATCATTAAAACAGATGTGTAACAGGGCGGTCAGGTGGCGTAGCGGAGATTGCGTTCGTCACCAATACTGGAGACGCTGGATTCGCCTGTTCGAATCCAGCTCACAGCTCCGGCGTTGTCACCAGCTTGGCTGGCCGTTCACACTAATACAATTGGCTGTATTAGAGGGTGGGAAAGCTGGCGGGGTGGGTCCGGGTCGTTGTAAACAGCGACTCCTACAGTTCGGTCGGGGCGCCTGCTCAGCGTGGATAGGATCTAACTAAGAGGGGTAGTGTGATCCTTCCACACGTTACACCCTCTCAGTGAGAGTCCGCGCTGCCGGGTGAAAAGAAGCGGTTGATTGGCTAGACGTGTGTCGGAGGAAGCACGTGATAGCCTCCACTCTCCCAGACCGACTGTGGGGGGTAAGTGCGCAGCGACCAGGAAGGGGATTGGGAATTGGCATAACGACTAACATTGGGATGGGAGAAAATCGGAGGAAAAAGGAGGGGGAAAAAGATCAAAAAAATAAATAAAAAAAACAGATGTGTAACAAATAAGAAATACAAATTCCACAGAAGGCATTAAATAATAATTATTTTCAATAATTTCACAATAATTGCATAATTGTGTTTGAATATCTGAGTAATTAAAGTAATTATACATTTGTCCAAAATAGCTGGTT
The DNA here is from genome assembly GCF_963971535.1 of Notolepis coatsorum. Lineage (NCBI taxonomy): Eukaryota > Metazoa > Chordata > Actinopteri > Aulopiformes > Paralepididae > Notolepis > Notolepis coatsorum. Next base: position 48,632,857 of record NC_140177.1, on the reverse strand, counting down.
CAGATATGGTTAAGCAGCTGCCCTGTGATCAGATGAATCCATATTATAATTTTTTCCGACATCAAATGCGTAATTTCTTATCGTACAAATATTGTCATATTTATTTTAATTATGATTAAGTAATTAATTCCAAGGAGGCCTGTAGCGTTAACATGAAGGAATCACTATGAGAACACAGTCTGTCAAGTTAATAACATTTTCAATTAGTCAATCAATCATAAGAGTGCTCCTCAGCACTCTTAAATCTGCTCTCAGCCACGCTCAAATCTGATCTCAGGAAAATTTGGGGACTCGCGCTACCAGCCCTAATATGTCTTAAATGGGCAGAAATCTGCCTAAGAGGAAATTTGTTGTCGTAAATTCGTTCGGGAATGAGACCCAGTGTCTGTTGAAATGATCCAGAATAGCAGGGGAGAGAATCTCCAGCTGGTGTCTCACAGCTATTCTTTTGTCAAGGAGAACATGAGCACCTTCGGATGGAAAACCCAAGAACAAATCCAGTCAATATGTGGAGTTTCCCCGACAGATCCTGTGGGACACTATAGGTTCCCACTTCCCAGACTATGTTGCCCTGACCGGCGACCGCTGGACCAACAAGTAATGTCTCTACTTGGTAGATACATGTAAATGCCTCTCTCATGCTGTATGTTCAATTCCATTATGAAATTGTTCACTAGGTATAAGAAAGAATACACACACACACACCTTGACTGAGATTTCTCAGGTTTACCCCCCGCGGGTTGAATGCCCATCACGCATTTTTTTTTTAGCGATCTGAAATCATATTGCATCAAGCGAGCCTACCGTTGGAGATCCAGTCACCCAAGGCGCTCAGATGTGAAAAAAGCGCCCCCTATCGTCTCCCAGATGGTAAATCACCCTTTTGGATTGGACTCAATGAAAGTGAATGGGAGAAAGGATTTCTGACTCCACATTTTACTTCTCACTGATGTAACCGGGGTCTACCAGAGTTCATTCTGGAGCCTTGGTGCCGCGGTGAATATGTGTTTTACTGTATACACGATGGATCAATCAAATGAGCGATTTTTTTGAATGGCGATCGGAAATTGGAATAAACCATTTGGATACCATCTGATCTCAGGTAAGGAATCTATGTTATCAGTCTTAGGATAATCAGACTCGTTTTCACGGATATATAAGCGTTTCCCCTATATGTGATATGGCTGTTTTGACTGTAAAAGCCATCAGGAAATAAGAGCAGCGATTATCAGCGCGCGGCACAAGCGTGCGTGCGCACACATATACTATCGATTATCTAGCGTTTATTTGAAAACAATTCATAAATAGGCCGACAAATGACAACGTTCTAGAATATTCCAGTAAAAGACGATTATCATAGAATGTGTTGTTTTTTCCGCGAAAACGAGTGATTTTCAAAATGCTATCAAACTGAAATGAAGCGATAAAAAACAATCTGCTTTGACAATGTTGACTGGAAAATGAGTCATTGATAAGCGACGGGCAGATTAGAAACATAGCCATAATTTAAAACATAGATTAGGCGATATTAACGTTAACATTGGAGTGGATTTGGGCATTCAAGGGGGTAAAAAGGAAAACACGGCTGGCTCTCAAAGTGTTAAAACACATGGTGACAACCAACCCCATAGTGTGTGGCTGACAACCATCCCCATGATGGGGTTGGTTGTCACAATGTGTCAGAGTGTCTTTGATAGGTGATTAACTCTTTGTTACAATACGTTGGAAAATGAGAGGGATACACATTTCAAGCTAACATCTTAAGCTTCAATTTAATGTAGGAATGACTATTGAAAGATGTTTTGATTATGAGCAATTCACACTAGAGTAAAAAGTGTGACAACGTCCCCCGTTCTCCCCTATGCCTATTCTTATGTCTGCACGTTCTACGTTGCACTACTTTTATACCTATTCTTATGTCTGCACTTTATGCATTGTTTTTATTCTGTCAAATGTGTTCATTTTATGCTATTTGCTGTGGGGCACTTTGGGCCTGAGTCCATGTGTGAAAGGTGCTATATACTGTAGATAGAGTTATTATTATTTATTATTATATTGTAAAAAGAAAAAAAAATATGCATCGAAATGTCTGTATGTCTCGATGACTTTGAAGATGAGGGTGACCTCAATTGTCCTTTTCAAGAATAAATAAAGGTTTGAATGTAGTGATGCACCGATGTGAAAATTGTTGCTGATACCGATAACCGATATTAATATTTCTGTTCTGGTCGATACCGATATTTACCGATGTCGATATCTCTGTATAGAAAACACTTTTTTATGATAATCAAATAAAGGGCTATTTTACTTTTGTAACTTTAAAAAAAAATTATATCGGCCCATATCGTCCCTATCTTGATATCGGACCGATACCGATGTGTAAAAAAAAAACTGCCATATCGGCCGATATTATATCGGCGGCCGATATTATATCGGCGGCCGATATATCGTGCATCACTATTTGAATGAATATTATACATAATGATTTCGGGAAAAAAAGGTCCTTGCTATTTTTCTTCCATATTGCCTAAACCTAACTATAACATATCTTACCTCATTCTTGTTCTCAGCAAACAGATTCAAACACCTCTTAACCCAGAGCTTTCCCCAATAATGACCGTATTTACCACCAGCACAAAGCACAAGATAGTCATTTCTCTATGTAAGTGGCTGTATTATATGGATGTAAGGATGCCTCTCAGTGAACCAACTGGCAGAATGGGGCCGTATGATCGATGTAACCTCACATGTCCTATCTCCTTGAACGCAGTGAGCAACTGTCTGAGTGGATCTGAATTAGCAGGGACATTATAGATATGGGACATATAAAAAACAAATAAGATCTATCTCTGTACATTCAATTTCAATCACATTTTCACGATACAAGGCGAAGGCACGACAACCTTCCAATTCACACATGTTCCATCCGGGGCTTAACAGTATCCGTGGCCCCTGTACTTCACAGATAATAGTTGGCATTCTCCCAGTGAGAACCCAGACACGTGCAAGTCATCACAGAGAAAAACAGAGTCATGAGGTAGAGATTATATGCTCACCCGAGGTTCCTGAAAGTAGTGCTTCCTTTTAATAAATGCAATAAGCAAGTCATTGAGGCGGTCAGTCATACTGAACAAGGGGTTCAATGAGAAATGTAGTGTATTCTGGCTTTGTCTGTGATTCTGGTATTTTTATATTTTGTGGAGTCTAAATGACTAATAGGGACAAAGCATTTTTGGAATTGGAATTTGGAATTGATCGATTCAGCCAGTAGCCGCGTAACGGGCTGCAATATAATTATTTGTGGGAATGTGCGCACGTCAAAGAATATGTGGTCTAGAACTGCTTGTTTTTGCCACTCACAGGCTCAGACTGTTATGGTAAGTGTCTGAAGAGTCTTCTATTTCTTACCCAAAACAGAGGTCTTGCTCTGAAATCCTGTAAGGTGTGAGTTGTTTCAGGGAGACTCGTGGAAGTGTGAGTGAGAGTTGGAGAGGAAGAGTTTGTTATGTGGGTGTAGAAAAAGTGTAGCGTTGTCTAAATAGATATAAAACAATGGTTCATGTTTGAGCATATCCAAATTGTACCAACAGTGGCAGTTGTGCTACAAATGGATGAAAACACTTGTGTCCGTACACTGTGTGCAGACCATCAGGTCTGTACTCTGTAGTAGGGTTGCACGGTATACCGGTATTGGTATAGTACCGCGGTACTAGAGTGTTCGAAATGATACTATACTGCGTTTGGGGGAAAAACTGTACTTTTATTTTAATTTTTTTATTTATTTATGCATGCGAATGCCTTCCTATTGGAGCACAGCGCTGCTGTCAGTGGTGACGTTGCGCTAGTTTACCGGAAGCAACCTTCTGGAATGAAGAACAACAAACTCTAGTTGAGACGAGAGCTGGCTCGGCTCGTCCGGCAAGTGTTGGCATCGGTGGCACGACTGCAGTGCTGGTGGGAGCTGCTGTGGCGCGTGGCGTTGGTTGTCGTGACCATCGGCAGTCGCGGTGAGGATCTTTGTTGATTGACGTTGGCTGGCTGGCTTTGACTAGAGTTGTAGTTCGCTGGCTATATGGGCTGGCGTTGGCCGAGTTTGCTCTATGCGGGGTGTGCTAGCTAGCTAACGTTAATCAATAAAGATCCTCACTGCGATTAGTTAGTTATCATAACCATCGGCAGTCGCGGTGAGGATCTTTGTTGATTAGCGTTGGCTGGCTGGCACATTTTGCATGGGGTGAACTCGGCTGGCGTTGGCTTGTATAGCTGGCGAGCTATGGTTCTAGTTGGAGCTAGCTAGCTGGCGTTGGTCGATGGAGATCCTCACTGCGATTGCAGATGGTTGTGGTGGCTGACGTTGCGTGCTGCAGTGGCTCCTATCAGTGCTGTGGTCATGCCATTGATGCCAACATTCGTTGGATGAGCTATGATGGCTCTCGTGACTACAGTTCCTTATACGAGCATTAGAAAATGTCCACAATGCTATTCGCAAGAATAGAAAATAAATTGAAATGCCTAATAATAGCCTAAACTGCCGTGCTGAAAGCTAGTAAACACAGCATCTCTATGGCTTAGTCACAAACGTGATTTATACAGAGACATTTGACAATTGCCCATTAATGGTTCATACATACTGTATAAAGACAACGGAAATCTATTTAATTTTTGTTAAACAGCCTACAATGACATAACCTAGTTCTAGATTATGATAGGCCATAATCAGTCTCACTCATCGAAATGTTTTCTAGGTAACTTATGGTATCTCAAACTAATTAGGCCCTCTGCTATGACAAATGTATAATAATATTACAACCATACTTTTTCTACCCCTTGAATTCTTTTTAACTACAGAAGTCTGCTGCATTTGGCTGACAGAGTGACTCCCCCCACTCAGAAGCAACCTAACCTCCGCTTTTTTTGAGCAGCATATTAAGTACACAAATTAGTCCAAAGATGATAAAAAGATCAACAGGGCAGTCGCAGAGTGCTGGTCCATCTGTATGGACCAAGTTCCAATATACAGTTGAGAAAGCTGGGTTCAGAAACCTTGTACAGCAACTGTTTTGAGTGCAAAAAAAGGTCTCCAGCATTTTGAATGCCATTGCTTTTAATTTAATTTATTTATTCTCGTCATTGTTGTGTTTTAAAATAAAGAACAATAATGACATTTGAGAGTGTTTCCCTGATTTTGAGGAAAAGTATCGAAAGTATCGAAAAGTATCGAAATTAATATTGGTATAGTATCGAAACTAAAATGTTGGTATCGTGACAACCCTACTCTGTAGTGACCATTTTGACCGGAGGAGAAGAAATAATTTACCAAAGCACTTTTTCCTAAAGAAAAATGCTGTTCCAAGAGTGGGGAGACCTGCTGCAGACAGGGTGGAGGTAATGTTACTATCTAAAGTTCTTGTGTTGGCCTGGGATGTTAGAACAGAGACCGGACAAAGGTCTATCTCAGTAAAGAATCCTTTACATAATGCTGTCAGACACATAATAACAATGTAAGCCTGTCAGTGGCAAAAACAAGCACTTTTAGTGGACGTACTTTGACTTGTTGAAGCGATCTCCCTCAATACTGGACCAATTCCAAAACACGTTGTCCCTATTAGTCATTTAGACCCCAAATGATGGAAAAAATAGAGTCCACGTTTAAAAATTATCATAATTACTGTACCCTTTATTGAGCTCTGTCATGGTAAACACAGCCTAGAATGGCCCTGTCTACAAATTAATTACCAAGTACCGTAGATGTGCAAACAGATGTACCATCTACAAATTAGCATCAATCTCCATTTCTGTGCTAAAGGCCTACATATAGAACATAACAGATTGACATGGATAAGAAAGGGAACTTCACCTTAACTCAATCAGCACCGTCTACGTCGTGTTTGTCCGCCAATCGAATAACGCCAACCATACGTTATTGGATCGTTACTTCTTTTATTTGCTATTTCCATTCATAAATCATCCAGGAAGGCTGTGTGACCATATGGAAGGGCTCTGAGATCGCAAAAGTACAATACCGCCGCCTGGTGGTATGCGGCCGATGTTGCACTCCATTTGAGACTCTGTGTATCTCTCTGTGTGTCGATGAAAGTCATTCGGGCGGAGTTTTTTAGTAACATGGATGAATATCTTCACCCGATCGCATTGAATCGTTTTTGGGACGCCCGATTCATTATGCTGTGGGGGGTTATGTTGTGGCCCAAATGGACATACGATCTAGCAGATGGCAATCAAATAATTGGAATATTCTTTTTGTAATCTCACCGGCCACAGGTAAGAGCAATTTAACGTCAATTTCAGCTTGGTTGTGCATTGTTTTCATAGCCATCGCCCTGATCAGCGTATGCTGTTGTACTAATGAATGCCGTTATTGACAATCAATTAATCAGAAACTACCCTCCCCCCTTTCATGCATGCATGATGGAACATAATATACCAATCATATGCATTAAAAATTTTTATTGTAGCGTGTATAGGGACGAAATGCCAATGGATTAAGTATAATATGCATTGCGGCCTATTACTGGCCTCCCAGGAATTACCCTAAACCGCTCTAAAACCATACTTATATTCACCACGATAGATACTCGATGTCAAATGGGCCATAGTATTGCATATATAGCTATAATATTTAAACAAGGTGAGCGACTCCCATCGTTTACAACGGTGGCGGTATCTACTACAGGATGAGGCTAATCCCCGGCGTCCAATGAGTTAACAATCTTAAAGGGAAACGTCACCAAACCAACAACAACAACAACAACAACAACACTGATTTATCTCGTCTCACATATCCCAAAAACTGAAAACAGTCTTGCACAGATTATGTTTGATTTGCAAGATATTGAGTTTTGAATGTGATGTCACCCGAGGATGCTGCTGAATCCTTGTGTTAATTACAGCTCAATGAAATGATAGGTGGAAAAGATAACATAGCCTAAAGTTTTATGCAGGGATCATTTTGGTTTCAGTTAGTAAAATTCTTATTTCATATGCTTGGTAGAGAAAATACGGCTTTTAGGAATATAAATCTAAACAAAGCATTACACACTATCTAGTGCAGTGGTTCTCAAACTGTGGTACGCGTACCACTAGTGGTACTTGGTGGTACTGCTGGTGGTACTTGAAAACATTTCCAAAAAAGCTATTTTTTTTTTTTTTTACTTTTTTGTGTTTTTTTTAACAATAATTTGTTGTTAAACTGGCATTTAAAGGGTAAACATTCAAAAATGTATTGAATATGTGTTTTCTTTTCTTTTTTACAATAATTTGTGATGCCCATCACAAACACTGGCATATAAAAATTCAAAAATTCCTGCACCAGAATGCAGGAAATTAAGTTTTTGTAACAAAATAATTGTGTGTGTGTGTGTGTGTGTGTGTGTGTGTGTGTGTGTGTGTGTGTGTGTGTGTGTGTGTGTGTGTGTGTGTGTGTGTGTGTGTGTGTGCGCGCGCGTGCGCGTGCGTGTGTGTGTGTGTGTGAGAGAATGACAGACAATTGCTTGCTGTGTGAGAGAGAGAGAGAGAGAGAGAGAGAGAGAGAGAGAGAGAGAGAGAGAGAGAGAGATAGAGATAGAGAGAATTAAGTACATTTGCTGAAATACAGTTGTTCTTAATTTTCTCACTTGCTATGTGAGAATGTTAGTTATTATGTTCTCAATGCCCCTTGCATTGTATGAGTTGTGTGGAAGCGTTTGCTAGTTCTAGTGCTATCCCTTTGTACATTGTGGCTGTGTCTGACAAAAGTTAACAATAAATAATGGTGGAATACATTTGCCTCCTGCGTGAACTGTGCATAGCTGAATAGACTGTATTTTAACGCCGGTCATATGGTGGTACTTGGAGAGCCAGCTACGTTCTCAGGTGGTACTTGGTGTAAAAAGTTTGAGAACCACTGATCTAGTGAACTGACTGATAATATATCTTGAGGAATCAACTACGCTAAACATTCTAATGGATTACGAATTATGATATTATGTCCCCTTTAAATAAATGACATAAATGTCACTTCCGTGTTTAATACAAAAAGCTGTTGTGTCTCCTAATTACAGGGATGCAAAATGTTCCATTCCTCAAGCTTCATCCAAAGCTATCTACCGTATGTCCATTCTGGTCACACGATGGAAAGAAATGGTTACTTTTTTGTGGCGAGGACCGCTAACCAAACATCAAACTAAAAATGGCTTCGCATTCACAGACACAGCCTTTAAGGACTGAATGTTGAATCAGCTATAAATACACGGCTATATGATTGTTTTCCTTTGCCATCTAAACCAATGAGCCCAGAGGTCCACTGTGGCACAGTGATGGACCACATCACTGGGAAAACGCACTGTACCTCAGAGCCTGGGCGAACTGCATGCCTGTTGAATGCACAACACTCTCAGCCAAAACACACAGAACCAATTTGGTGCACTGCTCTCTGCCTGCACAGCCACTCTGCTTATGAAGCAGGCCTTCTTGACACAGCTATAGTGACCATATTTGACATTTTGATAAAGCAATTAGTCTGGTTAATTAATAACTGAGCACACTGTAATGTAATCAGTTATCAACCTTCAACAGAAATTGGATTTGTATTTATTTCTTTGTTTTTGGTAGGATTTTTAATGCAGGGATACAGTGCACGCTCACAACTTGACATTGCGTCTACACATTGCTTGGATTAACACTACACACTAAAATGCTAATCTATGACAAAACCCGGTGACAATTTATGCATCTATTCATATCAAATGGACTAATTATTACCAAGAATCATTTTTTAATAACTAGTTGTAGACAAACATGGCATGTTGTACAAATTTGCTCTTTTCAACACAATCTGCGAGAAGGTGCACATAAGGGTGGGTGGCATGCACTATGGGCAACCTTTTATGCTTGTCCTTGTCCAAAGTTGCCCAACAATGTTGCCCAAAAAAGTGGCGGCCTCGGTGGAAAAAGACTCAAGCAGGACTAGACAACAACAACATGCTGGTAGAGATCATCAAACATCAAACATGCCTTAGGGCTTGTGTCCATAGGGGACGTTTTATGAGTGGACACATTCATAGCCTTACACAATCGTCCAACTCTAGTTGTGCGCCTAATGCATAATAGCCGTCAACACAACGGCTGCCCCCATGTCTGCCTGCTGTGAATGAGATGGTGTCAAAACTACTCAGGCGCAAAAGGCAGCACGAACGCTAATGGAGTTCGAAGTGCAATTTCACATTAGGCCTATATTTTTCGCACATCCGTTAATAAACAAATAAAGCCTGAACGAAATGAAGCTAGCGTTGTCATCCCTGCACACGCACACACACACAACGGGACAGTGTGTTAGTAGTATGTATTACGAAAACACTTACCAGACATAAACTGCTGAGGAGCGAGATGAGAAGAAAGTCCAGATTGTGGGGCAGGAGAGCGGATCCCATCCCTGACCCGGGACAACTCTGCCGGGACCCCCACGAGTCGGGTCAAACAGACGGGGGACTGGTGTGCAGATGAAATGATCGAATCTATTTAACTATCTTCAAAGCGGCAGGGGTCATTACTCCATCTGGCATCTTGATGCTGATAGTGGCTTGGAAAATCATAATTCTATAATTTATTTGCCCTGCGTCCCCCCTCTCTAATCTACAATGCGTTTAGGCTGAGTCTGCTCACTTTATTTCTCTGCATCTGTCTCGTTTTTTTTCTCCTTCTGAAATTACATCCACATGTCAGAACTATTTATGTCGCTCTCGCTCTGCGGTGGGAAGTTCAAATGATTCTTTGTAGGGAAGAAACCAACGCTGTATTTTTAGGTCTTTTAAATTTCCCCCCAGACTAAGTTAAACACTTCAGTGTGGAGCTGCGCGCCTCGTGCCATATTCCAATCTTCGTCTCAAAAGTCGCTACTTTTGTCCAAATGTTAGTCAGTGCTGGACAAAATAAGATAATAATGTATCACTCCACTCATTACATGAGCCGCTAGAAATCCACAATGTGTTCCTCTGGCTCATGTGACCATCAGCGCAGTAGTTTAGTATTGTTTTGTATGGATAAAGCAACATTTACCCACCAATACGTTTATTACAGTTTATAGACATGAAATTGTGAAACACCTTTTTTTTTTATAGGTCAGCTATATGTACATTATAGTAGCACACCACTCCTGTTGTCTACTGTCGCTTCCAATTGATTTAAAAAGACACGTAATGGTAATTTATCATTTAGGTGATTTCAGAAGTAGTGCTGAGCTAGAAAAAGTCTTACGTTTATAGTTACAACATGACTGGATATAGGAAACCTCCAAAGCTTTTCTGTTTACACATGGTGATGTAGCCTAGTACGACGCTATACAGAGAAAATGCCAACTATAGGCTTTATAAGGATCACTACTTACTATTTTAGTGAGAGCAAATACACCCTGACGAAAAGCTATTCACAAACGTCTGCGTATTTCTCAACAGCCCTTATTCAGAGAAAATGTAAAAAGTTGAAGGATTGAGTTAAAACGCGTCTCTCTCCAGATGTGGACGGCAGCGGCTGGTGCTCAGTTGTGAGTCTGTGGAGAGGAAGGGGGTGGAGGGAGGCAGGTAGGGTGGAGCGTGAAAGCCTCCCATTGGCCCGCGCTCTCTTACATTAGATTAAACCACGACTCTGAAATGACATATTTTCTCACCCCTCAAACAAACTCTACATTCAACAGATCTCAGGCCCCTGCCAATTTATTTCTGCAAACTCTCACAACTTGCATCCAGCCTGATTTGGACTAGCAATACATTATATATCACAGTTGATTTAGCTTGAACCTCTCGGTGCCTCATGTATACATATTAGGTTTGTCTTGTGCAGGGATGATGATTCATATTTTATCTGGGGGGTGGGGGGGTAATTTTTGACCACTCAAGAATTGGTGTGTGTGTGTGTGTGGGGGGGGAAGGGGGGGGGTTATAAATCCCTCCAGAAGGCAGCATTAAGAGACCTCAAGACCTTGAAGAACACCGTTTTGGGGAGACATGATATGCCATAGTTTCATACAGTGAGGTGAAATAAAAAGAAAGGGCTACTGTGGAGACTCGCATCACATTCAGACTCTTGACATCACACAGAGACTCTTGTGATTCCATTGAGCTAATTGTAGCCAGATACTTTGAGGTGAAAGGTCAAGAGACTTGATTGTTTATTGTTTATTGTTATTTGCACTTACAAACATACATTCTGGAATAAAAGAAGTAAAAGAAGAACAGTTAAAATGTTATACATTATGCACAAACACACATATACCTCTATCATACACAGATACAGATACAATACAGCACAATACAACAATTATAATGGCGGGGGGGAAAAGACTTCACACATATACACATGGATACTACAGACTACAGGATCTGTAGTTATTTTTTAAGCTTTTTAAATATATTTAAAGTGGAACATGTTTCTGTTAGATTTTGTATATCATTCCACATCACTGCACCTTGATAAACAAATGAGAATTTGGCAACAGAGGTCCTACAGAAAGGAATGCGTAAGTCTTTATTTCTTCTTGTGAGATAATAATAATAATAATAATAATAATAATAATAATAATAATAATAATAATAATAATAATAATAATAATAATAATAATAATAATAATAATAATGGCTTGGATTTATATAGCGCTCTTCATGACACCCAGAGCGCTTCACAGAGTCCATTATTCGTTCATACACAGTCATACCAGAGATGTGCATGATAATGAGAATTAAACTCAAAATAACTTTGAAAAAAATTAGGCAAAGATAAAGGAAGACCAATCACTTTGTACATAAGATTGATTGATTGAAAACTTTATTAACAGATTGCAGAATGGGTACAATACAGTACGGCTCAATAGAAACAATTCAGAGAGTCCGAGTCAGAGACTTTATTTGCCATGTATGGACGAATCCACATTGGAATACAGGTACAGAGCAAACACAGTGTGTCTACAACTAATCCAATACAGGAGCAGAGTAGAAACAGTACAGTTTTTTTTTAAACACACAGTGTTGACAGAGTCACCTGGGGAGCAACAATAACTTGGTCATGACGACAAGGTCCTTCTTTAGCCTTAACCGGCGTGGTTTATTCTTATGCACATGTGTACCACGAGATCTCCTCTCCTTGAGAGGTAGAGTGAAAGAGATAGAGGGGGAGGGAACATTCCCCTTTATACCTTCTACCTGACGTCAGCCACAATAGCTGCGTCTCCTTATGCCTATAGCGCCCTCTTGTGGAACAGTAAAGTGCAGTTACATACAGTCATATTAACACATTACACTTAACACTCCCACTTATGAATGACGTGTATACTGTACAACTTTTCCAAAAACAACCTTTTCAAGAAAAAATACAGTTCAAAACATCAAAAGAATATGGCAGTCAATATTACATAACAGACAATATTTTATACACCAAACATGACCTCTGCAAATCTTCTCAATTTCAGTTTGGAGACAGGCTTGGTCATAGCGTCTGCAACCATGTCGTCTGTAGGACAGTAAACAAGTGTCATCCTTTCTTCTCTGATGACAGATCTGATGAAGTGATATTTTATATCCACATGTTTACACCTCTGTCGGCACACAGGGTTTCTAGCGAGTGCAATGGTTCCCTAGTTGTCTTCATAGAGCAGGGGTTGCCAAACTTTTCAGGCCGGGACCCAGAAAATAAGGCGTCAGAGAGCCGCGGCCCAATGCACATCATCAGGCTTTTTTTTTTTTTTTTGCCAGGCGACCGATTCTTTAAGCCAAATATCACTTCAATCCTATTAAGTTAGTTCAAGTTAGTTATTCATTTATATGTGCTATTTATGAGAGGGCTAACTTGTTGCAAAATAATAATGATAATAATAATAGCCTCATTAAAATACTATTGTTGCTTCGGTTGTTTTCAGCGTTTTATGTGCATAATCTGTTATTTAGTTTGAAATGTTCGTTGAAATAAGTAGATTTTTCGTTTTTGTTTATTTATTAAGTTAATATAAAACCATATAGTCACATTTTAGAATACAATAGAAAATAATTTTAGAATACAACTAGAAACACTGTCCTGGCCTGCTTCTAAGTTCAGTGGCCTGACAAAAAAAAGATTTTTTTTTGTTGTTGTTTGGAAATCATCTCGCGGCCCTCCCGTGGCTGCTCGCGGCCCACCTTTGGGTCGCGACCCCGACTTTGGGAACCACTGTCATAAACAACAGTTTTCTTATATACATAGGTATCCATTCCTTCGAGCAGTTGTTCTAGATAAATACATTCCTGTATTGTCATAGCTAGAGCCATGTATTCGGCTTCACAAGTTGATAGTGCCACTGTGGGCTGTTTCTTTGTTTTCCATGAAACCAGTGAGCTGTCTGTACCCAAACTCACACAATACACAGTGGTACTTCTTCTGTCTGTGGCGTCTGCCGCCCAATCTGCATCACTATAGGCTTGAAGCCCTAAGCCCTCTGTTAAGGTTAGAGGTTCTATGTAGGATTGTTAGTAACTGTCTAACTGCATATATAACTGTTTCTAGGCGGAGCCACTCCTGATACCAGCCTCTCAATGAGAGGAGAACTCATGTGCTGCTGCTCATACCATGTGAATGAATAAACCACGGCGCTTAAAGGCTAAAGATAGAAACCATGCCTCTTGACGACGTTATTGTCGCCCCATAGCCAGATTCTGTCAACAGGTTATGGGCCCAGATCACGCCGGGGCGAAATAATAAGGGTAGCAAGTTTAGCTGAAGTATAGGCTAGGTTAGCACCGGGAGCACCGCGTGGCTAGACGCTAGGCCAACAAGAGCTAAAGCTACGCCTACCATCAACCAAGAGGATGGCGACAAAGGGAAGGAGTAAATGGCCCTCATTCAATGGAAAAGCAGAGGACTACGAGCTCTGGGAAGAGCTCATGTTATGCTGCATGCACGGTGCGGGACTGAAGGCGACGATCTTGACAGCCCCCACGGGACCACTGACGGCGGAAGAGCAAGCCCTGGACGACCAGCGTAACGCAGACGCGTACTGTGAGTTAGCGCCACTGCTCGACGACACCAGCTTGGGGCTGATATTCCGCGACACTAAAGACAAAGGCAGAGAAAGCCTGGAGGTGTTGAGAGAGCATTACATCGGGCGAGGAAGAACCCGAGTCGTGGCCCTCTACATAACACTAACGGGACTGAGGAAGGGGCACACCGAGACGGTGACCGAATACGTCATCAGAGCTGAGCACTCCATGACGGCATTGAAGAGTGCAGGAGAAGCACCAAGCGATGGGCTAATGATGGCGATGGTGATGAGGGGACTACCGGAGCTGTACAAACCGTTCACACTCCTGGTAACACACGGTTCAGCGGACATGACACTGGGACAGTTCAAGGCCAAGTTAAGAAACTTCGAGGCCTCAGAAGATACCCACCCAGCCGCCACGGAGGTGGGAGAGAGGGTGCTGAAGGCCCGAGCGACGCCAAGGGAGAGGACCAGGACCACGGCGGAACTGGCGTGTTGGCGATGCGGAGAGAAAGGCCATCGGAGAGGCCACTGCACAAAGACTGTCTGGTGTAGCTTCTGCAAATCCATGGGGCACACAGACAGAGCGTGCATGAAGAATCACGACCAGAGCACGCGATACGCGCATGGACAGGATGACGGCCATGGACGAGATGGCGGCCATGGACTAGACGGCGGCTACGGACAAGATGGCGGCTGCGGACACGATGGCGGCGAGGGTCGACGTGAGACAGATCGGGACGACGCCCGGAGAATAACGGGACAAGAAGACTTCGCTTTCGGGGCGCGGACAGCGTGTATCGCCAGGCCGGCACAGCTCCAGCGGGCCCAGAGGAAGGGACTGATCGTGGACACAGGCGTCGTCCCATGTCATCAACGACAGGAGTCGGTTCACGAACTTTCCACCCGGAGAGGCACAGCATGGAGCTGGCAGACGGGAAGCGCACCTACGGGTTGGCACAAGAGAGAGGAGACGCACAGGTATGCCTCACGGACAGTGGGGGGCGCCGGCATACAGTGACGTTAAAGAACGCTCTCTACGTACCATTGTTCCCACAAGGACTATTCTCTGTAATAGCTGCTACTGCAAGCGGTGCCAAGGTATTCTTCGATAAAGGTAAACATTTCCTTGTAGAGCCTGACGGTACACGGTTTGACATAAAGATGTACCAGAGAATGTATTATCTGCAAACAGAGTGTAATGACAACAACAAGTGTAATGATAATAATGATATGTGTAGCGTGACGGCCAGTCACGATATTCAGACATGGCACGAGATTATGGGTCATTGTAATTACGAGGATTTACTGAAACTGCAAGCAGTGACAGAAGGCATGCACATTGAAGGTGAAAAGCGTAGACCTGACAAAAATTGTGTAGTGTGCAAAACGGGGAAGTTTACTCAATCGAGAAACAGAAATCCCACAGAAAAAGTAAAGGTACCACTTGCACTAGTTAACACGGATCTAGCCGGTCCAGTAAGCAACGAGTCCATAGGAGGCTTTAGATATGTACAGTATTTTACAGATGTGTGCACAGGAGCAGTGTTTGTTTACTTTCTCAAAGCAAAGAGTGACACACTCCAGGCCACGGAGAAATTCCTAGCAGACGTAGCCCCTTATGGTAACGTAGGATGCTTGAGGACCGGCAACGAAACCGAGTACACAAACATAGAGTTCCAATCACTGTTGAGAAGGTACAAGATAAGACACGAGACGTCATGTCCATATCCCCCACACCAGAACGGAGTGGCAGAGAGGAAATGGCGCACCCTTTTCGAAATGGCTAGGTGTAAGCTAGTAGACAGTAACTTACCTAAGAGCCTATGGCATTATGCGGTGCAAGAAGCCGCTTACACCAGAAACAGGTGCTTTAACCCTTTGGTCGCCGGCCAGAAATCCCGAAATGACCGCGCCTGGCCAGGATTCCAGGGCGATTTTAGCATATCTCATGATCTTAGCGGAGCTATTTCTATATTTTATATTATAACTATGGGGAAATGGTTTGGCTCATTTGACGACGACGAGTTGATGTACACTATGAAAAAAACCGTTTGTTTCTGCATGTCTTCGTTCGTTCACAATTACAAGTTAAAAAAGGTAAATAAAGAGGAAAATTCAGACGGTTTTTCTAGAAAAAAAGTTACAGCTGTTTTTATGTCAGCTGCGCAATTCCCTGTTGCTGCTGCTTGGGGGGGGTGGGGGGGGGGGGTGATAATAGTTACCGAACGTGTTATAAAGCAATTTAGACTGGGATGGATGGATGGTTTGATTGATTAATTGTTTTATTGTTTGTTTGATTGATTGATGGTTTGATTGATTGATTGTTTGATGGTTTGTTTGATTGATTGTTTGATGGTTTGATTGATTGATTGTTTGATGGTTTGTTTGATTGATTGATGGTTTGATTGATTGATTGTTTGATGGTTTGTTTGATTGATTGTTTGATGGTTTGTTTGATTGATTGTTTGATGGTTTGTTTGATTGATTGTTTGATGGTTTGTTTGATTGATTGTTTGATGGTTTGATTGATTGATTGTTTGATTGATTGTTTGATTGATTGTTTGATTGATTGTTTGTTTGTTTGATTTATTTATTTTTTGATCGTTTGATTGATTGATTGTTTGATTGATTGTTTGATTGATTGATTGATTGTTTGTTTGATTGATTGTTTGATTGATTGTTTGATGGTTTGATTGATTGATTGACAGTCCGACTGACTGACTGACAGTCCGACTGACTGACTGACAGTCCGACTGACAGTCTGACTGACAAACTTGAAATGCAGTAATACTATTATATCGATCAGGTGGGAATATATTGTATTGATCAGGTTAGTAGATATTGTACCGATCAGGTATTATAGATCATGTGCATGCAATAAACTGTTTCTCATTCATGTACTGTGCATAATCTGCTCATGTGTTGTAGACACTGTGTTGCTCTGTACCTACCTGTTTTCCAATGTATTCGTCCATACATGATAAACACATTCATAAAGTAATAATATCTTGTATTGATAATATATCAATTAGTTTCACCTGGAAATACTACTACCTTATCAACCACCATGCCTGGTGCTAACAAACAAGTAAGTTATAACTACTGGTGTAGGTCCAGAAAACATTATTATAAAATACAGAATACTTTACAATGCAGAAAACTTGAAACTTTGATGAAGTGAAATTTTTATTTCACAATATGTTCAATCAACTGGGTGACAGTCATCAGTACCAACCATTGTTGCTGTGCATTAGACACATATGCTGGTAACATTCACAGTATAAAATTATGGTAATTTACCAAGACAATACCTTATAAAAAGTGAACACTGGATTATAACCAACCATCGTTGCTGTGCATTTAGAAGTTTGCTGGTAATATTCACAGTATACAATTATGGTAATTTACCAAGACAATACCTTATAAAAAGTGAACACTGGATGATAACCAACCATCGTTTCTGTGCATTTAGAAGTTTGCTGGTAACATTCACAGTATAAAATGTTATTTTTAAAGAGGCCATAGTGTCCCCCGAATCAAGTAAATGGGAGAGAGCAAGGGATGAGGAGATGAGGTCCCTAGAGGACAACCACACCTTTACTCTAACCAAGTTACCAGAGGGCAGACAGACAGTGGGAGGGAAATGGGTGTATTCAACCAAGTACCAGAGGGCAGACAGACAGTGGGAGGGAAATGGGTGTATTCAATCCAGGAGGGTATTGAAGGCCACGACAAATACAAAGTATGGTTCGTAGCTAATTGCTTAAATGCTGAAGGAGGGTACTCCATGTTTAAATACTGAAGGAGGGTGGCTACACTGCTTAAATACAGGAGGAGGATACTCCAGGTTTAAATACGGGAGGAGTAGAATCCGGGTTTAAATACCTGAGTAGAATCCATGTTTAAATAATGAAATGGATCTTATGTTTAATTCCATGTTTAAATACAGAGGTGGATGACTTACCATGTTCTAAATTATTTAATTATGTGGAAAAGATCCTGAGATGTTTTGACTGATGTAAGAGATGTATAGAAAAGCTGTGGGTAGCCTCATTTGTTAGACAACCTGTACTCGCCCTGACCTATGTTGTGTAGTGAGTAAAAATTGTCACAGCATTTAGCTGACCCCACAGAGAAGCATTGAACTACGTCAAAAACATGTTTTTCGTTATCCCAGAGCTGCAGCAGACAAACAGCTGTGTTTCAGAAAGGGCAGCAAGGGTTTAGGACTTAAAGCCCACAGTGATACTATCAACATGTGAAGCCGAGTGTATGTTTCTAGCTATGTACATATGAAATTTTTTGTTTTTCTAGAAGAACTGCTCGAAGTGATGGACACCTATGTATATATGAAGACTGTTGTTTATGAGGGCAACCAGGGAACCATTGTGATTGCTAGGAACCCAGTGTGCCGACATAGATGTAAACATGTCGATATAAAAATATCATCTCATCAGATCTGTCATCAGAGAAGAAATAATGACACTGATTTACTGTCCAACGGACGACATGGTAGTAGACGACACTATGAGGAAACTTGTTCCAAATTGAAATTGAAGAGATTTGCAGAGGTCATGTTTAATGTGTAAATATTGACTGCCATACTCTTTTAAAGGGGAACTATTTTACTATTTCTTTCACTATTTGGGCACTTTTACACAATTCCTCTGAGTCTATGGAACACCTCTGTAATATATATATTTTTTTTATTCATTGTTTTGTATTTCTAATCAAGTCCTCAAAAACAGCATTTTTCTACCTCAAGATCTCGAGCTGTTTTGAGCCTGGGCTCCTAAACCACTGTGTGTGGCCGTGTTCGCCTGAACATTAACATGCAGCGGTGACTATATGACATCACATATAGGCACATTTTCAAACGACTCAGTTCAGTGAGGGTGAATATTGTGAGAGGAGAATTGGAAGAATGCGCCAATATGAGAATTTTGAGACATAGATCATATTAATATAAGTTCACATAGCTAGGAAACAATGCTAAACACTCAAAAAGGCCATTTATAAGATAGTTCCCCTTTAATGTTTTTGGATTGTATTATTTTTAGAGCTGGGCCGTTAACGGCGTTAACGTGCTGCGTTAACGCTATACTAGTATCGCGCGATAATATAATTAACGCATTCATCTAAAAAAAAAGATTTTTTTTTTTTTTTTTTTTTACCTTTATTTACTCAGGGTAGGTTCGCTGAGCACAGACACTCTTTTTCAGGAACGCCCTGCTTCACATTCACACAGTTCCATTCACACCTGGGAGCTGCTCAGTACAACCACAGTTGACACCATTGGCCACTGAGCAACTCCACTGGAGCAGTTGATTCAAGCCATGTCACATAGTTCAAGTTTGAAATGATTCTTTCTGTTTTGCTCCTGAGAGTGTGCTAGATACTGTACTGTACTGGTAATATTATTTATTTGTGTTAACTTCTGAATAAAACAACATATTAAACACAAGTACATCTTATTGAACATTATTTTGATATTTCATTACCAATTATCATAGCAAAACAGCTTTTTCAAACAGTCTGTAATGCATTTTGGAATCGGGAGATGGGCTCATGGTGTAATGGGCCACCTGGCCTGAGAAACATAAGGAGGAAAGAAAAAGTAAGGACTTACTTCTGGTCATTATTTGGGTAGAACACACATATTTTGAATGCCTTCGGCAGTTTTTTTTTCTTTTTTTTGGGCCATTTTAATCTAGATTAATCTAGATTAAATCCAGGATTGCAGATAGATTAATCTAGATTAAAAAAATTAATCTATGCCCACCTCTAATTATTTTCTTTGTAAAATGTTTTCGGAGAAGTTAGCCAGTATGCTAATACAACCCTAAGTGGGAGTGTTAAGGTTAGAGGTTCTATGTAGGATTGTTAGTAACTGTCTAACTGCATATATAACTGTTTCCACTAGAGGGCGCTCTAGGCGGAGCCACTCCTGATACCACCAGGTGGCGAGTATAAATAGAGATGTCTCCTCCCCCTCTATCTCTTTCTCCACCAGCCTCTCAGTGAGAGGAGAACTCATGTGCTGCTGCTCATACCATGTGAATGAATAAACCACGCCGCTTAAAGGCTAAAGATAGAAACCATGCCTCTTGACCACGTTATTGTCGCCCCATAGCCAGATTCTGTCAACACCCTCGCTGCTCTTTCTGAAACAAAGCTGTTTATCTGCTGTGCCTTTGAGATAACGAAAAACATGTTTTGCTGTAATCCAGTGCTCTTCTGTGGGATCAGCAAAATGCTGTGATAATTTACTCACTACAAAACATAGGTCAGGGCGAGTACATGTTGTCAAATAAATGAGGCTACCTACAGCTTCTCTGTACATTTTTACATCTGTCAATTTCTGAGCATCCTCTTGGTAGTCTAGCTTTTGATCACATGGTGTTTCCCTTGTTCTACATTCTTGCATGTCAAAACGATTCAGGATCTTTTCCACATATCTCTTCTGGGATATTTTTACACAACTGGCAGACTGTTCGAAGTCCATGCCTAGAAAATGTTTTAACCTACCTAGGTCCTTCATTTTAAATCTGGTGGAGAGCAGTGTTAATTTTGGCAGCTATTTTCATTTTAGTTTTAGTCTTAGTCATGTGTCAAGTGCTCCTTTTTCGTTTTCATT
Source organism: Notolepis coatsorum (assembly GCF_963971535.1). Taxonomy (NCBI): domain Eukaryota; kingdom Metazoa; phylum Chordata; class Actinopteri; order Aulopiformes; family Paralepididae; genus Notolepis; species Notolepis coatsorum. The sequence goes on along the minus strand of NC_140177.1, from coordinate 48,612,224 downwards.
ATATTTAGTCATCTTCATTTATTTTTCGTTTAGTCAGTTTTAGTCAACTGAGCATTTTAGTCTTAGTCAGTTTTTGTCTCAATTTTGTCTTTTTTGTTTTAGTCTAGATTTAGTCTACGAAAACGGATGACATTTTTGTCAATTTTTAGTTAATGGAAAAAAAAATCAGAAAGTCAGAAATAGTCAACATGGTAAATTTTCTGATTTAAATTGCGTATTTATTTTTTAACCTAGGGGAATCTGAGTCGGCGGCACAAGTGATACACAGGAAGTATATGTTGGTATAGACATGGTCCAATGTATTGTTGCTCCTCCAGTATATGTTGGTGTAGACATGGTCCAATGTATTGTTGCTCCTACAGTATATGTTGGTGTAGACATGGTCCAATGTATTGTTGCTCCTACAGTATATATATGTTGGTGTAGACATGGTCCAATGTATGCATCAAAGAGAGCATTACAGATGTGGTGACGTTGTTTCTGACCAGAGAGACGACGCTGAACTCTGTCTGTCTTCTGTTTGCTGTCTTTCCTTTCTCTCTGCCATGTCTGTCCTCTCTCTGCTGTGTCTGTCCTCTCTGTCATGTCTGTCCTCTCTCTCTCTGCTGTGTCTGGCAGCGGTTTATTCTATAACAGGATACTGTAAACTAAGTAAACAGAACACACAGTAGTACTAGTAGTAGTACACACTGATTGCAATCTGCTTGCATAAAAACATTATATAAAATCACATTCTGAGGTCAGTGTTAAAGTGCCACATGGAAGAGGTCTGGTTAGTGGTTAGAGTTAGAGGTGGTCTAGGTCTGGTTAGGGTAACTTAGGGGTAGTTAAGCATTCATTATAATTTATTATTATTATTTAGATAGATGGATGTAAAGGGCTAGACCAACTCTTAACCCCTATCCGGACCTAGACCACCTCTAAGTCACAACCCTAACTTAGGGGTTAAAGTTAGAGGTGGTCTAGGTCTGGTTAGGGGTTAGAGTTAGAGGTGGTCTAGGTCTGGTTATACTGATCCGATACCAGTGCATACATAAAAAAAAATTATATTATATAAATTATAAAACTTTTTTTCTTTTCATTTTTACAGCTACTGTTTTATATATACTGTTTTTTAGTAATAACTAGAAAGTAATGGTATTTATTCAACAACAGGTGATTGTATAGATTAGTATTAGTATCATTAATTGACAACTAAGCTCAATGAGTTCACCCACGGAATGGTTGTTGGTACATTGGTTCCACACGGACGTTAAACGTTGTTGCACACTTCCTCCAGAGGGCTCCGGTTCAGTTAGCTCCTAGCAGAGGATCTGTTGTGATTTTTAATGCAAAATAAATATTCAACATTCTCTTTTGAGACTCCGCCTCAGACTCTTATCATTTGGCACTAAAAGTACAACTTGCAGAGCTCCCGTCAGCCGTCACACTGTTCTGTCGGGACGATGGCATTAAGAAAAGTTATAATTAGTTTGTCTCGTCTTGTTTTAGTCAACAATATCAACATACATGAAGAGAAATTTCGTCCTGGTTTTTGTAAATTACATTTTTGTGTGCTCAGTTGTGGTCAACGATATTTAATAAACTATTTAGTCTCGTTAGCGTCACATGGTATTCAATAACGTGACGTCACGTCTCGTTGTCGTCATGAAAAAAACCTTCGTTGGCGAACATCTTTCGTCATCAATTTAGTCAACAAAATGAACACTGGTGGAGAGCATACTTTTCACCTGCTCTAGGTTTCTAGTGTTGTCTGCTGCAATGATTAAATCATCCACCCAAATCACAATTATCACTTTTCCTGACTCTTTTGACTCCTTTGTGTAAACACAGGGGTCTACTGGGTTCTGTATGAAGTGATCTTCAATTAGACATGTATGAAGCATCTCGTTCCAATTTCACCCAGACTGTTTCAGGCCGTGAATGGATTTTTCTAGCTTACACACTAGCTTCTCTCCTTTCTTCTCGTAACCTTCAGGTTGTTCCATATATCTCCCTATCAATGGGTGCGTGCAGGTAGGCTGTCTTCACATCCATCTGGTGTAAAATCAAACTGTCCTTCTGCATCACTACCCGTACACTGGTCAGATTGGCTGTAGGTGAGAATGTCTCACCGTAGTCTATTCCTTCCCTCTGACTGTAGCCTTTAGCTCAGTGGCGGCTCGCCACTAGGGGCGCAAGGGCGCCGACCCACCTGCTGGCCAGCTGCTGTTAAATCAGAGAAGAAGACAATAAAACTTTTTCGTTTTTGTGTTTTATAGCCCTATAAATAATATAAACATGTTTAAAATGAATAATATTTACTCATTTTAAGTATGTTTGTATTTCCAATGCACAATATAACGTTATTATCTAAATTAAAAAAACATCGTTTTCATGAGCAGGAAGTGACGTTTTTTTTTTATTTTTTTGTATTTCTCGCCCGGGCTAGAAGCGATAGCGCTCTGAGTGCGCGTCACAGTTTGATCGCTGTCTCCGTCACAGCCAATCAGTGCATATGGCGTTGTGCGTTGAAATATGACTATTATGTTGGAATCCGAGCGCGATTTGAAGCGGTCTAGGCAGCAGCGTGAACTTCCGTGAAGAATTTCCATAGCCGCATTTCGTGGAGACGCTCTCTGATTGGCCGACGCCAGTATTTTTTTCCATGGCAGAATTTCACAGAGACGATCTCTGATTGGCCGAATCCAATTTCTAATGTTCCAATTCTAGCTTCTAGCTTGGTTCCTAGGTTGGGCTAGGTTGTTTGTCTTAGCGTGCCGTGACTGCAAGTTCTTTAGACTGTTAAGCTTAGGCACTCTTTCAAAGAGCATGGCGATAGAATGCCAGGTAGTTTGCAGTCTGTTCGAGCGGAAATGGACAAAGGAATGTACTTGTTGAGTGTTGTGCTAACGAGCTCAGCTAACACTTGGCTAACAAGCTATATGGCGGATTATACACGTTTATCAAGCTCTCCTGCCCTGGACGTTTCAACTAAACAGTGAGTCTCTCTCTCTCTCTCTCTCTCTCTCTCTCTCTCTCTCTCTCTCTCTCTCTCTCTCTCTCTCTCTCTCTCTCTCTCTCTCTCGTTTGTAAATAGTTTTTTTTAGGAGCAGTACTACTGCTGGCCATTCATGAAGCGAGACATTGCTGATTGTTTATTTATTTTATAACACAAGACTATGACTACCAACTGCCTAGCCAGCCGTGTATCAATCTTGGATGCAATAATAACGTTACTTACCACACTGACTATGTCGATGGCTCATTGATTTAACTACTGCAGCTCTCTCGGATTGAAAATACGTGGATTATGGCTTGTTCAATATCGTCTATGTTTGAATGAATGAATGAATGAGAACTTTATTAACAGATTGCAGAATGGGTACAATACAGTACGGCTCAATACACACAATTGTTAAGGGGATGCAGACCAGAGAAAGACGTTTGTCTTGTTTACATCAGGGTCCCAGATTTTCGATTCATATCGATAGTTTAATATAGCCTTGGCTCGTTTAACAATATGCAAAATATGTGTACAGCCCTGTACTCATACTGAAGTTATTCTTGGTATATAATAGGTCTGATTGTGTAACGAATCGATTCCACGTCGCGCTGTGTGTGAGAGAGAGAAGGAGAGAGGGAGAGATCTGCCTGTGTTTGGAGACGGGCGAGTTTTGTTTCTAACTTTTCTATTTATATTGTGTTTCAAGTTGTGAATTAGAGTCTAGACTATACTTTATTTGACTGGTTGTGTGTTGTTGTAGTAACAGCTGAGCGACTCGTTCATAAGAGCCGATTCATTGCCGTGAGCGTGAGTCGAATCGCTCACGTCTTGCCATGAGTCTTGCGTGGTACAGTACTGTACTGTACATGTTTGCATTGCAAAATATTTGGTATAGCGCCCCTAGTGGCGAAGTACCCACCGGCCGCCACTGCTTTAGCTACAAACCTGGCCTTGTACTTGTCGTGGCCTTTGATACCCTCATTGATTGAGTACACCCATTTGCCTCTCACTGTCTGTCTACCCTCTGGTAACTTTGTTAGAGTAAAGGTATGATTGTCCTCTAGGGACCTCATCTCCTCATCCATTGCTCTCTCCCATTTTCTTGACTCAGGGGATACCATGGCCTCTTTAAAGGTCTGAGGTACACCACTCACTACTCTGTAGCAGTAATCTATGCTGGTAAGTGTACTGTCATCCTCGTCACTTTCTCTCTGGGCATAGTCTTTCAGATACTTTGGGGGTTTATGTTCCCGGGAGGGATATCTCCCACTGCATAAGGCATGTGACGTCACCCTAGGGTGCTTCCCATCATCATCCTCTGGGGGTTGTTGACTGTCTGTCTGCATGTCTGTGCTCAGTACACTAGGCTGTGGTGTCTCTCTTTCATCACACCCTACTCTGGAGTCCAGCTCTGGCTCCTGTGTCTGTGTCTCGTTCTCACTTGTTGTCTTTGTGACACATTTTACTAGCCTGTGTTTTTGCACTTTCCCTTTACCAGGATAGTAGACTAGAAAAGCGGGGCTGCCCTTGTCATGCCCTACAAAGAGTCCTTTTTCACACCTGGACTCGAGCTTTCCTCTGTCTTGCTGGTAAGCATAACACACTCACCCAAACTTGTGCATCCTGGCTAGATCACACCTTTTTTCTGTCAGTGCTGTATACGGGGTGGTGCCTGGGTGCTTGTTAAAACACAGATTTCTGGTGTAAGCGGTGTTGAAGGCAGATGTTCTGTGTAGGATTGTTAGTAACTGTCTAACTGCATATATAACTTTTCACACGGATAACTGTCTACCTGCATATATAACTGTGTCCACTAGAGGGCGCCATAGGCTGAGACACTCAGGAGTACTACCAGGTGGCGAGTATAAGTAGCTATGTCTCCTCCCACTTCTTTCTCTCCCCCCATGTCTCTCAGTGAGAGAAGACCTGTAGAACTGCTGCTCTTCATGTGAATAAATAAACCACGCCAGTTAAGGTTCAAGATAGAAACCATGCCTCTTGACCACATTATTGTCGCCCTATAGCCGAATTCTGTTAACAAGCGGCTTCTTGTACCACATATTGCCATAGACTCTTGGATAAGTTACCATCTATTAGCTTACACCTAGCCATTTCGAAAAGAGTGCGTCCTTCCATCTCTCCTATCCCGTTCTGGTGCGGGGAGTAAGGACAGGACGTCTCGTGTCTGATCTTATTCCTTCTCAGCAGTGATTGGAACTCTCTATTTGTGAACTCTGTTATCGGACCGTAAGCATTTTATGTTGCCGTACAGAGCTACATCTGCAAGGAATTTTTCTGTGGCCTGGAGTGTGTCACTCTTTGCTTTGAGAAAGTAAACAAACACTGCCCCTGTACACACATCTGTAAAAGACTGTACATATTTAAAGCCACCTATGGACTTTATATATATTAGGGCTGTCAGTTTATCGCGTTAATTAGATTGATTAATTAATTACACAGCAAATAATCGCGTTATGAAAATTTACTCAAAATTAATTACAATTTTTTTCTTTTCTTATTTTTTTAATAATATTTTTTTTGTATCTCATTCATTCCATAAGCATGTAGAATACACATTTACAGATTTTTTTTTAATATGGTCCATTTGCATGTTCTTGGTATCTGATTCTAGGGACATCTATGAATCTCAGGGAATGTATTCCCAGTGTCAGAAATACTGTGGGCTAGATCCACAAAGAATGGATTGCACGGTGCAAGTTGCACCCTTACTTACAATTCATTATGAATTGAAAATGGGGGACCCTGATGTAAACAAGACGAAAGTCTTTCTCTGGTCTGCATTCCCTTAACAATTGTGTGTATTGAGCCGTACTGTATTGTACCCATTCTGCAATCTGTTAATAACATTTTCATTCAATCAATCAATCTGCGCTGTGATTGATTGAATGAACATTTTATTTTGAGTAAATTGTAATGAACCAAATGAGAATATCAATAAATGTTTTTTTATCTTTGACTGTGAATAACACCATGCTCAAATTGACCAGACCTGAAAAATCTAAGCAAATTTATAGATTGAAGATGATTAAACAGAAGGTTTTGTAGATACAGTACTGAATTCTGCCATCCGGACACATGCAATTTGAAATATGATTATAGAATATAGAATATGAGGCATAAAATGGTAATGCGATTAAAATGCGATTAATTAGATTAATTAATTACAAATCCTGTAATTAATTAGATTAATTTTTTTAATCGCGTGACAGCACTAATATATATATATGTATTTTATTGATTAATCCCCCACTGCACTGTTTCGTTTCTTGTCTGTGTTGGTGTTGTTTACTGTGAAAAAAGAAAAGAAAATGCATACACTGTATTGCTGCAACAATTACCAATGTGTTTTACACAAATGGCTCAATAAAGGAATCTGAATCTGAATCTGAATCTGAATCTGACTCATTGTTTACTGGACCGGCTAGATCTGTGTTAACTAGCTCAAGTGGTATCTTAACTTTTTCCGTGGGACCTCTGTTCCTTGTTTGAGTGAACTTTCCCTTTATACACACATCACATTCTTTGTTAGGTCTATGCTTTTCACCGTTAATGTGCATGCCTACTGTCACCGCTTGCAGCTTCAGTATATCCTCGTAATTACAATGACCCATGATCTCATGCCATGTTTGAATATCATGACTGACATTACACATATCATTTTTGTTACATTCTGTTTGTAGATAATACATTCTCTTGTACACCTCTATGTTAAATCTCGTACAGTCAGGCTCTACAAGAACATCTTTACCTTCATTGAAGAACACTTTGGCACCGTTTGCAGTAGCAGATTTTACAGAGAATAGTTCTTGTGGGAACGAGGGTATGTAGAAAGCGTTCTTTAACGTCACTGTACATCGGCGCCCCTCACTGTCTATGAGGCATACTTGTGCGTCTCCTCTCCCTTGCGCCAACCCGAATGTGCACTTCCCGTCTGCCAGCTGTGTCTCTCCGGCTCGAAGGTGCTGTCAAAGTTCTTGAATCGGTTCCTGTTGTTGATGATGTGGGACGACGCACCTGTGTCCACGATCAGTCCCTTCCTTTGGACCTGCTGCTGCTGCGTTGACTGGGTGACGTATGCTGTCTGCGCCCCGAAGGTGAAGTCCTCTCTTCCCGCTGCTCTCCGGGCGTCGTCTCAACTCGCCTCACGTCCACCGTTGCCGCCATCTTGTCCACAGCCGCCATCTTGCACGTGCGCATACCGAGCGCTCTGTTCGCGCTTCTTTCTACACACTCTGTCCGCGTGTCCCGAAGTTCCACAGAAACTACACCAGACTGTTTTCGTGCATTTATCTTTTCGTGACCCTTTTCTCCACATCGCCAACACGCCATCTCCGTCAGGGGTCCGTCGTTCTCTTTGGCGCTGCTCGGGCCTTCATTACCCTTTCCCCCGCCTCTTCGGCGACCGGGTGTGTGTCTTCTGAGGCCTTGAAGTTCCGCAGCTTGGCCTTGAACTCCCCCAGCGACATGTCCGCTGAACCGTGTGTCACCAACAGTGTGAATGGTTTATACATCTCCGGTAGTCCCCTCATAACCATCGCCATCATTAGTCCATCGCTCGGTGCTTCTCCTGCACTCTTGAGCGCAGTGATGATTTGTTCCGCTCTGATGACGTATTCGGTCACAGTCTCTGTGTTCGCTTTCTTCAGCGCGGTCAAAGTTATATACAGGGATACGATCCGGGGCCTACCTCTGCCGATGTAGTGTTCTCTTAACACTATTAGACTCTCTCTGCCTTTGTCCTTTGTGTCCCGGAATATCAGCCCCAAGCTTGTGTTGTCTAGGAGTGGTGCTAGCTCGCAGTATGCGTCAGCATTCATCTTGGTATCCAGGGCTTGCGCAGCCGCCGTTACTTCTCCCGTGGGAGCCGTCAAGATGGTTTTCTTCAGCCCCACTCCGTGCATACAGCACAACATTCGCTCTTCCCAGAGCTCGTATTCTTCTGCCCTTCCGTTGAACGTGGGCCACTTGCTCCTTCCTCTTGTCGCCATCCTCTTTTGATGGTAGCGTAGCTTTAGCTGCCCGTTAGCTTAGCTTTAGTCACGCGGTGCTCCCGCTGCTAAACTAGCCTATACTTTGCAGCTAACTAGCTATCCTTATTTTGCTCTTCCGTGATCTGGGCCCATAACCTGTTGACAGAGTCACCTGGGGAGCAACAATAACTTGGTCATGACGACAAGGTCCTCCATAGCCATGAAGTGCTTTGAGAAGCTAGTAAAGGGCTACATCTGCTCCTCCCTCCCCATCAACATGGACCCCCTGCAATTTGCATACCGCCCCAACAGGTCCACGGAGGACGACATAGCCCATGTGCTGCACACAGCAGCATCACACCTGGACAAGAGGCAGGGGAACTATGTGAGAATGCTATTCATCGACTACAGCTCGGCATTCAATACCATAGTCCCCTCCAACTCATAGCCAAGCTCAGGGACCTGGGCTTGAACTATGACCTCTGCCAGTGGGTCTTGGACTTCCTGACTGGCAGACCCCAGGTGGTGAGAGCAGGCAACTGCACCTCCTCATCCATCACCCTCAACATAGGGGCCCCCCAGGGCTGTGTTCTGAGTCCCCTCCTCTACTCCCTGTACACACACGACTGTGTGGCTCAGCGGAGTAGCAATACAATCATCAAATTTGCTGACGACACAGTGGTGGTGGGCCTGATCTCTGCCAACGACGAGAGGGCCTACCTGGAAGAGGTCAAGGTCCTGGCGGGATGGTGCCAGGAAAACAGCCTCTCCCTGAACGTCAGCAAAACAAAGGAGATGATTGTGGACTTCAGGAGGTCGGGGGTCAAGGACTACAGCCCCCTCAGCATCGACGGGGCACCGGTTGAGAGAGTCAACAGCTTTAAGTACCTCGGAGCCTACATATCCGAGGACTTGACATGGACCACACACATTGACAGTGTTGTGAAGAAGGCACGACAACGCCTCTACTTCCTCAGGCGCCTAAGGAAGTTCCAAGTCAGTCAGAAGATCCTTAAGAACTTCTACTCATGTACAATAGAGAGCATCTTGACCGGCAACATCACCTCCTGGTTTGGGAATAGCACTGCACAAGACCGAAGCAGACTACAAAGAGTGACACGTTCAGCCGAACGCACAATTGGAGGGGGGCTCCCCACCCTCCAGAACATTTACAACAAGCGTTGCAAGGGCAAGGCTAAGAGAATCATTAAAGACTCCAGTCACCCGAACAACTGCCTCTTTGAACTGCTGCGGTCAGGCAAGCGATACCGGAGTCTCAAGGCGAGCACAGAAAGACTCAGAAGAAGCTTCTATCCCCAGGCCATCAGGCTGCTAAACGAACAATGAACACTACACAACAACAACCACCAAACGCACATAGCACACACATCCACACGCACACACTCACTTTAAACAAACACACTGTAGCACCCACTCCACACACTTTATAGCACACACCCACTTTAAACAAACACACTGTAGCACCCACTCCCCACACTTTATATTTATTGATGAAGGATTGCACTACAACTCGTACACCTTACTGTAAATTGTACCTCATCCCATTTCTGCTTTGCACTATATAGTACTGTACATTAGTACACTGCATAGTATTGTATATTATATGGTAACTCAGAACATTGTACATATGTCTATACCGAACACTGTGACCTCATTTTCTTCTTCTAAATTACATGCTATACTATGTTATTTGATACTATCTTGTCTAGCACAGTCTCTGGAGCGTAACAGTAAGAAGCATTTTGTATGAAAGTATTCTGTACTTCTGTATGACAACTATTAAAGAAACTTGAACTTGAAGAAACTTGAACTTTAGCCTTAACCGGCGTGGTTTATTCTCATGCACATGTGTACCACGAGACCTCCTCTCCTTGAGAGGTAGAGTGAAAGAGATAGAGGGGGAGGGAATATTCCCTTTTATACCTTCTACCTGACGTCAGCCACAATAGCTGCGTCTCCTTACGCCTATAGCGCCCTCTTGTGGAACAGTAAAGTGCAGTTACATACAGTCATACAGTCAACATCCCCTAAAGTGCATATCATAGTGAAAGTGCATAATGCATAGAGGCACAATTTACAGTAAAAGTGCATATAATCAAAGTGTGTGATGCACAGACACACAGAAACAGCACTTCCACAACCTGACTAATAATGTCACCAGACCCCAATGAAAAGCACCCCAGTCTACAGCTAGGAAGTGCAAGCACACAGGTGTACTTTCCAAAGAGCTCAGCTGAACTACCACAACAGATTCCCCAGGACCACAGACAGACAAGGAGAGAATGTTTAGCAAAAACAAGCAATACTTTATTACATAATGGTATTTAAGAAAAACAGGCAATACTTTAATACATAAGATACAAATTCATAAACCTACCTAAACACTATTAGACTAGATTAAAATACCCACGCCTCTTAAGCCTAGGGTAGTTAAAAGGAGGAAGTGCTCAATGCCCTGTAAACCCACCCCCAGACTGTTACTCCCACCCACGCCACCTATCCCCGCCCCTGAGACACTACACACGTGAAGGAAAAAGGGTATGCCCTGCACACGGGTCTATGACTATCAAACGTTAATTTAGAATCACACCACACCACACGGTTCACTGTAAACAGCCTGAAATAGGTATCGATATCACACCATCCCTCGGAGAGCCACGGCAAATGATTAGGGAGAATATAGGTAGATAAATACACACTAAGTGTTCACACAGTAACTAAGGGGGCTGGGATAAATAGCACGGGCTGCTCACCGCTAGGGGTAGGGCCTAGGCCTAGAATACTCCTCTCATACCCTAGCCTAGGTTTGGGCAGTGGAAGCGCTGAGTTGACAAACACTAAAAACAAAGGTTTTAAGTATGACCGGGGCCCGAAGGTGAGGGCCGGAAGGACGCCACCTCCTTCCGCTCCCGTAGCCCCTCCCGCCTTCGGGCTAAAAACTGTTCTCTTGGTACTGGGGTTTTTTAGGCACTCCAAGCACCAGGCGTGCAATAATGTCCTCCCGCCTGCAATGAAAGGCACAGTCAGTAAGAGCACGGTCCCCCCGTTCACGGGTTTGTCATAATGCACAATGGATTAGATATCCTCCATATGATTTAGAAAAGAGAGAAAGGTAGTTCACAGAGGATGGAGAATCCACAATACTAGGTTCAAGTCTTCGACAGTTTTACTGGCTTTACTGTATGCCGTTCCGATAATCTTCAGCTTCACGCTACTAATAATATTCCTAATTCCAATGCAGTCACTGTTCGTCTATGTCTTCATTTACCACTCGGCAGACCAGGCTGCAGAAACAAATTAGTGGGGGGGCATAAAATGTTCTCGGGGGGGCACAATGGTTTTTCAACACAGGTTCCCTTTTATACGTTTCAGCTGGGACAGCGGCGCTGTGGCTTGCTTGGCGCTGCCCACGGTGCTGAACTAAACAGCAGAGAGGCAATTGAAAAATCTAATTTCTCTCTATCTTAATTAAGAACATTCACTTATACAAAAACAGACTGAACGGATATATATAACAGACCTGCTGGGGCAGCGGACTGAGAGCAGGGGACACAAACAGGCTGGATAAGATGGTCAAGAAGGCCAGTAGCGTGGTTGGGGTGGAGCTGGATTCTAGCGAGGGTGGCGGAGAGGAGGAACCTTGCTAAGCTCCAGGCCATCAGGGAAAACCCCTCCCACCCACTATACACAGACTTGGCTGACAGGAGGAGCATGTTATAGGCTCACACTACCTAAATGCAGCACTGAACGGCACAGGAAGTCCTTCATTCCGACAGCCATCAGACTATACAATGCATCACTGTGCCTCACTGCATCACTGAGCACAGAGTGACAGTTACCATCTTCCTGGACTCTTACTTTTTAAACAGCACTGTGCATTATTACACCTACTGTAGACTTCAGTATATTTTTACTGTATTTATTTACTGTATCTTTTATTCTATTTTTATTCTATTTCATTTTATTCTATTCTTAGGCCATTTGTTTTGTTATTCTTATTTGTGACTTGTTCTGTCTAAATGTTTAATGTTGAGTGATTTGCAGTGTCAAATTTCCCTCAGGATAATACATTTCTATTCTATTCTATTCTATATCTTTGAAAAGTCTCCATTTATTCAACACTTCTGAATTCACTGACAAACTGAACTGACAAAAATAAGGTGCATAAAAAAGCAAACAAAATTCCTCCACAGGCTGCTCACCATCATAAGTAGAGAGGCAAGCGGTGTTTGGGGACAGAGTGAAATCTTCTTAAAACACTGCCCCTCCACTCATCCCTGAACTTTTTTGTTAAGTCCTTCTCACTTAGTTGCGTCGATGAAGCATACTAAGGCGATGTTCTGTAAAGACGTTCTTGAGGGTAGAAAACAAATTCTCACAGAGTGCCGTGCTAGCTTCAGTAGTGTTGTTGTTGAAATCAGTGCCCACTAGGGCTGTCCCCGACTAAGGATTTGGATAGTTGACTTTGCCGGGACTGCCACTCGGGAAACAGTTCGCTTGTCAGGCACGTATTCTACTGTCTTGCGTTCTTTACTCACGGCGCCCGGTGTGGCGATAATGTCTCTCCGGTCTGAAGCTCCACCCGTTTCCACTGCGGGGGGGAAACACAGCAGTCGCCGATATGAACTGGTTCCACTGGAGGAAAAGTACAAACACAAAAGAGTCGCGTGTCCTCGTACTCCTACAGCCCTGCGTCCTCTGTTACCGTCCTCTCGACTCCCGTTTTCGTTCAAGGAAGCATAAATAGCGCCGTGTGTACCATCAATATCACCAGTCGGCGTCCTCGGGTTTCTCTTTCCTCCTCTGCTCCGGGTCTCGTCCTTCTGTGTCTCGCCCCCAGCTGACAATACTCGCCTCCCTTTTGAGCGAGTTCGCGGGGTTCCAGGGCACCGCCCCTATGCGCCAGCCAGCCAATCAGCTTTCTCCAACGGCACAGCCTGTAACGCAAGAGAGGGAACTCCCATGGGTAGATCCCACCACTCCATGAATACACACAGACACACACATACCCCCACCCGCGACAATAACACACCAAATAAAAATAGGATAATATACAAATCTAGCCTTTGGAGTTATTCAGGCTGCGCACAGCACTGGGGAAGAAACTCTTAGTAAACCGAGAGGTAGAGCATGTGATACAGTGGTAGCGTCTGCCCGAGGGGAGGGGGACAAAGAGGCCTGCAGCTGGGTAACCAGAGGGGTCGTTGATAATGCCAGAGCCAGAGGCACGGGAAAGCAGCCTGGCACCATAGATCTCTTCTAGAGCTGGCAGGCTAACCCCGATTGTCTTGCGTGCGAGAAGCACAATTCTGTTCAGAGATTTCTTCTCCTGGTCTGTAATGTTACCAAACCATATAGTACAGGAGGAAGAACGCTCTCAATCACACAGTGATAGAAGTTGTGTAGAATCTGTTATTAGTGAACTCTTTCAGTTTCCTAAGAAAGAAAAGACGTTGCTGGGACTTTTTAACAATGGTTCTGGTATTGGAGTGCCAGCTCAGGTCATTTGAAATAGTGACCCCAAGAAATTTAAAACTGCTCACCATCTCCACCTCTGAGACATTTATGGTAATAGGGAGATGGGGTACCTTGCTACGTCTAAAATCGATGACTAGCTCCTAATTGTTAAGGGGATGCAGACCAGAAAAATACTTTTGTCTTGTTTACATCAGGGTCCCCCATTTTCAATTCATCAAGACATTTATGACATACATGACATACAACTATACAGTTCTGTTTCATCAAGACATTTATGACATGCAAGACATACAAATATACAGTACTGTTTAAGAGAAAGCGATAAAAAATCATACAATCAAAGGGGAAGACACTGTACATTGGAGGGGGTTGGGTCGGTGGGTGGGGGGGGGGGGGGTTAGACATTTACCAGGGCCAGTTTCTAATTGCAGCCACCCCGTAGGTGCTCTTTGAGAGAGGTTTTGAAGGAGGGTAGGGATTCACATTATTTTACAGCTGTGGCCCACAGCGGGTGGGTAGGGCGTTCCACATTGTTGTGGCATAATTGCGAAACGTGTTTAGACCCCTTTGAAAATGCAAATTTTGGACATCAAACTGGAAATCATGTAATTGTAGCGCAAAATAGAAAAGCGTGCTCAGTAGAGTGCAAATCTCCACCAGGGAGTGTAGACCAATGAAAGCAGATGAAGCAGGGCTGGACTAAACAGGAAGTGACAGACATTCTTTTATTATGAAAAACACAGACCGAAAGTGTTAGCCACTAGGTGTCACTCAGGTTCAAAGCACGAACCAGAGCTGGCTTAAACGGGAAACAGGAAGTGAGTGAAAGAGGCACGGGCAGAATCGATCTTATACCATCTAGTGTTAGCATGCTAATGCTAATGAATAAACAGGAAACAGGAAGTGAGTGACAGACGAAGAGGCATGGGCAGAATCGATCTTACCATCTAGTGTTAGCATGCTAATACTACTGATAATAACTAGAATTGGAGAGTGGTCAGTGTGTTTGGGGAGGGGGGGGGGTGATTAACCGAGTAGACCATAGCTCAGTAAGGGGGCTTTCATATCAGGAACCCAGGCCCAGATCCGAGCACATTTAACCCCAAAGTTAGTTTGACTAGTGTGAACACTGTGTACCATACTCACGCACGGATCAAACCATGCCCAGATCCCGAGTACGAGTCTCGAGTACAGTTCATGTGTACTCGGGTACGGTTCATGTGTTCGCCGTTGTCGAACTCAAGTGTACTCAAGTGTACACTTAACAACATTACTAGTGTGAAAGCTGGCCGGTGGGGGAGTGGACAGGGGGAGCAATCATACTCAGGCACAGTACAAAGTAATCGTACCTATTATGAAAACACCCTAATGGGCCATGGCCCGGATCCGGATCCGGACCCATAAACCCATAAACCCTGATAAATTATTGAGAATTTATACATTTTGAATGTTCCTACTTTCCAGCCTTTATGGCACCGGTTTAGTGGCCCAGGAAACTCAGACCAATTGCACACGTTGTAAATCATCACATGTGAATCTACTCAGCCTATCAAATCTGTGCAATTTCAGAATTGCAACTCGAGTGAATGAGATGTGTGTGAGATACACACAGGCAGGGGAGAGACCAGACAGAGACAACAGTCTGAGAAATAAGTGAGTCAGGAAAAGGTAGACATGACATGCTCTAAATCTTCTAAAAATCAATGTGAAGGCACTACGAGACAAATAGCAAATATTTTGACCAGACATAACCACTCAAATCTGAACTAAGGGCACAGATTCATTCATTCACTACCCAACAATGTGCTAACGAATGTTCCCTGTTGTTTGTCCACTTACAGCTGTGAGGCAGCTTTCTTCACTCTGAATATATCATTCCAGGCTCACCAATGAGCACCTACACATGAGTATGAGAATAGCGCTGACACCATTTCAGCCAGCATGTAGTTACTGAAACTAATTGAATAAATTATGGCACCGCCCCACCTAGAATAATTTTCACCAGCCGCCACTGATTCCAGCACAGATGTTTTGTTTTTGATCACCCCACAGACAGCGAGGACACAGCCAGTAAACTACTTGTTCTCCAGCAGGGTCTCAGGTCCATAGCAGATTACACCCTTAAGTTTTGGGTCCTCGCCGCGAACAGCGGGTGGGGGGATGTAGCGCATACAGGAGAGGGCTGCGTGAAGCGGTCAAGGACCTAATCGTCAGAGACCGTCCACACACCCATAACGAGCTAATCACCCTGGCCTGCGGGAGCGCCGTCCAGAGCGCAATCAACTCATCATAAGATCCCTCCGCCCAGGTCCCAAAATGACATCACATAATAAATCAATCTCTCTAGACTGTATGACATAATGTTGCGTTTTTTTCAAACGTATCCAGTAAATACCATAATTCTGTCTTAACAGCAGTCAACCAGAACCTGCAGATTCTGGTTGCTGAATGATTACGTTTGCATGTCCAAGTTAAAAAGAAACACAGTTTTGGCAGGAAAACGCGTTTCCCTAGCGGAAACGCTGAAAAGGTGTTTTCGTTTTGGAAACTCGCCGACAATGGTGTCATGTAATTTGCGCAAGCCGGATACGGAGCCGTTCTGCCCAATGCCCATACGCAGTAGAGACCGACGCCAAATTAATTCCCTCCCAGACCCATGTCATGTCAACAAATCTTTACCACGCAAGAGTCGACTGCATGAGCAGCTCAAAACTCCTCTTTCAACATAACAAGCATTAAACAAAATGGCCCAGTCGCTCGTGAGCTAATGTTAGCTACCTAGCTAATGTTACTTTCAGACCCTGTTAGTCAAGTTGAACTATCGCTCTGGGGACGCTGATTAATATAACAAGCTACAACAGTCTGCATTCCCTTAACAATTGTTTGTATTGAGCCGTATTGTATTGTATCCATTCTGCAATCTGTTAAATAACGTTTACATCCATTCATTCTGCTAGCATTAACATGGTGTCAGAAGCTGGAACTAGTATTTTATTTAGTTGAAGACTAGTTGATGTCGGAGTCGGACTCCAGCAGCGGTTCATCTACTGAACAAGACAGTCAGGACGAAAGTGAGGGAATTACGTTACCCAGGAGCTCACCAGCGGCAGCTAGCATGGCGGCTAACGTTAATTTTCCACCACCGTCTCCGATGAGCTTCACAAGCGATTGGAGCGTCAATTGGGAGATTTTTCTGTCCGAATATGAAGACTATGTACCCGTCATGGGCATATCGGATAAGGACAAGAGAATACAAGCTGCAACCCTAAGGAGCGCGATGGGAAGTGAATGCCGACACATTTACCGGCATAACCTGAACCTCTCTGTAGACGATCAAGGGGATCCTGCCGTCATACTGGACGAGTTGGAGAAGTATTTCAAGCCAGCCAAGAACACTATCTATGAGAGGTACGTTTTCGGGAGTTGCAAACAGGAAGAAGGAGAAACGATTGATACTTTTGTGACGAGGCTGAGAGAAAAGGCAGCGACATGCGAATATGGACAGTTGAAAGACGAAATGATCCGTGACAAGATAGTTCTTGGTGTTGCCAACGAGAGCATCAGGCGCAGGTTGTTGAGGGAAAATGGACTTACGTTGATCTCCGCCATCGAGATGTGCTGTGCAACGGAACAAACGGACATTCGAATGAGAGCAGAAGCCGTGCACGCAGTTGCCAAACAACATTCCAGACACAACCAATGGAAGCAGAGCAATCCACCCAGATTCGGAGACACAGGTAATCCTTGCAAATACTGTGGCAATTCGCATTCAAGGGGCAAAGAACATTGCCCTGCATTTGGGAAACAATGTAAATCTTGTGGAACAAATAATCATTTAGCTAAAGTGTGTCAAAAAAGCAGAAAGGGATACACTGATGGAAAAGTCAACTGTATGGAAAATACAGCGGAATGCTCAGAGCACAACAGTGGTGATGAGGACTTGTACATGCAGGAGTCTATCGGTGCAGTGCACACCAAAGGAAAGAAATGGTTTGTGACACTACGACTCCACAAAGAGACACAGCAATGTCAGCTGGACTCTGGAGCCACATGTAATGTAATGGGTTTCCAATAGGGATGCTCGATATTGGCTTTTTTACCGATACCGATATACCAATATTGTCCAACTCTTAATTTCCGATACCCATATCAACCGATATCAACCGATACCGATATATGCAGGGTTCCCCCCCCCAATTTTTTTTTTATAATTTCAGGTAATTAACATTACATATCTCTTGTTGTGGAATTAACACAACATTATGCATACTTTTGACAATAAATAAAATCAGAATTTGTTCATACTTGCTTGCCTGGGTAAATAAAGGTTCTAGAAATGTAAAGAAATTAAATAAAATAAAATGTATTTTTGAAAACCGATACCGATATTTTCCGATATCACATTTTAATGCCGATATTGGCCGATAATATCGGACATCCCTAGTTTCCAAGACAAAAAAAGGCTGGCTCCTGAGGCACCACTCTGCCCGAGTGATACGAGACTGAAGCTGTATTCTGGGGAAACACTGAGTTCTATGGGGATTTTTGAAACTGACTGTACACAGTGAGAGGCCAAGTGCACAAACTCTCATTTGAAATTGTGAAGAATAGCCAGCACCCTCTACTGTCAGGCTCCACTTGAGAACGGTCTCATGCAGTTCACAATTCCAGAGGACGTGCTGAAAGTGGAACATGCACAGCCTGGAGGCCTCACTAAGGAACAGCTGATCAAAAAGTACAGTGACGTATTCAACTCTCCTGTAGAATCTGTCCCGGGGAGGTCCACTTTGACTTGGATCCCAATGTTCCTGCAGTTCAGAGCGCCCCTCGAAACGTCCCCATCGCAATGAAAGCAGCAGTCAAGGCCCAGCTGGACAAGTATGAGGCTGATGGCCACATGGCGCTGGTCACAGACCCTACAGATTGGATTAGCAACATGGTGATTGTGAAGAAGCCAGAGAAACTGAGAATATGCATTGATCCAAAGTTTCTGAACAAGGCTCTAAAACGTTCGCACTACATCATGCCTACCTTGGAGGACGTCTTGTACAAACTGCCGAAGGCCAGAGTCTTCACCTTAGTGGATGCCCGGGATGCATTCTTGCAGTGCAAATTGGACGATGAGAGCAGTCTCATGACCACGTTCTGGACTCCCTGGGGGAGGAAGCGGTGGCTCAAGCTACCATTCGGAGTTTCCGTGGCACCCGAGGTGTATCAGCGTAAGCAGCATGAACTCCTGGCCGGTCTGAAAGACATCGAGCCCATCGCACATAACATCCTAGTCGTGGGCTGCGGGGACACAGACAAGGAGGCTGAGAGTGACCACGACGCCAAGCTTGTGGCGTTGATGGAGTGCTGCCGCGAGGTCAAACTGCGTCTAGGCCTGAAGAAGCTGCAGTTCAAGGTGGCCGAGGTGCAGTTTCATGGCCACATCCTCTCAGCCGCAGGGCTAAAGCCTGACCCGGAGAAGGTGAGAGCCATCATCGACATGCCCAACCCGACGGACGCCAAAGGTGTACAGCATCTCATTGGTTTTGCCAACTACTTGGCCAAGTTCATGCCGCATCTATCAAGTGTCTGCGAGCCGCTGCGACGCCTGCTGGACAAGGACACGCCCTGGCACTGGCTGCCTAGACATGAGACAGCGGTTCGTGAGCTCAAGTCACTGGCTACGACCATGCCCGTCCTGCGCTATGATGTGACTAAGCCAATCACAGTCCAGAGCGATGCCAGTCAGAGCGGTCTCGGGTGCTGCCTCATGCAGGAAGGCCAGCTAGTCGCATTTGCCTCGAGAGCTCTGACCCCCACTATCATTGCTAGAGAGTACTGGCCTTTCAGGGACGAGATCAGTGTGCAGAATGGAATTATATTCCGGGGGCAGAAAGTAATCATCCCAAAGTCTCTGCGCCCAGAGATGCTGACACGCATACATTCGAGTCACATAAGAGGAGAAGCATGCTACCGACACGCTCATGAGACTCTGTATTGGCCCAAATAAAGGACTTTGTGAGCACCTGCTCAACCTGCAATGTGTATGCCCACAACCAGCAGAGGGAGACAATGCTCTCACATGAGCTACCTACCAGGCCGTGGCAAATCCTAAGTATGGACTTGTTCAGCCACAGGCAGAAGGATTACCTTCTCATGATCGATGCCATCGGCAATCCTCAAGTTAGGCCTGTGATATTTATACCTGTGCGCAGGGACATGTTACCGCCAGTTTATTATTACACGACTGAACTACACATGCCTGTGTCATTATTATTGCATACTGTATACAGCATACAGAAACAGTTACTTCGCTGCTAGCCACAATGCTATACTGTTATACTGGCATATCCCAATCACGTTAGCACGTAAGCTAACAAAATCAGCAATATTTTTGTGAGACTAAACTCCGCTCTTGGTGGTCAATTGTGTTGATGTTAGTTTTGTTTCATCAACAAATCATCAACAAATGAGGCAGAACACAGTGAATGTATCCGTTTTTGTTTATTGCACTTTATTTCTTTCTGAAAAATAAATGCTATGTGGCTAAATGGCTCATGCGAGGTATAAAGATGGTGGCTTTTGAGATTTTGAGCAGGATGTGGAGTGTCTCGTTCAACCTTTCTGATTGGTTGAAAATGGCCTTCATATTTGAACTACATCGCCGCCTACTGCTTTGGCATTGTACTACATGTATATAGTAGATGAGACAAAAAGATGTCTGAATGAATGAATGAATGAATGAATGAATGAATGAATGAATGAATGAATGAATGAATGAATGAATGAATGAATGAATGAATGAATTAATGAATTAATTAATGGTCTAACTTAACTCTTACTTGCCTGCCAATACACAGCGTTCTGAAAAGCGAATGAAACTAAACGAAAATGGCCCTAGTGTAACCGCAGCCTAAATACACACCCTCAAGACCCCTACGCTCTGCATCTTCTGGTCGTCTCAGACCCACTCCTATTCGAGCTCCGGGAGGGTCATCAAGGAAAAGCCGCCTTTTCGCAGTCCTTGCCCCACAATGGTGGAATTAACTCCCCACCAGGGGCGGGGCTAGGGGCTGGCTACTTGGGCTCAAGCCCTGAATGTTTTTATTTTATTTTTTATTTTTATTTTTTTATCTTTCTTCCCCTCCTTTTTCCCGATTTTTCTCCCATCCCACTCTTCCTGGTTGTTGCGTACTTTCCCCTACTGTTGGTCCGGGAGACCGGAGACTGTCACATGTTTTCCTCCGACGCATGTGCAGCCTGGGGCAGGCCAACCTGGCCGCACAGGTTCTCACCGGGGAGAGTGTAGCGTGTGGGAGGCCACACTATCTCTCCTTAGTTCCAACCCTTGCTGAGCAGGCGCCCCGACCGAACTGTAGGGGTCGCTGTCCACAACGCCCAGGACCCACCCTTCAGCTTTCCCACCCCCTGATACAGCCAATTGTATCAGTGTGAGAGGCCAGCCAAGCTGATAGCAACGCCGGGAGCTGGATTCGAACAGGCGAATCCAGTGTCTCCCGGTGTTGGTGACGAACGTAGTCTCCGTGCGCCACCTGCCCCCCCCCCTGAATGTTTTCTGAAAAGCCCTGAATCAATTTTCACACAATTTTTTTTTTAAAATATATATATATATTTTTTGGACAATACATGAAAATATGTCTGCACCAGATTTAGCAGAAGCTAATTTGCATCTGTAGTCTATCAACTGTATTTGAGTGAGTTAAGTCTTGGTGTTATGGTAGACTGAATGAATGAATGAATGAATGAATGAATGAATGAATGAATGAATGAATGAATGAATGAATGAATGAATGAATGAAAACTTTATTTAACAGATTGCAGAATGGGTACAATACAGTATGGCTCAATACACACAATTGTTAAGGGGATGCAGACCAGAGAAAGACGTTTGTCTTGTTTACATCAGGGTCCCCCATTTTCAATTCATATCGACATTTATGACATACACAACATACATGACATTTATGGCATAGGGACATACAGGTATTTAATTTAGTACTGATACATTTGTGACATAAACGGTATTCAAATATACAGCACTGTTACCGATAGATCCTGACAGAGTATATATACATATGATGGGGAGGGGACTGTACATTAGGAGGGGGTGGGTGGGTGGGAGAGAAATATACATACGGTGGGGAGGAGACTACATTTGGAGGGGGTGGGTGGGCGGGAGAGAAATATACATACGGCGGGGAGAGAATACGGTATATACATGCGGTGGGGAGGAGACTGTCTATTAGGAGGTGGTGGGGGGTTTGGGCATTTACGGTGGCCAGTTTCAAATTGCAGCCTCCCGTAGGTGCTCTTTGAGAGCGGTTTTGAATGTGGGTAGGGATTCACATTCCTTTACAGCTTTGGGTAGGGCGTTCCACATTGATGTGGCATAATTGCGAAACGTGTTTAGTCCCTTGTTTGAGCCGAATCTGGGTTTAACATGATTTGTTGAGCTTCCTCTGGTGTAGTGGTTGTGGTATTCACTGACCTTTGGGAAGTATTTCGACATGTACATGGGTACCTTAGTCGTATAGTGTATCTTGTAGACCAGGCCCATTGCAAGTTGCTGTACTCTGTCGTCTACTCTAAGACATCCTAGGTTGTCAAAGTGGGCAGGGGTGAGGTGGGTTCTGGGGGTAAGGTCAAGTAGTAGTCTGACCAGTTTGTTTTGTGATGTTTGTAATCTTGTTTTTAGCGCCTTTGAGGTGCTTTGGTACCATGAGGTGCAAGCATAGTCGTAGTACCCTTGAATGAGTGCTCCTGCCAGAGTCTTCAGGGTATTCTTGTTTACCAGAGAGGAGATCCGGTACAAGAATCTAGTTCGTTGGTTGACTTTTTTTATTACATTGGATGCCATTTTGTCACAGGAAAGATTTGCCTCTAGGATGGAACCCAGGTAGGTAATTTCGTCTTTCCTTGTGACAATATTGTCACCCACTGTAACTGAGAAGCCGTCGGTCTTGCTGAGTTTGTTATTTGAACCGAAGAGAATGGACTCTGTTTTGCCCATGTGTAATGATAGTTTGTTATCAGCGAGCCATATGCAGATTTTGCCTAGTTCCGAGCTGAGGGTTTTTTCAACCTGTAACTTGTTCTTGACAGAGACCAGCAGGGCTGAGTCGTCCGCAAACAGGAACAAGTTGTAGTCACAGGCTGACGACATGTAATTTGCATAAATTAGGAACAGTAGCGGTCCTAGTATGCTTCCTTGTGGAACACCACAGCTCACTGTGAGGGGGGGGGGGATAGAGTACCGTTTACCTCTACCATCTGTTCTCTCCCCTCCAGGTAGGATTGTATCCAGCTCACTGATAAACTATCAAAACCAACTCCTAGACCTAAGACCTAAGCTTTAAATCACAATCAACAAGTTGACAAAAACATAATTCTTCCACCTTAGAAACATAGCTAAAGTACGGCCATTTATAAATCAAAAGGACGCTGAAAACCAGACCTGCATGCCTTTATCTCAAGCCGACTCGACTACTGTAATGCACTTGAAGTCACAAAGGGGTCTATAATTCTGTTCTGATGGATCAGAACAAACCTACTTTGCGTTGTGAATTGCCCGTCCTAAAAGCCCTATGTACTTTCAAAAGACCATAACTCTGGTCTTGTTTCACGGCGGCTATGCAGGAGAAAAAGAGGAGAAATTGTACCAGCATCTGTTTTAATTCAAAGTTAATAGTGTACTCACAATGGTTCTGGTTCAATTAAAATAACGAATGCTATAGTCGGATCACTAGACACTATGCCGTCTGCGATCCAAACTAGACTAAAAAAGTTGATTAAAGAATGGTAATTGTTGAGTTGTCTTTGTTCTCTGTTGATAACAAAGAGGATTCTGTTCTCGTTCCAAAAGCTTGTTCTCCTTGTTCTCCTCTGCTCGCGCCGTCCTCTGTGTGAAAAGGTGGGAGGTGTGTTCCTGTGTTGATTCCGTTTTCAGTGTGTCTCCACAGTCACAACACCCCCCTTTTTATCGTGAAGCCGGGAGTGTCTGCGTGATGTCACAGGAGTGGCCTCAAGCAGATGTTTTCCTCCAATCACGGCCTCTCTAAGTTTGAATTTGAAATAGAAGGTTGTCCTCAGTAGTCCAATTCTCTCTCCTTTGTTTCAACTCAGAGAAATAGATACCGTCTAAACTAACTTAATACTTTGGTTATTAAACCCAAGATATATATATTCGAATTGAGATTGATTTCATACACACAGAGATATCATTTTTGAATAGTTTCTCTTGATGCTAAATGAGAATCACAGTAGTTTTATCATTAAGCCCACTTCTATAGTTTTCTAATCATCTTCTTTTAACTTAAATCCATATCTATTTTATACAGTTATTATTCAGCACTTTTAGTATTTTCCAATGTAGTTTCAGAAGTGGCTTAATTTCAAACTCTGTGATTCTTATTCATAAACATGGCATATTTCATATCATTAGATTCAGGATTATTACCACAATATAACAGGATCATTTGCAGTTCATTTTAAGCTAATTTAGGTATAGAAACAGACATTTTAAAGTGTACCTGAGTTACTGAGATACTGAATCCTAGTCCCTCCTACGGCAGCTGTCCCCACATGTCGTGCCACAGGGCCAGTTTAACAGATAACACAGGATATGTGACTCTTGACCTATTGTCTGCAGCTGTTGCCAACACTTTGTATGCAAATTCACCTCTTGTTGTGAGCACAAGGTCTCAGTAAACACACACACTCTATGAGCTAAGTCACCCTAGTCAAATCAGGGTTAAACTATATTTGATTGCCAATTGTTACACTTTGACTGTTTCTATAAGACTAGAACACATGAGTTTGATTAGTTACTGAATTCCTTAACCCAAGGTAACAGACATTCTTTTCTCTTATCTATTTGAACACCAGTTTCAGGCAGAATGCAGATCTATGGTTACCAAATGATACTACACACTCCTTACCGGCCTCCCGAAAAAATACGATGATAACTATTTTATTGCAATGCACTATTGCATTATTTTATTCTATTTTACTAACTATTTTATTGCACTGCACTATTTTACTTTGTATCAGTGATAATCAAACCGTAAACAAAGACGCATATTAACACTTTCGGCGCCAGATGGCACTGTTTACTGTTACTGTTGAAAGGCCAGCGCCTTTTAACATGGGGATACGTGGCTGTGTTTGCAGGCCTAAAGCTATATTATATATTATAGCTATGGATCTAATAATATAGTCGATTGTCATTGAGTTTCTTCCGGTCAAGATGCAAAAAACAGATCATGTTTCCATCCATACATTTCCGTTTTATACCGTTGTGAATATGAGTGTAGTTTCAGGGTGGTCTGGTGTCATTTCCAAAATGACAGACACCAAGCCACATTGTTTCAAATGGAGTGCAATAGCGGCTGCAAGGTATTAGGCGGCGGTATTGGACTTTTGAGATTTCAGACCCATCCCCAGTAATAACACATGTCTTTATGAATGGAAATATAGAATAAAAGAAACAACGATGAAAACCCGACAATACTCTGGTTTTCGGGGGTCCTGGCGCTCAACGTTCGGCGAGTTAACCATAGATCTTAGATCCTAATTTAAAAAACAATGTGATTTAATGTTCTATGTCTTACCTTGACTTTGTCTATTTTACTGCTATCTATTTTATGCTTTATGTCTGCACTTTATGCATTGCTCTTGATCTGCCAATGTTGTGCTCATTTTATGCCTGTCTTTTTGTACTGCTGTGAAGCACTTTGAGCTGCAATTCTTGTATGAAACGTGCTATACAAACACAGTATATTATTATTATTATTATTATTATTATTATTATTATTATTATTATTATTATTATTATTATTATTATTATTATTATTATTATTATTATTATTACGAAGGATCAGATTAAACCGAATATATATATTTATTACTTGAGATATATTGTATAGTATTTGTATATCGTCCGATATCCCTTGTATATTCGTTGTACATATACACAGAATATCCCTTTACCTAGTACAGACCATAATATTTCGTTCTCCTATTGGACAGCGATCCCCTAGGTGCCACGGCCATACCCCCAATGTCTAGTTCAAAGTCACCGCCAAAGACATGCCTGGACATGACCGGCTCTGCGCAAGAATACGAGACAGAAATAAGGCTGGTACTAGATTGTTCACCTAACGTATAAATACGGCGCAGGTGAATACAGCAGTTAGTTACCCAATAAGTTGAAGCCTCACACCACGATACAACGTGCTGTGAAGTGGGCCCGTTTTGCCCCAAAATAGAGCCTTGAGACCGCGTGCGAATTGATAGCTGAAGTGTCAGAGTTTAACGCTGTATCGTCGAGTTCGACCTATTCTATTATTTAAGTAATAGTCTATTATGTATAGTGTATCGTGCGGCTACCGCTCTACAGTGACCAGCATTACCAACGCTTCCTCGTACCGAGCTAGTGTGCTTATCCAGGCTGGGCGGCTTAACCTGGTGCCGTCATCCGAGGAGCCCTAGACGAGAACCGTGTGGATATGTACACTGGATAACCTACACCGGCGACTACAGAGCCCTTGTCGGCTGGATTATTGCTTTGGTCCTGTGGCTGTTGGAGCGGAGGAGAATCGTCTACACCCACTACTGTGTGGGATTTACCCGTGAGGAGCATCACTCGAGCCCGTCTCTAGGAGAGGCTGGCTGGCTTTCACCTATGCTGCACGCATACTTGGATTATAGCTCCTGCTTTCGTCTGTCGATCAAGGGAGTAATGTACCGCCTCCCGTAGCTGGAGCTTATTGATTCCCCGTTGATCCAGAGTTTGCATTCGAACATTCCTCCCCCCTGCTGGCCTACAATCGGAGGGACCCTACTAGTATCTCCCGCTGCCCTACTAGTGTACCATAGATATAATTCCTATGATACAGGTGGTATTCATTATCTCCTGCGTAATATGCTCATGGACTTACGCTCTTGACCTATTCATGCACATTCTTCGCCTTACAAGCGCGACTCTAATTCACAAGTAATGTAAGATAATCTTATTGCTGCTAATAAATATTATTCTAACCCATATTTGTTGTGGAACCGTGTCATTGTGGAGGTGTTCATCTCATATACCTGTGTACTGTATGGCCAGTAGTAATGTACATAAGACAGTAGTGGTTTAATGATACCATACTTATTAATACAGTCAGGGAATTGTACCCCTCAGTTACAATTGGTCCTTCGAGCCGGAGGGTAATTAGCGTAATATTAATATAATATTAATATTAACATGGCCGATGATGAACACTCCACAAACGGTTCTCCTAAGTTAGATCGCCCGGAGCGCAGACGGCAGCCACCTCGTTACCTAGAGGACTACGCTGTCAGTCTACTACCTAGCTTTATACAGACGTTAAACGCGGAAAAAGCGGATAGTAAAAGTATGTCAAACCCTACCGACCAGGCGACCCCGCCAGTAGAGACCCTAGTGGGTTCTAACGTAACTGACCAAGCTCACGGGGGGGACCAGGAGAGACCTGACATGACTTTACCCCCCGCCAACGTCAACGAGGTAGTCCCCGGAGAGCTCCAGGATAAAGAAAGCCCTCCAGGGACGGAACCCGACCCACTACCAGAAGAGACGCACACCCAGGAGATGGACCTCCTCGGAGCGCGACAGGAGAACGGATCTCCAACGAGCACTGCCAGAAGCCGATCACCTCCGCCGGTGTCTTCCCCCAGCAAAGCGGACAAGATGCTGGCGCAGGCATTCATCGCCACCCTGGCAGCCTCCACCGAACGCGATCGACTTCAAGCGCAACAGACGAGCGAGCGCGAACAAGCTGCAGACCAACGAGAGCGCCTTCACGCGCAACTCCAAGCGCAAGCCCTCAGTGAACGCGAACATTCTGCAACCGAGCGAGAGCGCTTCCAGGCGCAACAAAGGAGCGAAGACGACCGCATAAGACTTGAGACCAGACGCCTTCAGACGGAAGAGAACATTGAAAGAAGCCGCGCCGAGGCGCAGCACGCCGCCGCCAATGCACAGCGCGACGCCGCCAATGCCCAGCGCGAAGCAGTGCGCGACGCCGCCCATGCCCAGCGCGAGGCAGAGCGCGACCGGCTGCAGGCGCAGATGATGGACAAATTGATTGCCATGGCGACACCCCCTCGCTCCGCACGGAGCTCCCGGAGATCGTCACGACAAGGGTCTAGGACACATTCCCCCACCCGACCAAGCGACCCGGGACCCCGCCAACAGGAGGATCCTGTCCACGTCTCCGAACCCCCTCCCCGGCCGGTCCATACGAGACCCAGCAACCGGGAAGAACCGGACCACGCCGAGAGACTGAACAGAAGACTCCAGGACCTAGCAGAGGAAGAGGAAGAGGAGGAATGTCAAGCCGACCAGCAGCAACGTACTCTGGACCAGGAGGCCAAGTACAGCCCAGACGTCAGCCCCGAGTCACTGCGCTACAAACCCCCGACTCAACTCACGGGTGAGTTTGATGCACCGTCAGCACCGAGGAACAGCACCTGGGTACCCGACCCCTGGTACCCACCAAGTACCAGCCCACGACGACACGCACGGGGAGACTCGCCCAGGAGGCCTCTCCCCCAACGCTCACCGATGTGCCAGCCATCCATGGCATCGTACCTTGGCACACCGACGTTCCCGGACTTCACACACGAGAACCGAGCACAGTACACAGAGCTACGAATGTGCTTAGAGACAATGATGTCCGATGTACCGGATGAAACGTACAAGTATGCTATCCTACTCAAGCACCTAAATGTGCCCAGAGCGCACAATATAGCGCTGGCATATTCCAACTCTACTACCCCATACACCGCGGCTCTAGTAGCCCTCGACCAACATTATGGACGCATATGGGACTACGTGATACAAGAGATAAGAGACATTGACCGTCTCCCCCCAGCCAGAGACAACAGAGCATTAGATGACCTCTCTATCAAGGTACAGTCCCTGGTAGGGATGCTGGGGTCCCAAAAGGAAAAAGGGATATACGAACTGTACGCTAACTCTAATGTAGAGAGAATATTAGAGAAGCTCCCTCCCGCCCGACAAGAGCGTTTTCGGCGGCAGAGAGACCACTGTGACCCCAACGGCCCAGAGGCATCCCTTCTAGACCTGTCTGAGTTCCTCGCCAGGGAGGTCAGCAGCTTACGACTGGACACGTTCGTATGGAGTGGACCAAGCCCAAGACTAGGACCTCGGGGATCAAACGATAACCGCCGGTCGGTGACCGTTATGCACCAAGCCGAATCAGTACCGCAGCACAAGAACCACAACACCCCCTCGACGAAAGAGGAGTGGAAGATTGAATGCCAGTACTGTGAAGGGGAACATCGGCTGTATCAATGCGACACTTTCGGGAAGCTGACCACGGACGAGGTGAGTCAGTGGATAAAAGACCACCGCCGCTGCTTCCGCTGCGCGCGCAGCCATATGGCAGCTGAGTGCCGCTTGAAGAAGAAGTGCAGCAGGTGCGGCGGCGCCCACTTGGAGGTCCTGCATGACATCAACAGGCGTCCGCCAGGACAACAAAGTGGGCCCGTCACGGTAATGTACCAGGCCGAGGCGGTGGCACCAGTACCAAAGATCCACCAGACTGCTCCCTACTGTCCCGACTGCTACAGCAGACACTGGGAGTCACGGTGCTACTCGGACGACCGCGAGTCGGCACCACCCCAGACGATCCAAAGCAACCGACCAACAGGAGTGCTCCACATTGACCAGCATAGCGGGACCCCCCGAGTGCTCATCAAAGTGGTCAGAGTGCTCCTGAGCTACGAGGACAAGGTCCTGGACACTTACGCCGTCCTGGACGATGGGTCTGAAAAGACTCTCCTCCTCGCTTCCGCCGCAGCCCAGTTGGGCCTGCGGGGTGCCAAAGGTACCATGACAATACGCACCATCAGAAGAGACCAGAAGACCATAAAGGGTGAAAGGGTCTCCTTCAAGATAGCAGCGGTGGACCAGCCAGAGAAGCAGTATAGTATAACCAACGTCTTCACCAGCCACGACATAGGCCTATCACAGTACACCTACCCCATCCCACAGCTGATGGCGAAGTATGTGCACCTACGTCAACTACCTATACCGCTTATCGACTGCACCACACCGACCCTGCTCATCGTCTCCGACCACGCGGACCTCATCCTCCCAATTGAGGCGGCCCACATAGGACCCAAAGGATGCCCAGTCGCGGTTCAGACCCGACTGGGGTGGACGCTCCAGGGCCCCCTCTACGGACTTGACAGTCAACCCACGTCTACACGCTGCCTACACACAAAGGTGAGCGACACCGGCCACTCTCTCGTACAGCCCGTTGAGAGGCTATTGACATTAGGCGAGAGGCCTGTGAGAGAACCGTGGGCACAAGAAGGAGTTCGGAACTCCACCCCCCTCAGCTGCGCTCCAGACGTAGCTGACCTCGAACCCAGCACCCCAAGCGACTCCTTGATGGGGCGGCCGGAACCGGCCCCTCCTCAGACGGGGTACAGAGCAAACAAGAGAAACAGATGGAGGAGGTGGAGGCGCAGCCAAGCACAGATCAAAGCAGTCTCAGGCCCGCTTCCTCCTAACCCCCTGACCATCCCTTCCAGCCCGTCAGAAGCGGGTCAAGGACGGGGACAACTTAAAAGTGGACACAGTCGTCGTGATCATAGACCAGTCACTACCCCGAGCTGCGTGGCCGGCCGGCCGCGTAAGCAAAGTGATCACTGGTGCCGACGGAAAGGTCAGAGCGGCAGAAGTGCTCGTCCAGGGGCGGACATACACCCGACCCGTGGCGAGGCTGATAGAGTTGCCAAGGCTCCCCGACTCGCTTAATGACGACCATGACCCACTGACTTTGTGAATTGCCCTACCCTCACAACGGACATTGAGTAGTGGACAGTGCGGTTAATCTGTCTCTGTTTATCTAATTAGGTGCGGACTAATTAGGAGGGGGCTGTTACGAAGGATCAGATTAAACCAAATATATATATTTATTACTTGAGATATATTGTATAGTATTTGTATATCGTCCGATATCCCTTGTATATTCGTTGTACATATACACGGAATATCCCTTTACCTAGTACAGACCATAATATTTCGTTCTCCTATTGGACAGCGATCCCCTAGGCGCCACGGCCATACCCCCAATGTCTAGTTCAAAGTCACCGCCAAAGACATGCCTGGACATGACCGGCTCTGCGCAAGAATACGAGACAGAAATAAGGCTGGTACTAGATTGTTCACCTAACGTAAAAATACGGCGCAGGTGAATACAGCAGTTAGTTACCCAATAAGTTGAAGCCTCACACCACGATACAACGTGCTGTGAAGTGGGCCCGTTTTGCCCCAAAATAGAGCCTTGAGACCGCGTGCAAATTGATAGCTGAAGTGTCAGAGTTTAACGCTGTATCGTCGAGTTCGACCTATTCTATTATTTAAGTAATAGTCTATTATGTATAGTGTATCGTGCGGCTACCGTTCTACAGTGACCAGCATTACCAACGCTTCCTCGTACCGAGCTAGTGTGCTTATCCAGGCTGGGCGGCTTAACCTGGTGCCGTCATCCGAGGAGCCCTAGACGAGAACCGTGTGGATATGTACACTGGATAACCTACACCGGCGACTACAGAGCCCTTGTCGGCTGGATTATTGCTTTGGTCCTGTGGCTGTTGGAGTGGAGGAGAATCGTCTACACCCACTACTGTGTGGGATTTACCCGTGAGGAGCATCACTCGAGCCCGTCTCTAGGAGAGGCTGGCTGGCTTTCACCTATGCTGCACGCATACTTGGATTATAGCTGCTGCTTTCGTCTGCCGATCAAGGGAGTAATGTACCGCCTCCCGTAGCTGGAGCTTATTGATTCCCCGTTGATCCAGAGTTTGCATTCGAACATTCCTCCCCCCTGCTGGCCTACAATCGGAGGGACCCTACTAGTATCTCCCGCTGCCCTACTAGTGTACCATAGATATAATTCCTATGATACAGGTGGTATTCATTATCTCCTGCGTAATATGCTCATGGACTTACGCTCTTGACCTATTCATGCACATTCTTCGCCTTACAAGCGCGACTCTAATTCACAAGTAATGTAAGATAATCTTATTGCTGCTAATAAATATTATTCTAACCCATATTTGTTGTGGAACCGTGTCATTGTGGAGGTGTTCATCTCATATACCTGTGTACTGTATGGCCAGTAGTAATGTACATAAGACAGTAGTGGTTTAATGATACCATACTTATTAATACAGTCAGGGAATTGTACCCCTCAGTTACAATTATTATTATTATTATTATAAATTATTATAGTTTGCTTCATTAATTAAAGGGTGTGAATTTAAGTGTTCTCTAGTGCCTTTTGTCAGCTTTAAGGTGGTGGTATAAGTTAAAGGTTGTGGTGTCGAAGTAAAAAAAATCCCCGGATCTCCTACAATCCTAAATCTGCCCCTGCTCCCCACCCCAGTTAGGACAGCCGAAACCCGTCCAATCTTTTGGCGTCGACTAAAGATGCACTTCTTCAACCATTATCTGAAATGAAAAAAAAAGAAAACAAAATCTAACCCTAACCTTACTGTCATGTACTTGTCCTAATAAACTAACCTACACTGTAGCACTCAACACTTTGATGAACATTGTTGTTACTCAGCTGATAGAGTTGTGCCCTTCCTGATGACTTGTCGTACAGAACTTGTAAGTCGCTTTGGATAAAAGCGTCAGCTAAATGACTAAATGTAAATGTAAATGTGAGTATATTTTCAATAATACATTTGTTTACCAATAGGGTAAAGTGTTATTAGTGAGATTTTACTTTATGGAATGTGTTTATAATTTAGCGAATATACGCCATTTTGAATTGGCTAAACGTCGCCGATTGTAGTCATATGAGGAGAGGGGTTCTGCCACACTTTGTAACTA
The DNA here is from genome assembly GCF_963971535.1 of Notolepis coatsorum. Classification (NCBI taxonomy): domain Eukaryota; kingdom Metazoa; phylum Chordata; class Actinopteri; order Aulopiformes; family Paralepididae; genus Notolepis; species Notolepis coatsorum. Next base: position 48,579,841 of record NC_140177.1, on the reverse strand, counting down.
ATGTAACAGCTGAAATTGTGCTGTGATTAGCTCTGAATTCAGATTGGTGTGGATTTTAGACTGAGTGAATTGTCAGAAACAACTTGAGCTGACCTAGGAATCCACGATTTTGGCTAAGCATGGTAGCTTTGAAATTGGGTGGTAATTATTTACTGTAAATCACCTTTATCACCACCCTTATGAAGAGGAGTCACATGGGCTGATTTCCAAACACAAGCAAATCTACCCGTTGATATAGAAATATTAAATACGTGTGACAACTGCTCAGCAATAACAGGTGCAGCTAATCCTCTAATGATCCATCCTCGCCAGAAGAACACCTGGAATCAACGGACCGCAATGCCTCAAGAAGATCACCAGGAGAGAAAGGATGGAAATCAAACTGAGTAGCATGGTTCCTAGTATACACACATTCATCATGATCATTTACAGGGGACCCTGAGTACTCTCCTGCCTTTGCTGGCTTTGCATATGAGTTTGTGATTAGGTCTAGATAATAGCAAAATGTAGATTTTCTCACAGTGGTGGTGCATTTATTTTGGATTACCAATGAGCCAGAGTGTCTGATACGAGACCAGGCGGTATTCCTACCTTTAACACTACAGCCGACAAGGGGTCAAATGATTTCAGATATTTCCGCTGAGCGGCCACCTCCCTCCCTCCTTGACCCTCCCTCCCTTTTACTCTCTCCCTCCCTTTCTCTCTGTGGCTCTTTGCCCGTCAATGTGTGCTCTTCCATCCAAAAAAGAGAAAAAAATAAATTATACAATTTTTTTTTAATATTTTCTTTAAACTTTGATGTCAAGTAGGGGGCTGCAAAATATCATCCAGCGGGCCGCAATTTGCCCGCGGACCGCGAGTTTGAGACCCCTGCCATACGGCCTAATACAGGGACAGGGTACAAGCAAGTGCTGTGGATCACCTGAGCATCTAGCACATGACCAGGTCTTAGTCATTAAAGCAGAGTTGACAGCTAATGCAAGAAAAACATTGTCAGACTCTGCCGTGCAGTGGATGTTGCTATGCATAATATCATTCATGAAAGATTGTTCATTTAAACATTTTAAATTGCTCTTCATGACCGTATGTGACCTATTTCTTTCCATTTTCACACTCTTCACACATGCAGTAGACCAGTGAACACTATACCTATTTCAAAAACACCAGTGGCCACAATTCTGTCAATTCTATTGGAAAATACAACATCAATTAGTGTGGATTTTGAGACGTTTTTCAAGTTGGGTCTAGTCAGTTCTGTTATTATCTGGGTTAGGTTTAGGTTACTGAGTTCCTTTAGGTGATCCAAATTATTATTTAGCCAGTTCATGATAAAAAATCTCCCACCACCAATAGTTAATAATCAGAAAACTCAGAAATTAGGTTTGGTAAAGTGTCTACAGTTTCTGTGCTATAGCAGCTTGGGGTCTGTGTACTGTATACACACCTATTACAACCATTGAGGAGGGCCCCAACTGGATCTTTAAAGAAATACATTCAAATATTTTTGTTGGACACTGAATCTAAAATGAATATTGATAAACTCGCTTTAACATATAGGACCACTCTACCCCCACCAGAGCTACATCTGAATCAGTAATGATTTTATTAAGCCATGACTCACTAGGCTTAAGGATATCAGGGTCAGACTGTAAAATGAATGTATTAAAATAGTCTATTGTCTGGATTAGGCTTCTGATATTTAGGTGGATTATACCCAGACTGTTCCTGCACTTAAAGCTGGGTCAAGGTTGGGCCTAGGGACAGGGACAGAAGTGGTGCTAGAAGGCTGTGTAGAGGAATTGTGACTAGATTTGAAGCATTGACATTACGAGTGGAAAGAGTGGAGAGCATGCATGGTGTATCAATCAGTGAAGTCCGAACAGTTTCTAAGTTCCAGGACTTTTAACCTCCAGTACCGGATATTTCACATCACAAATAGATCAATACAGTCTGTGTATATGTTCAGCACTATGTTTGTTTACCAATGATTTTAAGTATTATTAGCTAAATATGAGCTTATAAAAATCTCAGCGCATTGCATGAAAATCTGAGGATTTAGACGCGAGGACAAGAATTGCAGTCATGAAATTGTTGTAGTCCTAAGAAAGAGGAGACCCAGGGCTTCCGATGGACGTCTAAATTTCATAAAACTACACTACCCAGCTCACACCAGCCGCAGACGTAAGTCCAACCATTTGTGTCTTAGAAATATTGACGTCATTGTCGTGTTTATATCTCAGGGGTCGATCAAACCTCAACGTTATTGACATAAAATACAACGTGACCCGACGTGACCAAACCCGACTTGTTGCGGCAAATAACATTGCGAAAATGGCGAAAATTTCTGGCATTTCAGAATAGGTAAACATTTAAATATTGTTTTTGTTTACTGCTTTGACATATTCTATATAGTAGTAGTAGTAGTTTAGTAGTTTAGTTTTTCAATCATCATCTCACACAATACAATATGCACCATCATTTATCAATATTTGATTTTTACAGTGACTGAAAAGGTACAGACTGAAGCATAGTGCTTATATGTGCCTGTCCTATATTCTTACCAAAAAAAAAAAAAAAAAATTGGACTCCAAAACAGTATTCCAGTATTGAACAGTATTCAACAGTATTCAATATATGTTCCCTTATTTGCAAAACGTAATACAACTTGTAAATTAGTTAATTATTGTTATTCGTCCTATAGTATGTGTCCCAAAATGACTACATCGCTGGGCTGCATGGGTGTGGTCTGTCTGCGCGTGTTATTCATGCATTAATCACAGGTACTTAGAGAGGTGTTGAAGCACACACAAGGATAGCTCTCCTTTCTTAATAGCAGAGAGAACGAAATGTTAAATTACACTTATCTTAACGTTATAGCTATAAGCTAACTGGGGCACACTGAAATCTACTTTGTGTGCACTGTGAAAGTAAGGAGCTTAACCCCATTGACTTTGGTAAGTAGGAAATAGGAACCAAAAATCGAAACTATACCTTTGAATGAATGAATGAATGAAAAGTTTATTTCTTGGACATGTTATTCTTCTTATTTCTTCAAACAACTCACAGTGTCTTGATCCGTCAGACCAAACAATCTTAACAACAAATTAAAAAAAATCCTTAAAGGAAAAAAAACGTTTAAAAAAAGAACAAAGAAAAAACAGGATTTATAAACAAAAGAGCAATGTGTTTGGTTAGCAGACATGTCCAAAAAAAGGAGTAGAGGGAAGCTTAGCTTATTGATCCCTACCCCCTTACATTTGTATTTGTTCTTCCATTAATTTTACTAGAATTTACATAATTTAGTATATTACAATATAGAATATTATTTTTACTTATATTAAAAGTTTACAATAAAAAACATGATTCACTTGACAGCAGTGAATATAGTACATCACTACATACACAATATAACATAACTTTGTTTATCCTCACTATACTAATTTTTTTTTATTTTTCTAATGTGTATTTTTTTAGCTGCTTTTTAAATTGTGCCACATGTTTACTCAGTTTGATGTATTCGGGTAAATTATTCCACAACTTCACTCCACACACCGATATGCACATGCTTTTCAGCGTGGTGTGTACCATTGGTTGTTTGAGATTCCCTCTCCCTCTTAAATTATATTCACCTTCCCTGTCTCTGAACCATTTTTGAATGTTGCCTGGGATTAGCTTGTATCTGGCTTTGTATACAATGAGGGCAGTTTTGTAATCCACTAGGCATTACCTATATCATTTATATACAGTATGAATAGTTTCGGGCCCAGAATTGACCCTTGCGGCACACCACAGATTATGTTTGACTGAGTGGACCTGTGCTCCCCCAACTGCACAAACTGTTGTCTTTGTTCTAAGTAACTCTTTAACCAGAACTGGGAAAGGAGAGAAACCGGCCTGTAGTTGGTGAATAGATTTTTCTCACCGGCTTTGAAGGTCGGTATCACTTTTGCAGTTTTCATTTTGGTTGGGAAGGCACCCAGTTTGAATGAGAGGTTACAAATATGCACTAAAGGGTCTGCTATGGCTATTATTACATGCTTAATTAAGGTCATGTCAATGCCGTTCCAATCTGTTGATGTTTTATTCTTAAAATTGTTCACAGTATCCATAATTTCATTTTTATCCGTATTTCTCAAGAAGATAGAACTTGGGTTTCGTTCTTCAAGATAATTAGAAACACCTCCCCCTTGTGGCGGGGTTATCTCCTCTGCCAATTTAGGCCCCACGTTAACAAAGAAACTGTTGAATCCTTCTGCCACCTCATTTTTATTACTTACTGACTTTCCCTCATCTATAAATTCATCTGGAAAGCCAGAACTAGTTGCTTTATTTCTTATAATTGAGTTTAATATATTCCATGTTCCCTTTATGTTATTTATATTTTTTTCTAATACATTATTATAGTACTCTTTCTTACATTTTCTAACAATATCAGTTAGTTTGTTTTTATATAGTTTATACTTAATTTCTTTCTCTTTATTTCTGTGCTTTATAAATTCTCTATATAAGGTGTTCTTTTTTTTGCAAGCATTCAACAGACCTCCCGTAATCCAGGGTTTGTCAGGTTTTTTTGCATTAATTCTACTTTGCTGCATTGGACAGCTTCTGTCATATAACAGCAGGAACATATTCAGAAAATAATCATAAGCAGAATCCACATCTATTGATTCATATACATTTCTCCAATCCTGTGATAATAGTTCTTGTCTGAACCTATTTAAAGTGTCCTCCGTTCTTAATCTCCTTTGCATGCTTACTTTACTATCAACCACTTTAGCATCACAATGATATACTACAAACACCGGTAAATGGTCACTAATGTCGTTTATTAATAGTCCACTCTCTATATTATCTATTAAATTATTAGTAAGTATATTATCTATTAATGTTGCTGAGTGACATGTGATTCTACTCGGTTGTGTAATAATAGGAAATAGACTCCTACTATACATTGCTTCCTTAAATTCTTCTATCAATGATAGTTTGTTAGGATTTAAAAAATCTATATTATAATCACCACAAATAAAAGTAACCTTCTGGTCAGTGTTTGTAATCATACCTTCCATCGTTTCTCTGAATCTTTCTATGCTAGAGCTGGGAGCTTTAACTAAAGAAGATACTCCTCTTTAACCTCTTCAACCTCCTTCCTAAAAATATAGTCTGCTCTGGTACACTACTGACATTTTTTAAGACCACTTATTAAATTAAAACAGACATAATCCTTTCACTACCACACTACAGAAGGTTAACCTTTTACTACCACACTACAGAAGGTTAACCTTTCACTACCACACTAGTTCAAGTTCCCTGGTGCAAAATAAATCTGGTAGTTCGTTTATGACGTTAATTAATAATAAACACTGTTAGGACTCTTAATAATAAACACTGTTAGGACTATCTGACTCTTAATAATAAACACTGTTAGGACTATCTGACTCTTACTAATAAACACTGTTAGGACTATCTGACTCTTAATAATAAACACTGTTAGGACTATCTCGATTCACGCGTCACTACTGTAACTAGAAACTGTACATTGTAACGTTATATAATGTTATTTCGCGTCACGCGTCACTGTACATCAGTGGAGGCTGATGCCTGACTGATTAACTAGAAACTGTACGCTATAACGTTATATGTTATTTCGCGTTTTTAACGTCAGTCACTGTACATCAGTGTGGAGGCTGACGCCTGACTGATTACCTAGAAACTGTACGCTGTAACGTTATATGTTATTTCGCGTTTTTAACGTCATAAACCAACTACCAGATTCACTCGTCACTGTACATCAGTGGAGGCTGCTGAAGCGCCAGCGGGGCGATGCAGTGATTTCTCCCTGGCTTCCGTGTGCCGCCGCCGGCTTGACTCGGTCCAGCTCCAGCAGCAACGGCCGTCGTCCGTTGTAGAAGCCCTTTCAATGACAGAGCTCTCATATTTTGCGAATGCATAAACTATATCTTAAATTATGGCTATGTGTCTAATATGACTGTCGCTTATCAATGACTTTGCGACAGCCATATCAGACACATAGCCATAATTTAAGATATAGTTTATGCATTCGCAAATATGAGAGCTCTGTCATTGAAGTGGGTGGTGGCAGCGTAACAGCGTTCACCCTGATGTAAAGTAGCGATTTTTATTGTTTTGTCATGACAAACCAATTACATAATCCAACATATGTGTAAAGAAACAACATATTCCAGTTAACGGTATATTTTTTTAATGATTCATTACGGTATAAATTAGGTTAACTGGAGCTGCGTATTGCTGGCTCTCATATTTGCAAATACAACAGCGTTCACCCTGATGTAAACAAAACAAGTCATTGCGACGGCCAACGGAAGACGGCCGCTGCCGCAGGCGGCGCAACTCTCTGCCGCGCGGCAGCGCGGTCATGTGGCCGTGTGGCCAATCAGAGAAACGCTGAACGAAAGGCTGAACACAAGTTGGTTGCCTTTAATATTCACGCATACCGCGTGCCTGGTGCTACTAAATCCAGATTTAACTCTGCCATTGGAAAGAAGCGATTTGGCCCGATCTATAGATGTATGACTTGGCCATAATAAGGTAATTTATAGGCATGATATTCTATATTCTATATTAATATGTCATATTGCATGTGTCTGAATGGCAAACGTCAGTACTGTATCTACAATGAAACCTTTGTTAATTTGCTTCGATTTTTAGTACACCTTAGTACAGTTGATTTTTTCCACTTTTGGTCAATGTTAATTAACCGTCAAATATGGAGAAAAATTATAATTTATATTCTCCTTTTGTTCATTACAATTTACTCAAGCATAGTAACAGACACAATATTTCTGATACTCGGAATACATTCCCTGATACAAAGAACATGCAAATGGACCTTGTAGATTTTTTTATTTAATTTGATTTGATGTTTTTTATTTTCGTGTCTTACATACAGGTGCCCAGCCCATATGGGCTTACAAGACACATACACAATAAGTATATAATAGTATACTTGACAAATTACTTGACAAGTTATGACATATAGACCAAGACGGCAAAAGAAATAAAAAAATACAATAAAACGTAATATAACACAAGCTGTAAGCAATGTATGTAAACAAAGAAACAAGAGGAATTCATATACAATTATATAGGATATAGTGTGTTTTGTCTCAAGTGCCATGCTTTATTAAAAAATCCTGCAAAACTGAAGATGTCCTCCACAAAAAGAAATATCTCCCATCCTTCACATATCCCAAGGAGGGGGGAGGAGATCTGTCACAACACATACAGGGACTATTGTAGAAGTGGAGTAATCTTCTATTTAGGGAAAGTACTTTTAGGCAAAGTTTCGAAGTAGTCGGATGAAGCGATTCACTTGGCTTGGTCTAAATTCTCCGCCCGGACCATATACAATGTAACACACAGTGTGAAATAAGGTTTCAAAGGGTGGGCGATACTGCCACCTAGCAGGATGCGGCCGGTATTGCACTCTAGGGATCCCAGAATGATTTCCTATGGTAACACAGAGAGAGGTCTGTGACATTGCATAGAATAAAAAAATCGAATAAAAGAAAAAACGATGAAAACCCGACTATAATCGGGTCTGGCGCTCAACTGCTGGCGAGATGACCCGACTTTACTTGTGTCTGGCGCCCAATGAGTTAATGGGTTAACTGTATTTATGATACATTCCTAGGTATATTTCCTATAATATAACATTTATAGTAGTAGTGCCACAGCCATCACAACAAATCGGACTGACCTCGCTTCAGGCACAGAACCAGTGGCGGCTGGTCCATAGAGGGCGCTAGGGCGCCGCCCCCCCTGGTGGAGAGAGAAGAAGAAGAAATAGGGTTTTTGGATTTTAGATTTTCGACCCCTAAAAATATAATAAACATGTTTAAAATAAATAATAATTACTAATTTTAAGTATGTTTGTGTTTAAAATGCACAATAATGTTAATATATCAAATATAGGGTGCCAGGGTGGCGCACCACGTACAGCGCTGCAGTGCAACATGGCCGTCCCGGGTGCCTGATTACTTTTACCAACGGATTTCCTGTTCCGCGTTCGCGTTCTGCGATCTGATTGGCCACTGACGTTTCTGGTCGTGTGACATCTGCGCCAATCGTGTGACGCCTAGTTTATCACCGGTTAAGCTTAGGCACTCTTTCGAAGTTGGTTAAGGTTAGAGTTTGTCTTAGAGCAGGGCGATAGAACACCAGCCCTGATTCCAAACTCTAACCTTAACCAACTTCGAAAGAGTCGCCTAAGCTTAACCAGTGATAAACTAGGCGTTAGGTAGTTTGCAGGCTGTTCGAGGCAGAAATGGGCGCAGAACGCGATTGGGCGCACATGTCACATGACCAGAAACGTCAGTGGCCAATCAGATCGCACCAGAAATGTCAGTGACCAATCAGATCGCAGAACGCGAACGCGGAACTGGAAATCCGTTGGTAAAAAACTAGAAGCGTCCCGGGTTCGACTCCCGGTCCCGGCGACCTTTGCCGAATGTCTTCCCCCATCTATCTCCCATTCTTCTTCTCTCTCTCTACCGGACTGCCCGGTAGCAAAAAAACAATAAAAGATCTACCAGAAAAAAAAATATATATATATATATATCAAATATAAATCGTTGTTTGTGGGTCCTATTCATCCCCCCTCTGTTTGTGCGTCATGTCACTCTCTCCTGGGCGCTAGATGTGTGTGACATTGTGATACGGTGTAGTTGTCTCCTTTTTTCATTAACACTTTCATTGCCAACAACGCTATATGTCGTTTGTTCATGCCGACCGTTTATTGCCAAGACGCCATATAGCGTTTTTTCTTTTATTTGCGATTTGAATTCATATTTCATCAATCTAGTATCACGTCAGTGCTGCAAACTCTCTCTGAGCTCCATTGGGAAAATACCGCCCCCTATCGTCTCCCGGATGGTAATGCACCCTTTTGGAATGGACTCAATGAAAATTGATGAGAAAAGAAAAATCCGGAATCCACATTTTACTTCTCAGGCAAGTAATCCGAGCCCATCGGACTCATTGTGGCCCATCAGAACAGCGTGGAATACATATTTCCAGTATGCAGCGTTGGATCAATAAACGTGATCGATATTTGGAATGGCGATCAGGAATTGGAATAATCTTTTTGGGGAACATCTGATCTGAGGTAAGGAATCTATTTTATCTTGGGATAATCAGAGCTGTTTTCACAGAGATATCAGTGTTTGCTCTATGTGTGTATGTGTGTGTGTGTGTGTCTGTGCGATCAGGAAATGAGAGATTCGATTTTTCAGCCCGCTTCTCTAGCGTGCATAAGTACACATATACTATCGATAATCTAGCGTTTATTTGAAAACCATTCATAAATAGGCCGAAAAATGACAACGTTTTTTGTGTATTCCAGAATATTCCAGTAAAGGCTGTTTATCACGGAATCTTTATATTTTCCTGAAACTTTCAAAAAACTAGCGATTTTCAAAATGCTATCAAACGGAAATGAACCGATTAAAAAACAATCCGTTTCGACAATGTTGACTGCAAACAAGTCATTGATAAGCGACGGCCAGATTAGACACATAGTCATAATTTAAAACATAGATTATGCGTTCACAAATATGAGAGCGCTATCATTGAAGTGGGTGGCGGCATTCAAGGGGGTAAAAAGGAAAACACGGCCGGCACGGAAAGTGTTAATGTTACCTAAATGTCATAAGTAGAAACTACTTAGAAATAAGTAGAATATAGAAACAACTCACCAAAATTTACTATTGCACAACTGATTGACAAAAAAGATCTACCAACTCAAATCTACTTCAGCCCGACCCACCTAGAATAATTATCACCAGCCGTCACTGTACAGAACGACTTGGCCGACCTAATGTAAGGACAAGGCCCATATTGCAGGACAGGAAGCGGGAGCCAGTTCGGTCTATGTGCAGGTTGTCCATGGCGAAGAGGTGAACAATTGTTCATTGTAACCTATGGAGTAGAATTCCAAGATTAGACCAAAAAAGGCTGCCAGGTCTGGTCATGGATCCAGGTTAAACCTTGTGTGAGGCCAGGTCTGGTCATCGATCCAGGTTAACCTTGTGTGAGGCCAGGTCTGGTCATGGATCCAGGTTAAACCTTGTGTGAGGCCAGGTCTGGTTATGGATCCACGTTAAACCTTGTGTGAGGCCAGGTCTGGTCATGGATCCAGGTTAAACCTTGTGTGAGGCCAGGTCTGGTTGTGGATCCAGGTTAAACCTTGTGTGAGGCCAGGTCTGGTCATGGATCCAGGTTAAACCTTGTGTGAGGCCAGGTCTGGTCATGGATCCAGGTTAAACCTTGTGTGAGGCCAGGTCTGGTCATGGATCCAGGTTAAACCTTGTGTGAGGCCAGGTCTGGTCATGGATCCAGGTTAAACCTTGTGTGAGGCCAGGTCTGGTCATGGATCCAGGTTAAACCTTGTGTGAGGCCAGGTCTGGTCATGGATCCAGGTTAACCTTGTGTGAGGCCAGGTCTGGTTATGGATCCACGTTAAACCTTGTGTGAGGCCAGGTCTGGTCATGGATCCAGGTTAACCTTGTGTGAGGCCAGGTCTGGTTATGGATCCACGTTAAACCTTGTGTGAGGCCAGGTCTGGTCATGGATCCAGGTCATCATTCGAATCACCTATCTGACCCAGGGCCGCGGGAACTCAGTTATCGTTGGGGTGCTGAGATAAGTGATATTAATAATAACGTCATAGGCGGCGCCGGCGAGTTGCGCTGAAGGGGAGGCAATGGCCGCGCAGCGCGCAATTTTTTTCTTCTTTTAACCCTTTAATCGCCAATATATAGCTCAGAGGTTAATTTCGATAACTCTAAATTTTAATCATTCATTGGCGGGCTTGAGATACCCCACATTTCTGAGGAAGAGGCTAAGGAACTGGGGAAACCGATCACTCTTATGGAACTAAGGGAGACGATTGCTGAAATGCAGAGGGGTAAGGCACCAGGCTGGGATGGTATTCCACCCGAGGTATATTTAGCTTTCTGGGACCAACTGGGTCCATTGATGCTCGATATGATCAATTACGCTATCGAACAAGGGGAGTTCTCAAGAGATGTCAACATGGCGTTGATTTCTTTACTTCTCAAAAAGGATAAAGATCCCAATGATTGTGGTAGCTATAGGCCCTTGATTCTTCTCGGGGCCGATCTAAAAGTGTTTGCCAAGGTGCTGGCCCGCCGCCTGCAGAGATTTATGACGGTATTGGTACACTGCGATCAGACTGGTTTTATCCCGGGGCGCCTGGCTGCAGATAATCTTAGGAGGCTGTTGCATGTAGTCGATAACAGTAAAGACAATACAGCTCCGTCCACAGTTCTGTCTTTGGATGCCATGAAGGCGTTTGACAGACTAGAGTGGTCATACCTGTGGAAGGTACTTGAGGTTATGGGTCTTGGAAAGAGTTTTATTCATATGATTAAAGTCCTGTATGCCTCGCCGTCTGCAATGATACTGACAGGCAAAAACTGTTCCACACTTTTTCCAGTCTCCAGATCTTCTAGACAGGGTTGTCCTCTGAGCCCAGGACTATTCGCGCTTTCCCTCGGACCATTGGCCCAATTTATTAGGCAATCGGAGGACATCGTCCCCATATTGGTCAATAATACTCCACACAAAATTGCTCTCTATGCGGATGACCTACTGATTTTTATGGACGACCCCTCCCGGTCGGCCACAAAATTACTGGGAATAATCGACGACTTTGGTAGATTGTCAGGCTTTAAGATTAACTGGAACAAATCAGCCTGCCTACCTCTTAATGAGCTGGCTAAGGCGGTGCGACTACCAGCTGATATTCCCATAGTGGAACATTTTAAATACTTGGGCATAGAGATATTCCCCACGCTGAGTCAAACTACTAAGTACAACTTCACGGGTACTTATGATAAAATACGCCAGGATCTAGACAGGTGGTCGTCCCTTCCTAACTCCTTACAAGCCCGGGCTTCCATAATCAAAATGAACGTCCTGCCTAGGATAAATTTTGTTAGCTCAATGCTCCCCCTGCCCCCTCCAATAGACCACTGGCGCAAGGTACAATCGATGGTATCTAAGTTTATCTGGAATAACAAACCCCAGAGAATCAAAAGAGCTACTACTCAACGTAGGAAACAAGATGGGGGCCTCGCAATCCCTGATTTTAAGCTTTATTTCTGGTCCTTTTCACTGAGACCTCTGATGTGCTGGCTAGACCCTGTAGAGGCTGTATCTTGGCGCTCCTTAGAAGCGGCGGCGGTTTCACCGCTAAGATTGCAGGATGTAGTGTACTCCACTGTCCCTATTTCGAAATGCCGACTGAGGTATGGACCGATCATAACTCACATGATCCAAACGTGGCGTAATGTACAGACATCGTGTGGGGTTAAATGCCCATGGCACCTGGACTCTCCAATTTTTAATAATCAGTAACTACTTGTTGGGCACAAGCCGGTTAGTATTCCTCAATGGCAAAGGAGGGGAGTTCATACTCTGGAGGATATTTATGATAAGAATGGCCTTCGGGCGTTTCAGGACTTAAGATAATTTTATGATCTTCCCAGCGAGTCCTTCCTTCTTTACCTTCAACTAAGGTCAGCGCTGAGGGCGCATGGCGTGCCGTGGGCTCAAGCTTTGCAACCACACCCCTTCCTCAGGCTCATAGTGGACAGGACGACCTCCAGAGGGTTTGTCTCAGACTTTTATACACTCTTAATTCAATCCACGTATACAAATTTGTCATTGGATACTATCTGGCGTGTGGATATCCCGGAGTTGGACCCCGAGTTTGACTGGGATGATGTTTGGGCAAATGTGGCATTGTCTTCCCGCAACCCCAATCACCAGCAAATTAATTTTAATTATATTGATAGGACCTATCTTACACCTAGGAAGCTATTTGCTATGGGACTGGTAACCGACTCTCGGTGCACTTTGTGCTCTCAAAGGGCCGCTGGCACTTATATGCATATGTATTGGGATAGCCCACCAGTGGCCCGCTTCTGGAGGTCAATAACGGACAAACTTTCAGATTTGTGTGGCTTAACTATCCCATTCACAGCTGTTACGCTACTCCTGAACGATATAACGACACTACCCGCGTCCATACAACTAAAAAGGGTTGTCCTAGCGGGCGTCACAGCAGCGAAGAAGCTAATAGCATTGAGATGGAAGGAGCCTGAGAAGCTCACAGTGATTAACTGGTCCCTAACACTGTTGGATGTGATTTATCTTGAGATATCCACGGCGCGGGTGATTGGGGTGGGGCAGGCTGGTATTGACCTGTGGTTTGCAACAGCTGAGAAGGTCAGGACCGCCGTGTGCGGCTGAGCGGGGTTGAGGTGCTTGTTCGGGGGAGTCCGGCGGTCTCGTGGGAGGGGGAGGAGGAAATGTCTTGTCTGTCTTGTCTTTTGTCTTGTCCTTCTTAACTTTAACTGGGGGAATTTGATTGGGGGGAGCTATTTTGCTATTTTGCTATTTCTTCACTGTTTGGGCACGTTTGCACGGTTCCTGTGAGTCTATGGAACACTCTGTAGGTTTATTTTTTCGAAAAGGTTCATTGTTTTGTATTTCTGGTCGGGTACTCAGGGGCAGCGTTTTTCTACCTCAGGATCTTAAGCCGTTTTGAGGCTGGGCTCCAACCACTGTGTGGCCTGGTGACAATTGCCACATTGTTATGCAGCTGGAAATCTCTGATATGCACGTTTTGAGATGACTCAGTTTGGTGAGGGTGAGGGTTGTGAGGGGAATTGGAAGAGTGCGCCAATATGAGAATTAGAGACATAAGTCTTATTGATATAGAGCCACACGGCCGGGAAACAGTACTGAATACTGGGAAAGGCCAATTGTAAGATAGTACCCCTTTAAAATTAAAATGTTGTATTCTGTTTTTATAAATTGTTATTTCTTTTATTATTATTGTTCTGTTATCTCCCTGTGAAGTTCTGTGTATTGTTATTATGGTTATTGTATTGTGTTGTCTTGTTTTCAAAAAAATGTGATAAAAAAAAAAACTTTAATCGCCAATGACGTGTTTAGACGTCATTCCTCGCCATGCGTAATCTGCCAAATGACGTTTTACAGCGTCTTTGAGATCAATATTTCAAAAATCTGTCATGGCAATCATATTTCACCCACGGAGACTTGACGGGTGCTGTAGATCTCCTCTCAACTCTCCAACGGTTCAAGACCGCCACCTGGTGGCCGATCGGCGAGTTGCCAAAACCGGAAGTGAGCGGCCGGTGGTGGTGCTCACCCATATTAGCGCTACAAGCTCAAACACCCTACAACCACCACTATTGTCGCGTCCACAAGCTCCCCCGTCAGAACACCCGCAAGGACAAAGGCACACAAAGAGGAGAGAACCACCCCAAATCGGGCACTCATGCCGGCCAACAAGCGACCTGCGTCTATGCCTTCTACATCAGGCATTCATGCTGGCTAACAAGCTGGGTGTCGTGGTATGGCGTTAGCACAACAATAGCTACCAAGCTAAGCTACGTTAGCTTCTAACGGTGTATACACAATATGTACAACGACACAATGATTTACATTATTACATATGGTAACGTGGTTGTGGCTTTTTACAAATAGTGGTTAGCTTTAGAGATGGATGGCTATGATCACGGAGCAATAGTGCTGTTAGGTGAAACAGATAGAGCTTCATTCATCACTCTGCTAGTAGTAGCAAGGCTCTCTGGCTGCCGCTAGCTGTGTGTGACTCTCAGGCGTAAGCGGGGTAAGGGGGGCGTGCTAGCGTAGGGTCACGTGGGCTTAGTGGCCAATCAGGCGAACCCGGACACGGAAATCCGACTAAATCCATTGCGGAAGTGATACACGCTCCCCGGCCGCGTCCTAAAAGTCTGTGCCGACCAACTGGCCCCGGTATTCACTGACATATTTAACCTGTCCTTAGAACAGGCTGTCATCCCCACCTGTCTGAAGAAGTCCACCATCATCCCTGTACCCAAAAAAATCGATGCACGCTTGCCTCAACGACTACCGCCCTGTAGCTCTCACCTCCATAGCCATGAAGTGCTTTGAGAAGCTAGTGAAGGGCTACATCTGTTCCTCCCTCCCCATCAACCTGGACCCCCTGCAATTTGCATACCGCCCCAACAGGTCCACGGAGGACGCCATAGCCCATGTGCTGCACACAGCAGCATCACACCTGGACAAGAGGCAGGGGAACTATGTGAGAATGCTATTCATCGACTACAGCTCAGCATTCAATACCATAGTCCCCTCCAAACTCATAGCCAAGCTCAGGGACCTGGGCTTGAACTATGACCTCTGCCAGTGGGTCTTGGACTTCCTGACGGGTAGACCCCAGGTGGTAAGAGCAGGCAACTGCACCTCCTCATCCATCACGCTCAACATAGGGGCCCCCCATGGCTGTGTTCTGAGTCCCCTCCTCTACTCCCTGTACACACATGACTGTGTGGCACAGCAGAACAACAACACAATCATCAAATTTGCTGATGACACAGTAGTGGTGGGCCTGATCTCTGCCAACGACGAGAGGGCCTACCTGGAAGAGGTAGAGAATCTGTCGCAGTGGTGTCAGGAGAACTGCCTCTCCCTGAACGTCAGCAAAACAAAAGAGATGATTGTGGACTTTAGGAGGTCGGGGATCAGGGACTACAGCCCCCTCAGCATCGACGGGGCACCAGTTGAGAGAGTGAACAGTTTCAAGTACCTAGGAGTCCACATATCCGAGGACTTGACATGGACCACACACATTGACAGTGTTGTGAAGAAGGCACGGCAACGCCTCTACTTCCTCAGGCGACTAAGGAAGTTCCAAGTCAGTCAGAAGATCCTTAAGAACTTCTACTCATGCACAATAGAGAGCATCCTGACTGGCAATATCACCTCCTGGTTTGGGAATAGCACCGCAGCAGACTACAGAGAGTGGCCCGTTCAGCCGAACGCACAATTGGAGGGGGGCTTCCCACTCTCCAGAACATTTACAACAAGCGGTGCATGGGTAAGGCTAAGAGAATTATCAAAGACTCCAGCCACCCAAACAACTGCCTCTTTGAACTGCTGCGGTCAGGCAAGCGATACCGGAGTCTCATGGCAAGCACAGAAAGACTCAGAAGAAGCTTCTATCCCCAGGCCATCAGGTTGCTCAACGAACAATAACACTATGCAACAACCATCAAAAGCACTCACAGCACACACATCCACACGCACACACTCACTTTAAACAAACAACTCACTGCAGCACCCACTCTACACACCTAAACACACTTTATATTTATTGGCAAAGAATTTGCACTACAACCCATACTCAGTACACCTTACTGTAAATTGTACCTAAATTGTACCTCATCCGATTTTTTAAACAAACATATAAACAAACATGACAACACACGATAAGATATACAAGCATTCATTAACTGTGCACATCCAATGAAATCACCAATTAGTTAAATGTCTTATACAGGATATACCCCTAATACCTGCTATCTAATACCCTACACCAGTGGTCACCAACCTTTTTAAGCCCAAGATCACTTTTTTTTTGGTGAAGGCAAGATCTACCTATTGAAGCGTTGAGAGAAAAAGACAGCCAAGATTGTACTTTAAACTAAATGACTTTTATTTGCCTGTATTCTAATTACATGCAATGCTTTGGTCCAACATTAAAACGTCAAAGTAGAACTAGTATGTACTTTCTCAGTCAGTGCTAAGTGCAGTCATCTTATGCAGCATCACTTTTCACATCAAAACAAAAGTAGAACTGTAATGTGGACTTTCTCATATTATTAACATTGACAAACATATTTACAATTAGCATTTTATAAAGTAGAACTGTAATGTGTACTTTCTCAGTCAGTGCTAAGTGCAGTCAGTACTAAGTGCAGCATCACTTTTCACAACAGAACAAAAGTAGAACTGTAATGTGGACTTTCTCATATTATTAACATTGACAAACATATTTACAATTAGCATTTTATAAAGTAGAACTGTAATGTGTACTTTCTCAGTCAGTGCTAAGTGGAGCATCACTTTTCACATCAAAACAAAAGTAGAACTGTAATGTGTACTTTCTCAGTCAGTGCTAAGTGCAGTCAGTGCTAAGTGCAGCCAGTGCTAAGTGCAACATCATTTTCACATCAAAACCAAAGTAGAACTGTATGTGTACTTTCTCAGTCAGTGCTAAGTGCAGCATCACTTTTCACATCAAAACAAAAGTAGAACTGTAATGTGGACATTTCTTTTTCATGGAAAGATCTACAGGGACAGTCTCAAAGATCGACCAGTCGATCAAGATCGACGGGTTGGTGACCACTGCCCTACACAAATATGCTCTAGCTTGTACCCCCCCCCCTCCCGGACCCCCCATTGGATAATCCATCCATTATCCCTCGCTCCTAACCAGACACTACCATTATATGCTAGCTCTTATTCTCTCCACCACTTCTAACCACATTGTCATTTTGGATTCATTGAGACCCCAAATTCTTGCTGTAGATATTTCTTGATAAATCACATCGAGATATGTAATAATCCAGACCTTCTGGCACATTTTTTCCGGTTGAAACCATCGTGATTCTATCAGCTTTTTAGCCATTGTGATACCCGATAAAACCAATCTCTTTAGCTGTGGGTGTACTGCACACTCAAAAACATCATTCAGCAGTAATACAGAGGGGTGTACAGGTATATTCAGAGTTAAGAGATTTGATAATTGCTGGGTCACTTCTTTCCAGAATATCTTAACTGGTGGGCAGTCCCAGTACATGTGCATAAATGTCCCCTCGTCCCCATTTGTACATAAGGAGCATTTGGAGTCTTGTTTAAGACCCATTCTGTTCAGTCTTATAGGAGTCAAGTATGTCCTGTGAATATAGTTAAGATTGATTTGTTGATGGTCCGGGTTCCTTGATGTAAATCGAACATTTGCCCAGGCTTCTTGCCAATCAAAATCTTTTTCCAGGTCTGGTATATCCCTCCTCCAGACTGAGTCTAGGTGTAGGGTTTCATACGAGGATGTTAGTAATTGATGATAAAAATCTGAAACAAAACCTCTCGATGTCTCTCTTTCATAGAAGAATTTGTGGTATCTGTGGTGTACAATTGGTATCTTTAATGGAACACTGTGAGCCTTCAAACATAACAATAACTGTGCGTAAAAATAATATGTGGAATCGGTGAGATAATTTTTTTTGCGTATTTCTTCATAGCTACAAAAACCCTGTTTGTTGAAAACATCTCCTAATGAGTGTATGCCTTGCTTTTCCCATATAGGGAATCTTATAGGTCGTTTTCCAATTAAGAGTGCATTGTTATTGAATAAGGGAGTATGATTATGCCATTTATGTGGGTTAGAATATTTGTTTTGTGTTTCACGCCATATCCGGATCGCATGAGTAATTGTGGGGCCAAATTTCCGTTCGCATTGCTTAATTGATAATTTGGTGTATGCTATGTCCTTCAGTCTATGTGGAGCTACTATATTTTCTTCAAAATGTCTCCAGGATACTAATGCTTGGGGATCAAACCATGTTGTCAGTGGTCTTAAAGTGTACGCCTTAAAATAGTGGAAAACATCTGGAAATGCCATACCACGTCTGCTTTGTTTCTCTGTGCGGTGGATCTTTTTATACGTGGTGGTTTGTTATTCCAAATTAATTTGTATGTGGAGGAGTGTAATTTTTTCCAGTAACCCTCTGGAGGGGGTAACGGTAGCATTGAGCTGAAGAAGTTGATTCTAGGTAGGACGTCCATCTTAATTATTGATACCCGTGCCTGTACTGAGTTTTTAAGTTTCGACCACCTGTCAAGGTCGTCTTTGATTTTGTTTTGGATTTTTATGTAATTATGCTTCACAGTTTGGCTTATGGTAGGGAATATTTCAACTCCCAAACATCTAAAGTGTTTTACCATAGGTATCTCTTCTGGGAGGGTTATATATTTTTTTGCAGGGGCGTTAAGTGGAAGGAAAGCCGACTTCGGCCAATTTATCTTAAATCCTGATAAATCTCCAAAGTCCTCAATCAACTTGTGCAGATGAGGCAATGTGGTGTTGGGGTTTTGCATGAACAGTATTACGTCGTCCGCATATAAACTAATTTTATGTTGTGTGCCCTTGATTACGATTGGTTCTATGGATTGGGATTGTCTTATATATTGTGCTAAAGGCTCTAATGATAGATAGAATAGTCCGGGACTAAGAGGGCAACCCTGTCTAGATGAGCGTGATACCGGAAAGATTCCAGAGGTGATTATACCTGTTGTAATCATGGCCGATGGGTCTTTGTATAATACTTTAATCATATCAATGAAACCTTTTCCTAACCCCATCCTTTCTAATACTGCCCATAGATACGACCATTCCAACCTGTCAAAAGCTTTCATTGCATCCAGGGGCAGCATCGCCTTAGGTGTGGTGTCGTCCTTGTTAGCATCTAGTACGTGTAGTAATCGTCTTATGTTATCAGTGATCAAGCGGCCTCTTATGAAGCCAGTTTGGTCCGGATGAACTAAAGACGTCATATGCTTTTGTAGTCTGATGGCTAATACCTTAGAGTACAGTTTGATATCGGTTCCGAGGATGCTTAAGGGTCTATAACTACCGCACTCGGTGGGGTCTTTGTCTTTTTTAAGGAGGACTGTTATGAGTGCAATATTGTCGTTCTTATGGAAGTTCCCCTCCTTGACTGAGTATAAAATCATATTTAGTAATCCATACATGATAAACACATTCATAAAGTAATAATATCTTGTATTGATAATATATCAATTAGTTTCACTTGGAAATACTACTACCTTATCAACCACCATGCCTGGCGCTAACGAACAAGTAAGTTATAACTACTGGTGTAGGTCCAGAAAACATTATTATAAAATACAGAATACTTTACAATGCAGAAAACTTGAAACTTTGATGAAATTAAGACATTTTTATTTCACAATATGTTCAATAAACTCGGTGACAGTCATCAGTACCAACCATTGTTGCTGTGCATTAGACACATATGCTGGTAACATTCACAGTATATAATTATGGTAATTTACCAAGACAATACCTTATAAAAAGTGAACACTGGCTGATGATAACCAACCATTGTTTCAGTGCATTTAGAAGTTTGCTGGTAACATTCACAGTATAGGATTATGGTAATTTACCAAGACAATACCTTATAAAAAGCGAACACTAGATGATAACCAACCATTGTTTCAGTGCATTTAGAAGTTTGCTGGTAACATTCACAGTATAGGATTATGGTAATTTACCAAGACAATACCTTATAAAAAGTGAACACTGGCTGATGATAACCAACCATTGTTTCAGTGCATTTAGAAGTTTGCTGGTAACATTCACAGTATAGGATTATGGTAATTTACCAAGACAATACCTTATAAAAAGTGAACACTGGCTGATGATAACCAACCATTGTTTCAGTGCATTTAGAAGTTTGCTGGTAACATTCACAGTATAGGATTATGGTAATTTACCAAGACAATACCTTATAAAAAGTGAACACTGGCTGATGATAACCAACCATTGTTTCAGTGGATTTAGGAGTTTGCTGGTAACATTCACAGTATAGGATTATGGTAATTTACCAAGACAATACCTTATAAAAAGTGAACACTGGAGGATAACCAACCATTGTTTCAGTGCATTTAGAAGTTTGCTGGTAACATTCACAGTATAGGATTATGGTAATTTACCAAGACAATACCTTATAAAAAGTGAACACTGGAGGATAACCAACCATTGTTTCAGTGCATTTAGAAGTTTGCTGGTAACATTCACAGTATAGGATTATGGTAATTTACCAAGACAATACCTTATAAAAAGTGAACACTGGAGGATAACCAACCATTGTTTCAGTGTATTTAGAAGTTTGCTGGTAACATTCACAGTACAGGCACGTCACATGATCAACTACAGGGCATATCTTACTTGGTCTCTCGCATCGATGACTGCATTGTCCATTGATAAATGGATGAAGCGCCAGATGATCTGTGGACCAAAAAATATCCAATACATGCTTCCAAAGTATATAAATAAGAGGCCAATGGACTGCATTAGAAAAGTGTGGTATGTTACCTACAGTATATACTTTTATAAACTGGGTGACTGTCAGCAACCATTGGTTCTGTGCAAACGGTAAAAATGAGGGGGGAAAAAGATAAATAAATAAATAAACTATATACACACACAATGCAAATGATGAATGGAGTCGACACAGCTAGATCGCTAACATAACGTCTCATCTGCAAGTGGTCCAAACATGCCTATGCAATATCGACAACCGTGGCCCAAATACATGTGTTCAACGCATTTGTCTTGTACAGAAAACAGTGCAACTACCCATACACTATACTATACTATACTACACTATACTACTCTCAGCTAGCTATACTATGTACCGGTACACATGGTTCTGTCTGTATCACACAATGATGGATTATTTAGAAGTAATCTGTACTTCTGTGTGCCGGATTATTTAGAAGTAGTCTGTACTTCTGTATGACAACTAATAAAGAAACTATTTAGAGAAATCCCTCTTTGTGTGGTACAGAGTGAAGCATTTTTCACGATGCAGGGGGACTTTGCACGATGTGCAAAAATATCTGGTCTCACTCCTGAGGCCACGCCTACTGCAGACCCAACATTTCCTAAACGGGTGGCTTTTGCTTGGGGGTGGCTTTGTATGCAACCATTACATGCTTCCCAAAGCCACCCACTAATCTGCTCTGCGGGTCCCCCGGTGGGGCCCTAGGGTCGCGCTGCCCGTCACGCCCCACCTGCTCAGCCCCTGCCTCCTCCTCCTCACCCCCACCCCCTGCCTCCGCCTCCTCCTCTGTCACCCCAGGAATCTTCAGCCAGCTTGAGCATCTCCACCCTCACCGCTTTGCCCTTCTTCTGCTTCTGCCACACTCTTGCCATTTCCATGGTGTCCTCGTGGAAGCTGGTGATGGTCTTCACGATCCTTTTATCACGCCATGCCACGATCATGACCTGCTTATTGTTGACAGCAATGCGCTCCCCCACACCGATGTCAGCTTTGGTCAGGTTCTTTATGATCGCTGGCTCCCCCCGGTGCTTCCTGAGGGTACCACAGACGTCGGTCTTCAACTGTCGGAGCCTGGCGGACATGTTTACACTGTTGTAAAAATTATCCATAAACAACGTATAACCGGCGCCAGACAAACGTCCAAGCAGACCGACGACTGTGTCCCCCAGGTTCGCGCCATCCCGGCAATATGGCTTGAATGCGAAGCAATATCCTGTGCGTGATTCGCACAGGAAGTACGACTTGATGCCATACCGGGTTGGCTTGTTGGGGTTGTAGACACGGAAAGTCAGGCGGCCTCGCCATGCCATCATCCCCTCGTCAATGGCGAGCTCATGTTCAGGCTGGTACAGTTCCTTGCACCTCATGTTGACATGGTCGACTACAGGGCGTACCTTACACAGTTTGTCTCTAACATCTAGGGATGTGTTGTCCGCAAAGTGGAGGAATCGCCAGATCAACTCATACCGGTTGCGTGGCATGGTGGCTGAGTAGTATGGTGTGAACATCATATCATCAGTGGTCCACATCATGTCCACGCGAGGCTTCCAAAGGACACTGCTCAGGAAATTGAGTCCAAGGAACTTCTTCAGCTCCTTCAATGTGAGGGCCGTCCAATTCAGTGCCCTGCTACTGGTTAGCATGGGGTCCAGCCGGGCAATGCACTGATCAGCGTAGAGGTTGGTCTGGGCAACAATGGCATTGAGAAAATCATCTGTCACGAACAGATCTAGCCATTTTGCAGGCCGGTACGAATTCAGTGCCGCGGCGTCCTGGAGCAACCCCGGTTGGGCTGTGAATGGGATCCTATGAGGCACCCAGCCCTCACGAGACCAGGCATTCTCCTGGTCCTGACGGCTCGCAGACCTGCTCTTCGCTCCTCCGCGTCGCATGCCACGACCTGTCAATTATACAAATATACTATAACACCCCTACTGTAGACAAACATTCATATGCCACATAGTTACAAACTGTGTGTGAGTGAATGAGTGAGTGTGTGTGGGGTTCAGATGTCAGAGCTGGACGTGGTGTGGGGGTCAGAGGTCAGAGCTGGAAGTGGTGTGCAGAGTGAGGCCAACTTACCGCGCTTAGATGTGCGTTTCCGCCCTGCAACGGGTTCCGGCATGTCCCGACTAGCATCCAGTTCTAGAATCACATGATGTAATACATTACACTAGGGCAACGTATTGTCATTTTATTTACATGATATATATATATATATATATATATATATATATATATATATATATATATATATATATATATATATAGCATTATGTGTTATATTTTATGTACAATTACCTGCAGGAGTAGAATGTGATCCTATGTCGTTGCCAGTCTCTGCGTCACTCTCTGCGGGGTCTGCGCCAGAATCTGAATTGGATTAAATTCATTCAGTAAGTAAGTCTCATAAAACACAATAGTAATACATTTACATACATGAATGTAGTTAGTACACCGCCGGACTTGGTGTCGGATCCTGTAATGAACACAAAATAAATCAGCGGCCATTGTACATCAAAGCATGTACATGTGTGTGTGTGTGTGTGTGTGTGTGTGTGTGTGTGTGTGTGTGTGTGTGTGTGTGTGTGTGTGTGTGTGTGTGTGTGTGTGTGTGTGTGTGTGTGTGTGTGTGATACAGGCATTGATTCAGAATGATCTGCTTTTTTTATTTGGAGGTTATATTGTCATTATTTTATTCATGCAGGTTCAAATCGATACAGGCTAAGCTACATTATTTGGATATGCATATAGGCCTTGTTGATTCACCACCATGTGCTGGGGAGTTCATATGGGGGGGTAGGAGTGTCCATGGCTTTGATGTGCAATGGCTTGTGTGTGTGTGTGTGTGTGTATAAGTATAAGACAGGACAAATCAATAAAGACATGGTTTAAAGCTAAATGAAAAAGCATGATACTTGATTGGCTTTGATTAGATAAAGAAACCAATAAAAACATCTATATAGATATTTAGAGTTATCACAGCTATATGATCTGGTCACTAAGGGTACACACAGGAATGATTATTCAGTCAGAGGAGATTTGAGCAGCCAAGGAGGGGGGCCATCAAAAGCGCCCTCCGCTGTACTCATCAAAGGAACCACACTGACGGGGGGCCATCGGCGGGCCCCCTATGTTTACTGAGCCAAGACCCACACAGGAGATCGAGAAGGTGGGGGCAGCCAGCCCCCACAGAGGAAACCAGGGGGAGGGGCGGACCGCCCTTCCAGAAGAACCAATCGGATTGGACCAAACGTATTAGTAACATGTGCTATTATTGGTGGGAAATGATAGTACTTAAGAGCAAAATATAGTGTTATTCAGGAGCCCAGACCCTCCCCAGGTCTGCGGCTCCCCCGCTACCCACCCAGAGAAATGCTGTCGGCTGATGTTCATGTAAGTAAGCTGGATGGACCCATTATGTTGGTTAGAATAGAATGTAACTTATCTTAGAAACCAGGCTTACTCATATGAAAACAGTAAATACAGTAAATTCTCTAGGTTCATTGATGTTAACAATGACTGTTGTATGTACCTACATGTTGGGGTTTTGAGATGCAAACCTTGTTGATTCTTTGTACAAAACAGACATGTTAATGTATTCTGATAATCCTTGTATGTGAAAAGCAACCTTTTTATTCACTCTGGGCCGCCGAGACAAATAAATCCATGAGTTTGAATTCGAACTCCCCTGTCTGGACTGCACTTTTATTCCTTGCTGGCTATATTGGAAGTCAGATGAGGAGACCAAATTCTATCACTTATGACCCTTCCTTCCTCCTTCCAGTTAGCGATCTCATTGTACTGTACAATAACCTTAGACATTGATAGGATTCTACTACAGAAATGGTGCCGTTCTCACCCGCCCTGTTGTGCCCCCCCTGAAGATGTGCGGTGAGGTTTGTGTGGCTGGCTGCTCAGAGCCACGGCCCTGCTTGCATGTTGGGGACATCCAGGAAAAGAGCCGGGGGTTGATGCGTTTCATTAAGGGGTTGCAGTGCAGGGTTTTGCTGTCTGGATGGAGGACAAAGGGAAGGATGGAGGCTGGTTGTGTAGGCCACTAGTTGGGGCCCGGGGTGAATATAGCCTTTGCGTACAGGAATGGGGGAGCGGTGTTTAGGTTAGACTGTCCAACGGTAAAGGGATCGCGCTTGTTGTGCAGTGAATATACAATCATGAGCTTTTGATGTATTGTGTGGTTATTTAGACACAGGAGGCCGTTCCCGGCCTGTTCGCTTGAGGTTTATGGCAATAAGTACGGGCAGCGTATTTGGTACCAGGCCCTTGCGGACATGGGGATAGTACTTTTTTTTAATTTTTGTTGAAAGTAATAGCTTAGGGGGATAGGTTAGGGATAGGTAATTTACGGGACACGGCGTGGAGCGGTAGAACGTGGATTATAGTTGCAGAAAGGCAGGAAGTGGGACTGTGAGGTGACTATGGACAGTGATGGACAATGCAGAGTAGTCAGATCTTAAAGAGAAGATTATAGGGTAAGGTAAAGAGTGTGATGAGAGAACCGTGATTGTAGTACAGGATGTTATGAGCCCTGGTTCCACGGTGAGAACAGAGTACAGGGAATATGATTATAGGGTAGGGTAAAGAGTGTGATGAGAGAACCGTGATTGTAGTACAGGATGTTATGAGCCCTGGTTCCACGGTGAGAACAGGGTACAGGGAATATGAGCCCTGATACCACAGAGAGAACCGTGATTGTAGTACAGGATGTTATGAGCCCTGGTACCACGGAGAGAACAGAGTACAGGGAATATGAGACCTGATACCGCAGGGTGATGAACATACCGCAGAGTGATGATACCATAGAGAACAATGAGACAGAGTTACAGGGTATAGAGTACAATGAGACAGAGTTACAGAGTAGACAGAGTTACAGAGTATAGAGTACAATGAGACAGAGACCAGAGTACAGAGAATAGAGAACAATGAGACAGAGGTACAGAGTATAGAGTACAATAAGACAGGGAACAGAGTACAGAGAACGGAGAACAGAGAACAGAGTACTTATGAAAGCGTTGCGCCATGTAATGGATGTCTCGTACGGGGGGTCGGTTTGTTTGTATTTATGTTTTTATGTATTTATGTATTTGTGTAACCATGTATGATCATAGCAAACTCGGCCGGGTTGTTGTGTTGTTTAACGTGGATCGGGACGATACGGATCTGAAGCGAGTCATATTGGGAGTTGGGGCTAACTAGCTTAGCTCTGTGGAAGAGCCGCGGTAAATCTAGGGACGATAAGGCGGCGAGGTGAGAGATTTGACAAAACACTGTGGAAGGAATTGTTGTTAAGAAGCGAATCGAGTGGTTCGTTGATATGCTTATGGCCGTATTAGTGGTTATATTTAATGCGGGATTAAATGTGTGTACGATATTATGGTGGAGGAACGATGTCGCCGGTTGATGATGTCATAGTGTTGAGTGGAGTGTGTGAACGTCCTGGCTGTGTGTGGAGCCAGGCGAAGAAAGGGTAGGAGAATTGGTTTATGATTCGTGTTGGACTGTGTAAACGGCGTTGGTATATAAGGATGTTTTAAATTCTTTTACGATAGTTTGTTCTTTTAAAATGGATTAGATTTAAGCATGTGTGAGTTGTTTAGAATTAGATTGGTGGCGAGCGGACTGAATGGAATGTACGGATCTCGAACGGCACATAGCGCGCGGCTCCCGGGAGCGCATTGAACATCACATCAGGTTGGCTAGCTACTTAGCTGGTATGAGCGTTTGGGAGATAACGCCGTGGAAAGGGCTTGTGCAATATTATGGTTAGAAGCGGCGTAGTGGCGTTGAGTGAAGCGTGTTTGTGTATGGAGCGATTGTGTAATAATAACGTTGATTGGGAGTTATTTGCAAAAGTTGGTCGCTTCTGACGTCATATTGTGGGACCTAGATAGGGGAACATCAGGCTGGCTGGGTTGTTAGCTTGCGTGCAACTTTTTTGTGAGTTTGCGGGCGACATGTGAAATTATTAGAGTTTTGAAAATGATGGTTAGGAAGTATTGGAGGAAGCGGGATGTCGTGGCATTATATTGGGACGAAACGGAGTGGTTTGTAGTGATAGTTGTACTTTGTCGCGATACATCATTTTACTGTGGGCGCCGTTTGCGCTAGTTTTTACTTTTATTCCTTGCTGGCTATAATGGAAGTCAGATGAGGAGACCAAATTCTATCACTTATGACCCTTCCTTCCTCCTTCCAGTTAGCGATCTCATTGTACTGTACAATAACCTTAGACATTGATAGGATTCTACTACACTGACTTTAACGTTAAACTCTTTTAAATGCTCATACGCCGACGCCGTAGAGGTAGAGGGTCCGTGAGTCTGACTCTGAGCGAGTGCTGCTGCAGCTCTCGGGCTTCTGCTCGGAGATTCCGCTGGTCTACTGTTTGTTGTGAGGAGTCTGATGACGTAGCCAGGGGGTGACAGGCGTGTTGCCAGATCGGCTGGTTTTACGCATACATTTGAACCCTGTTTACAGTGTGTTTTAACTGGGTTTTCAGCTAAAATGCATATGAAATCTGGCACACCTTTGAACGCCGTTATAATAGAGTGCTGAGAATGAACACACGTTTGAACGCCGTTATACAGCGCTGAGAATGAACGCGTTCTCAATAACGTTCATTTAGCGGATAATCAGTACGTTCAGTTCAAGTTCGCCCAAAATACGAACGCGTTCATGAACGATCGTTCATTGAACGCGTTCAGGTACATCACTGAGCGTGTCATGACTTGCGCCATTGTACTGTCTATTCCGAGTCTCTTTCCACTCTTCTTCTTGTCCTTAGGTTCCATGTTGAATCTTTATTTCTTTTGATATAGTTAGTAGAAGGTCTTATTTAATATATACGATGTGGTTTAATTTCATTAGTGTTGTTCAAATAGGGTTTTTAATCGAAATTAACGTTGACGGGAGCGGAGCTGTAACCAAACGCGCCTGCTACATATTGCTGTCAAACCGGAAGCCCTATACAATATAGTATATTGTAATTAGTATATTGTATAGTATATTGTATGGTAACTCAGTTACTTCTACTCTGCATTGAACATTGTACATGTACACATATGTACATACTGAACACTTGTGTCTACGTACGTGACTTCAATTTTATACTTGCTATACTACTTATTTTATACTTATCCTTTTGTCTAGCACAGTCTCTGGAGCGTAACAGAAAGAAGCAGTTTGTATAAAAGTATTCTGTACTTCTGTATGACAACTAATAAAGAAACTTGAAACTTGAACTTGCTTACCAACTGTTTCACCTGTTTTATTGCAACACTACTATCACCGACATCTAAGAAGGGAGATCCCCCCTTGAACAGCCCTTCTAAGGTTTCTCTCCTCCACATTGCCTTTGGTGCATTTTTTTTTATTACTATTGCTAGGTTTTAGTGAGTTTTTCCTTACCTTCACGTGGGGTATGTCTGGGAGTGTTGCATTTATTTTATTTATAAATATTTTTTTGGACTTTATGGTGGTTTTGTTTTGCTCTTAATTTATTGTGATGTTTCTTCTTGACTTCCTTTTTTTCGACGGGACCACCGGTGGCCCCGGAAATCCCATGTTAGGCGATTGAACACAGCGCTGGGGGTTTTCCGCGGATCTAGAAATGTTTTTTTCTTTTTTTAAAGGGCTTCTATGAGGTGATTCGACAGCATGATGCTACATGGTCTATATAAGAGCTGTTGGAGTGAGAGACTAACCTTTGCCAATTTGCTCCAGAGCGCCCGGTCTAAGGACAGAAATTCCCCAGCAAATTTATAAGTTCTTTCACGCAGTTTCAAACGACGACGTAAGTACCTTGTCTACATAATTGTTGGTAAAATTATAACATTTTTACATTCGTATGACAGTCTATTATGCTTCTGTGATGTTTTTTTTATTTATTTTTTTGCATTTTTACAGCTTTATTGGTCACGCAGGACCGACAGAGGAGATGGCGAACGGGAGGAGAGGTGGGGAGGACATGCGACAAATAACGACGGGAGCTGGGAGCGAACCCAGGTTGGCCGCGTAGGTGCGCGAGGCACTATGGTATGCGCCACGAGGGCGCCCCTTCTGTGATGTTTTTGCAATGTTTTTGGTAATGTTTTCACTTATAAAAAGCCTGTTTGGGGGAGCTCCAGTAGCTCACCACGTACCGCAAGTGCTATTTCAGCGCCGTGGACAACCGCGCTCGCGCGGATCTGGGGCTGAGCGCGTTCGAATCCCGGACGGCAGCCGTGCCTTTCCCAGAGTGTCTTTCCCCCCCATCTGAACCCTTTCAGCCTGCTCTGTCGGTCGAACTTGACCAAGTATGAATGCGAAGAAAAAGCGATAAACGCTAAAAGAACCAGGTGACTGGTCAAAGTAAAAATAAAAAATAAAAAGCCTGTTTGAAAATCGACATGCTATGCTGGTTTTGTACCCAGCACGAGGGGCGCATGACTCGGATTCAACATGAGGTCCACTCCCCCTGGCTAAGGCTGGCTAACAAAACCTAGCGCAAGAAACGACGACCAAAGTATGGTTTATAGTGTATTTTTAGCCACCTTATAGCATTTGTACATTTGTATGATAGACTGTAATGCTCCCGGGAGGTTTGTCTGGACGTTTTAGTAATGCTTTTCACAAAAAAAACATATTTCTAAAAGTCCGACAATGGCCGGGATTAGCATTGAGCTAGCTATCTTTGCAGATGCATAATTACTGTATTTATTTAGCAAATGGAATATTTTCAAATGGCCACATGTGATGTATTTAGTTTATTCATAACTGGGCCTTATTCGATATATAATATATTTCATTGTATCGCCCCAGATTGGACAAAATAGGCAGATGGATGTGCGGTTTCAAGTATGATGTGCGGTTCAAGACGCTGAGGGAGTAGTACCAAGCTAGCGCTGAGATCCAGGCTGACTCCAGGCGGATCCAGGCTGCCTCTGCCTACGTCATGCATCCATATACGGCAGAGGACATGAAGGAAGACAAGGCTCTAGGAAGAAAACGGGTTAAGTTTGAAGAAACATTTCAACGCACACATTCAGACCCCAGGTGGTAAGAGCAGGCAACTGCACCTCCTCATCCATCACGCTCAACATAGGGGCCCCCCAGGGCTGTGTTCTGAGCCCCCTCCTCTACTGCCTGTACACACATGATTGCGTGGCACAGCGGAACAACAACACAATCATCAAATTTGCTGATGACACAGTAGTGGTGGGCCTGATCTCTGCCAACGACGAGAGGGCCTACCTGGAAGAGGTAGAGAATCTGTCACAGTGGTGTCAGGAGAACTGCCTCTCCCTGAACGTCAGCAAAACAAAAGAGATGATTGTGGACTTCAGGAGGTCGGGGGTCAAGGACTACAGCCCCCTCAGCATCGACGGGGCACCGGTTGAGAGAGTGAACAGTTTCAAGTACCTCGGAGCCCACATATCCGAGGACTTGACATGGACCACACACATTGACAGTGTTGTGAAGAAGGCACGACAACGCCTCTACTTCCTCAGGCGCCTAAGGAAGTTCCAAGTCAGTCAGAAGATCCTTAGGAACTTCTACTCATGTACAATAGAGAGCATCCTGACTGGCAACATTACCTCCTGGTTTGGGAATAGCACTGCACAAGACCGTAGCAGACTACAAAGAGTGACACGTTCAGCCGAACGCACAATTGGAGGGGGGCTTCCCACCCTCCAGAACATTTACAACAAGCGGTGCAGGGGGAAGGCGAAGAGAATCATCAAGGACTCCAGCCACCCGAACAACTGCCTCTTTGAACTGCTGCGGTCAGGCAAGCGATACCGGAGTCTTAAGGCGAGCACAGAAAGACTCAGAAGAAGCTTCTATCCCCAGGCCATCAGGCTGCTCAACGAACAATAAACACTATGCAACAACCATCAATTGCACATAGCACACACACCCACACGCACACACTCACTTAAACAAACAACACACTGCAGCACCCACTCTCCACACTTTAGATCACACAAACACACTTTATATTTATTGATAAAGGATTTGCACTACAACTCGTACACCTACTGTAAATTGTACCTAAATTGTACCTCATCCCATTTCTGCTTTGCACTATATAGTAATGTATATTAGTACACTGCATAGTATATTGTTATATGGTAACTCAGTTACGTCTATTATGCATCGAACATTGTACATATGTCTATACTGAACACTGTGACCTAATTTTTTACTTCTAATTTACATGCTATACTATGTTATTTTATTTCATACTTATCTTGTCTTGCACAGTCTCTGGAGCGTAACAGTAAGAAGCATTTTGTATAAAAGTATTCTGTACTTCTGTATGACAACTATTAAAGAAACTTGAACTTGAACTATGAATTAATATGTAATATGTAACAAAAAAAATCTAATATTTCATCTCACTAATTCATTCATAACTTTTGAACAATAGATGCGCTTTCTAATCTGTCAGCTGTTCTATATTGCCAACAAGATTGTCTACATTAATAATCCTCATATCAAGTAAGGAAAGTGCTTGAAAATTTTTATCTTCCAAGTTCAATTTCAACAAGTTCAAGTTCATATGAATAATAATAATAATAATAATAATAATAATAATAATAATAATAATAATAATAATAATAATAATAATAATAATAATAATAACGATGATAAAAGCATACTGTGACGACCCCCACTCTACCTGCAAATGGGGAGTCTGTTGACTCAAAGAGCACCTGTGCAGTGCAGATAGCTGCCTGCAGCACCAGTATATGTTTCCCCTGTCTAACCCCTCTGTCTGCTTTCCCCATCTCCCAGGACAGGTTGTATCAGCCACCAAGCAACACCAACTTTGGTATCCTTTGTCAATTCTGATATACACATTTGTTGTTTAATTTGATTATTGTTTGTTTAGATAGGATTAAATAAATTCTTTGTTAACTTGGTATCACGTGTGAACTCCCCAGTGATGGCGAGATGAAGCATCATGAAGCATTGAGGCTTTCCATCCAATAGTACCACACATGTGTTGAAGCTTCATGGTGTATTTGCTCTACTGTGCCATCAAGTGGACAATAAATGTAGAACAGGCAGAGTGATTATAATGATACCATGGCGTTGGTGTGTTGATGTGATGATGATGCCAATAAACAAATAATATTGTGTGTAACTGAGGGGTACAATTCCCTGACTGTATTAAATAAGTATGGTATCATTAAACCACTACTGTCTTATGTACATTACTACTGGCCATACAGTACACAGGTATATGAGATGAACACCTCCACAATGACACGGTTCCACACAAATCTTGGTTAGAATAATATTTATTAGCAGCAATAATGGTATATTACATTACTTTACTTAGAGTCGCGCTTGTAAGGCGAAGAATGTGCGTGAGTAAGTCAAGAGCGTAAGTCCATTAGAATATTACGCAGGAGATAATGAATACCACCTGTATCTTAGGAATTATATCTATGGTACACTAGTAGGGCAGCGGGAGATACTAGTAGGGTCCCTCCGGTTGTAGGCCAGCAGGGGGGAGGATTTGTCGGTAACGAAAGTCTGGGTCAACGAAGAATAAGGAGACTCCAGGTACAGGAGACGGTGCAATAATCTCTTGATCCGCAGACGAATAACAGCTATTCTCCGGTATGCAGCTCCGCATGGAAGAAAGCTAGCCAGCCTCAGGCGTCCTAGAGGCGGGCTCGACGTTGCTCCTCACAGGGTAAATCCCACACAATTGTGGGTGTAGACGATTCTCTGCTCCATCAGCTACAGGACCAAAG
This sequence comes from Notolepis coatsorum, assembly GCF_963971535.1. NCBI lineage: Eukaryota > Metazoa > Chordata > Actinopteri > Aulopiformes > Paralepididae > Notolepis > Notolepis coatsorum. Next base: position 48,547,041 of record NC_140177.1, on the reverse strand, counting down.
CAAATATAATCCAGCCGAAAAGGGCTATGTAGTCGTCGGGTAGGTTATCCAGTGTACATATCCACACGGTCCTCGTCTAGGGCTCCTCGGATGACGGCACCAGGTTAAGCCGCCCAGCCTGGATAAGCACACTAGCTGGTACGAGGAAGCGTTGGTAATGCTGGTCACTGTAGAACGGTAGCCGCACGATACACTATACATAAATAGACTATTACTGAAATAATAGGATAGGTCGAACTCGACGGTACAGCGTTAAACTCTGATACTTCAGCTATCAATTCGCACGCGGTCTCAAGGCTCTATTTTGGGGCCAAAACGGGCCCTACTTCACAGCACGTTGTATCGTGGTGTGAGGCTTCACTTATTGGGTAACTCTACTTCTGTATTCACCTGCGCCGTATTTATACGTTAGGTGAACAAACTAGTACCAGCCTTATTCCTGTCTCGTATTCTTGCGCAGAGCCGGTCATGTCCAGGCATGTCTTTGGCGGTGACTTTGAACTAGACCTTGGGGGTATGGCAGTGGCGCCTAAGGGACCGCTGTCCAATAAGAGAACGAAATATTATGGTCTGTACTAGGTAAAAGGGATATTCCGTGTATATGTACAAAGAATATACAAAGGATATCAGACGATATACAAATATTATACAATATATATCAAGTAATAAATATATATATTCGGTTTAATCTGATCCTTCGTAACAGCCGCCTCCTAATTAGTCCGCACCTAATTAGATAAGCAGAGACAGATTAACCGCACTGTCCACTACTCAATGTCCGTTGTGAGGGTAGGGCAGTTCACAAAGTCGGGGGTTCATGGTCGTCATCGAGAGAGTCGGGGAGCCTTGGCAACTCTATCAGCCTCGCCACGGGCCGGGTGTATGTCCGCCCTTGGGCGAGCACTTCTGCCGCTCTGACCTTTCCGTCGGCACCAGTGATCACTTTGCTTACGCGGCCGGCCGGCTACATAGCTCGGGGTAGTGACTGGTCGATAATCATGACGACTGTACCTTCCTTCAAAATTGTCTCTTTCTTTCACCCATTTCTGGCGGGTCTGTAGAGACGGTAGATAGTGGAGGAGGAAACTGTTCCAAAACTTGTCAGCCAATACTTGACTGTACCTCCACATTCTTCGGCCGTTCGCTTCTTCAGGCCTGTACACTGTCTGTGGTAGCGCGGGGTCCAGCCGCACCATCAAGAGAGTGTTGGGGGTGACTGGGTCGACATCTGCTACATCACTGGAGACATAACCGAGGGGCTTTGAGTTCAATACTCCCTCGATCTCCGTGAGGACTGTCGTGAGGACTTCTTCCGCCACGGTCTGGGCCCCAAGCACGGCGTACAGGGCTGTCTTTATTGAACGTACTTCTCGTTCCCAAGTTCCACCGAAGTGAGGTGCATTCGGGGGATTAAACTGGAAATCAATCTGAGAGGGAGCGAGGTGGGTCTTAAGTTCTGGGCCCATAGCTTGGAAGCTCTCTCTCAGCTCTCTTTCTCCGCCTTTGAAGTTTGTCCCGTGATCAGACAATAATATAGACGGTTTTCCTTTCCACGATGTGAATCTCCGGAAGGCCATAAGGAATGAGTCCGTACTCATGGTTGGAAGGAGTTCTATGTATATCGCTCGGGTGGTCATGCATTTGAATACAATACCCCACCGCTTCTCCGTCCCTCTTCCTTTCTTTACATACAGCGGGCCGAAACAGTCCATACCGGTGGAGTGAAAGGGCTTGTCGCCGAGTCGAAGGCGACAGGGGGGTAGGTCAGCCATCCGGGGTATACTGGGCTGTGCTCGCCATTTACGACAGTCTAGACAGGTCCGCTGGAAGCGTCGTACTGCTTCTCTTCCTTGCAGTATCCAATAACGACGTCTGATCTCCGCGAAGACTCTCTCTGCCCCGGCGTGGTGCACGTCCTCGTCGTATTTCTTTATGATGAGCTCTGTGACCTTGTGTCGGCTGTTTAAGACTATCGGGTACTTGACGTCATCCGGTAAGTCTGGGGCTCTCCTCAGACGACCACCCACTCTGATGAGATTATGGGCGTCGCTCTCAGGGGCTAAGTGGAGCAGTCTGCTGTCTGACGGGACTGGCTTTGATCCCTGCAGACAGTCTAACTCGTCGGGGAACGAGTCTCTTTGGGCTCGCTGTAGCAGAAGGAGTTCTGCTTCTTCGTAGTTAACTGCAGTAATGTCAGTAGTGGACGGAACCTCTGGGTGGTGCCACAGGAATGTCTTTAGCTGCGCACTCTCAAGGGTGAGGCAGTCGTCTATGTTGGGATCTGTGGGGACGAGTGTGTGTGTCAACCCACAGAACATAGATTTCTTCTTCTCTGCCTCCTCTTCACTCGCCTCCCGTGGGGTGGGTGTAGGCCACTCTTCTTCCGGGAGCTTGAGGAACTCGGGCCCGTCACTATAGAGATTGTGACGGGTGAGGTCATCCAGGGACATTCCCTGTGTGATGACGTCAGCTGGGTTCTGTTTTGTGTCCACATACCTCCAGCATGCTGCTTCTGTTAACTCTTGTATCTCTGTGATTCTGACTCCCACGAAGACCTTGTATCTACACGAATCGGACTGGATCCATGTGAGTACGGTCATGGAGTCTGACCACAGGATTGTTCTTTGCACCGGGATGGTGAGTTCACGTTGGATTAACGTGGCGAGTTGCGCTCCTGCTAGGGCTGCGCAGAGCTCTAGACGCGGGATAGATTGTTGCTTGCGGGGGGCTATTCTTGAGCGAGCCAGGATGAAGGCAGTATGTATTTCTCCTCCCTCCTCTCGGGCCCGCAAGTAGGCCACCGAACCGTAGGCTACTTCGGAGGCGTCGCTGAAGACGTGCAGGTCTATCTGACACGTCTCCGGCCTCACTGTGGGTGGGAAGTAGCTGCGGCGTATGTTGACACCTGGGAGCGAGCTGAGTTCTGTCTCGCACTCTCTCCATGTGGAGGCAAGGTGTTCGGGTATGGGATCGTCCCAGCCCTGGTCCTTGTCCCATAGCGCTCGCACAATCATCTTTGCCCTGGTGGTGTAAGGTAGAATACATCCCAACGGGTCATATTGTCTGGCGAGTGTTCTGTATACACTCCGTCTTGTGGTCGGTAGTGAAGTCGACCTTCCCTGCTCCTTGGTCAGGGGTGTGTGTTTATAATGGAGCGAGTCTGTTTTGAAGCGCCAGACTAGTCCTAATGTCATTTCTTGGGCTTCTCCTGGGATGGTCGCCATCCAGGTCTCGCTGCTTGCTGCCTTGTCCTCTGGGGAGAGGCTGCGCAATACTTGAGGGTCGCTGCTGGCCCACTGCCGGAGATCAAAGCCGCCTTTGATCAGGGAGGCGCGGAGCTTGAGTAGGAGGGCCTCGGTTTCTTCTGGCGTCGAGACGCTTTGCAGACAGTTGTCCACGTAGAAACTATTTCCTACACTTTGTCGGACCTCTTCATCAGCTGCTGGGTCCTCTGCGACGTGTTTTTGCAGTGCAAACGTAGCACAGCATGGGCTGCATGTGGTTCCGAAAGGGAGGACTTCCCATTGATAGATGGATGGTTGCTCATCCCCGATCCTCTCTCTCCATAAGAACCGCAGCAGGGGCTTGTCCTCTTCCACTAGTCGCACCTGCAGAAACATCCCTTTGATGTCGCCGCTGATGGCCACCTTGTCTTGGCGGAAACGTAGCAACACGCCTAGTAGAGAGGGGCCGAGTGTTGGGCCGGTCAAGAGCTCTTTATTCAGATTTTGTGATCCGATCTGGTAGCTGCAGTTAAACACAATACGATCCTTGCCGTTGTGGTGGACTTTGTGGTGCGGCACGTACCATGATTCGGTCGTCTGATCGGCCTCTTTAATGTCAATTTTCTTTATGTGTCCCGCTGTGATTAGCTTGTCAATCTCAGCGCGGTACACAGTAGCTTGAGCGGGGTCTCTGGCTAGGCGCCACTCTGTGTTCGATAGATACCGCTCCGTTGCTTCTTTTGGGGCGTGGAAGGTAGGCATACCCTCTCGCCTCAGGAGTGGAGTTGCGTATCTCATCACTCCGTTGACTTTGACTCTCTTTGTCCCCCGCTCGAGGAGGGCTATGGCATAAATGTCTTCTTTGGAACGAATGTGTTTCTTTTCGTTCTTAAAGGGCATTGTCTCTAGTGTCCATAGCCTCTCGGCGTGCTGCAGGAGGGTGGTGTCTTCTTCTGTCACTCTGGAGTGGAGGCAGCGAGTGGCTGCTGTTCGGTTGGGAGACCTGGAGAGGGGGCCTTGTAGTGTCCATCCTAGGCGGGTCTCGACTGCTGCTGGACAGCCTCTGGGTCCAGTGTGGACCCGGTCCATCGGGACGATGAGGTGTGCATGGTCGGATCCTATCAGCAGGGTCGGGGTGGCACCGTCTATGAGCGGTATAGGTAGTTGACGCAGGTGCACGACTGCACGTATTTATCCATCAGCTTGGCGATGGGGTAGGTGTACTGCGACAGGCCTATATCTTGGCTGGTGAAAGCGTTAGTGATCCTATACCGTCTCTCTGGCTGCCCGCTTGCTGCGATAGTGAAGGAGACGTTCTCGCCCTTGATCGTCTTCAGGTCTCTTCTTATTGTCCGAATCGTCATCGTTTCTTCGCTCCCCCGCAGCCCCAGCTGGGCCGCAGCGGACGCGAGGAGAAGGGTCTTCTCTGACCCGTCGTCAAGGACGGCGTAGGTGTCCATGACATTGTTCTCGTAACTCAGTGTTACGCGGACCACCTTCAAGAGCACCCGGGCGCCCCCGCTGCTGGCGGGGTCAATGTACATAACACTTGCCTTTGTGCTGCTTGAGGGTGCAGGCTTTCTTCTGTTACTGTCATGTAAAACGTCCAAGTGGGCTCCGTCACACCGACTACACCTCTTCTTTAAGCGGCACTCGGCTGCCATGTGACTGCGCGCACATCGGTAACAGCGTCGGTTGGACTTTATCCATTGACTCACCTCGTCGGCGGTCATCTTCTTGAACGTGTCACAGTGTGACAGCCAGTGTTCCTTTTCGCAGTACGGGCATACAATCTTCCACTTCTCTTTCATCGAGGGGGTACTGTGGTTCTTGTTGCTCGGTACTGATTCGGCTTGGTGCATGACGGTCACCAGCCTGCGGCCATCGTTTGCTCTCCTAGGTCCCTCTCTGGAGCTTGGCGCGCTCTGCACGAACGTATCCAATCGTAGGCTGTGGACTTCTCTCGCCAGGAAGTCGGCTAGGTCTAGGAGGGATGGCTCGGGACCGTTAGGATCACGGTGGTCTCTTTGCCGCCTGAAGCGCTCTTGTCGGGCGGGCGGAAGCTTCTCTAATATTCTCTCAACATTAGAGTTTGCGTACAGTTCGTGCATACCCTTTTCCTTTTGTGCCCCCAGCATCCCTACCAGGGATTGTACCTTGATAGACAGGTCATTTAGTGAGCGATTGTCTGTGGCTGGGGGTAGACGGTCAATATTCCTTATCTCTTGTATTACGTAGTCCCATATGCGTCCATAACGTTGGTCGAGGGCTGCTAGAGCCGCGGTGTATGGGGTAGTAGAGGTAGAATATGCCAGCGCTATATTGTGCGCTCTGGGCACCTTCAGGTGCTTGAGTAGGATAGCATACTTGTACGGTTCATCTGGTACATCGGACATCATTGTCTCTAAGCACATTCGTAGCTCTGTGTACTGTGCTCTGTTCTCGTGTGTGAAGTCCGGGAACGTCGGTGTGCCAAGGTACGATGCCATGGATGGCTGGCACATCGGTGAGCGTTGGAGGAGAGGCCACCTAGGCGAGTCTCCTCTTACGTGTCGTGGTGGGCTGGTACCGGTCGGGTACCAAGGCCCGTGTACCCAGGTGCTGTTCCTCGGGGCTGGTCGTGCGTCAAGCTCACCCGTGAATTGAGTCGGGGGTCTGTAGCGCAGAGCCGCAGGGGTAAAGTCTGGGCTGTACTGGACCTCCTGGTCCTGTGGAGTACGATGCTGCTGTTGGGCTTGACTTTCCTCCTCTCCCTCTTCTTCTTCCTCTGCCAGGTCATCTAGATCCTGTAATCTTCTATTTAGTCTCTCAGCGGCGTAGGCCGGTTCTTCCCTGTTGCTGGGTCTCGCATGGACCGGTCGGGGAAGGGGTTCGGAGAGGGGTATAGGCTCTTTCGGTTGGCCGGGCTCAGGGTCGCTTGATCGGGTAGGGGAGGGTGCCCTAGATCCTTGTCTTGACGAGGCCCTGGAGCTCTGTGCGGAGGGAGGGGGGGTTACCCTGGCAATCAGTTGCTCCATTATCTGCGCTTGTAATCGGTCGCGCTCGGCTTCGCGCTTGATGTGAGCGAGGTCGCGCTCTGCTTCGCGCTGGGCTTGGGCTGCGTCGCGCTGTGCATTGGCGGCTCCGCGCTGTGCATCGGCGCGCTGGGCTTCGGCGCGGTCTCTTTCCATATTCTCTTCCGTCTGGAGGCGTCTAGTCTCTAGGCGTATGCGGTCTTCGTCACTCCGTTGCTGCGCCTGGAAGCGCTCTCGCTGGGTCGCAGAGTGTTCGCGTTCACTAAGGGCTTGCGCTTGGAGTTGCGCGTGGAAGCGTTCTCGTTCCATGGAAGAATGTTCGCGCTCGCTAAGCGTCTGTGCTTGGAGTCGATCGCGTTCAGTGGAGGCTGCCAGGGTGGCGATAAAGGCCTGCGGTAGCATCTTGTCCGCCTCGCTGGGGGAAGACACTGATGGAGGTGATCGGCTTCTGGCAGTGCTCGTTGGAGATCCGTTCTCCTGTCGCGCTCCGAGGAGGTCTATCTCCTGGGTGCGCGTCTCTTCTGGTGGTGGGTCGGGCTCCGTCCCTGGAGGGCTTTCTTTATCCTGGAGCTCTCCGGGGACTGCCTCGTCGACGTTGGCGGGGGGTAAAGTCATGTCAGGTCCCTCCTGGTCCCCCCCGTGAGCTTGGTCAGTTACGTTAGAACCCACTAGGGTCTCTACTGGCGGGGTCGCCTGGTTGGTAGGGTTTGACATACTTTTACTATCCGCTTTTTCCGCGTTTAACGTCTGTAGAAAGCTAGGTAGTAGACTGGCAGCGTAGTCCTCTAGGTAATGAGGTGGCTGCCGTCTGCGCTGCGGGCGATCTATTTTAGGAGAACCGTTTGTGGAGTGTTCATCATTGGCCATGTCAATATTAATATTATATTAATATTACGCTAGTTACCCTCCGGCTCGAAGGACCAATTGTAACTGAGGGGTACAATTCCCTGACTGTATTAAATAAGTATGGTATCATTAAACCACTACTGTCTTATGTACATTACTACTGGCCATACAGTACACAGGTATATGAGATGAACACCTCCACAATGACACGGTTCCACACAAATCTTGGTTAGAATAATATTTATTAGCAGCAATAATAGTATATTACATTACTTTACTTAGAGTCGCGCTTGTAAGGCGAAGAATGTGTGTGAGTAAGTCAAGAGCGTAAGTCCATTAGAATATTACGCAGGAGATAATGAATACCACCTGTATCTTAGGAATTATATCTATGGTACACTAGTAGGGCAGCGGGAGATACTAGTAGGGTCCCTCCGGTTGTAGGCCAGAAGGGGGGAGGATTTGTCGGTAACGAAAGTCTGGGTCAACGAAGAATAAGGAGACTCCAGGTACAGGAGACGGTGCAATAATCTCTTGATCCGCAGACGAATAACAGCTATTCTCCGGTATGCAGCTCCGCATGGAAGAAAGCTAGCCAGCCTCAGGCGTCCTAGAGGCGGGCTCGACGTTGCTCCTCACAGGGTAAATCCCACACAATTGTGGGTGTAGACGATTCTCCGCTCCATCAGCTACAGGACCAAAGCAAATATAATCCAGCCGAAAAGGGCTATGTAGTCGTCGGGTAGGTTATCCAGTGTACATATCCACACGGTCCTCGTCTAGGGCTCCTCGGATGACGGCACCAGGTTAAGCCGCCCAGCCTGGATAAGCACACTAGCTGGTACGAGGAAGCGTTGGTAATGCTGGTCACTGTAGAACGGTAGCCGCACGATACACTATACATAAATAGACTATTACTGAAATAATAGGATAGGTCGAACTCGACGGTACAGCGTTAAACTCTGATACTTCAGCTATCAATTCGCACGCGGTCTCAAGGCTCTATTTTGGGGCCAAAACGGGCCCTACTTCACAGCACGTTGTATCATGGTGTGAGGCTTCACTTATTGGGTAACTCTACTTCTGTATTCACCTGCGCCGTATTTATACGTTAGGTGAACAAACTAGTACCAGCCTTATTCCTGTCTCGTATTCTTGCGCAGAGCCGGTCATGTCCAGGCATGTCTTTGGCGGTGACTTTGAACTAGACCTTGGGGGTATGGCAGTGGCGCCTAAGGGACCGTTGTCCAATAAGAGAACGAAATATTATGGTCTGTACTAGGTAAAAGGGATATTCCGTGTATATGTACAAAGAATATACAAATGATATCAGACGATATACAAATATTATACAATATATATCAAGTAATAAATATATATATTCGGTTTAATCTGATCCTTCGTAACATTGTGTCTGTTTTGTGTCCAACAGAATGATGGCAGGGACAGAGGAGAAGTGCTTGTGTTACTACAACATTATATTCTTTAATATACTGTGTTTTTCTGACAGCATGATGGCAGGGACAGAGGAGAAGTGCTTGTGTTACTTCATTAATTTTTATTTAGAAAAAGCAACTTTTCCACAGCGCTGGGGCTCAGGCGGTTTCTTTTTTTTGACAGGATTTCCCCAGCTCTTGAAAATACCCTTTCACAGGGCACAGATGATGCTGGAGTACACAGGTACCTTACAGCTAGTTTATATAAGTTAGGGTACACGCTTCGTTGTCTCTGCCAGTACTCCAGGGGGTTCTCCATTCTGTAAGTGTTGGGTTCGGATAGGAACTTATGGACCTTCACTGTTGTGTCCGCAGTGAAACTCGGGCCCTGGGTCCTGGCCTCCTTGACTGTGGTGTCCAAACGACGCCACAGTTTTTTTTACCTAGGATAGACAAACAGGCTGTAAGTGATTGAATACAATAACACAAGTACAATGTGTCTGTCCATTACATACCTTGAGTCACAGGCTGCGGAGCTTCCGATGATGATGAGCAGGAGGCGGAAGAAGAAGCGCTGCTTTGAATACATTTACTGCATTCCACTATGAGCTTCTGCTCTGCCTCTGCTGCCCTATTAGGGCTAAAGAATCCAATATCTTTGTATCTGGGATCCAGCAGTGTTGCCAGGGACATGATACTCGCCGTTTGTACGTGGGTAAGCTTGTCCCTCAGTCGTCTCCTCACATTCTGAGCCATGGCTGTGCTCTCTTGAGTTAGGACAGTTTCCATTTCATCCTCCACTAAGCCGTGTAGCATCGACAGCAGGGGAATGACTTTTGAGGCGGACACTCTCTTCTCCTCAGACAGCTCAACTGGCCATGACAACATCCCCTCCAAATTCCTCAGAGACTCAGCAGCCGCCATCACCCCAGTCATCACACACATAATAAACCTCTCCATAAAACAGGGACACATCCCCAAGGACTTCAAAATTGCGAGGGTGACCCCTCTGCACAAAAAGGGCAGCAAATTAGACCCAGGCAACTACCGCCCTGTTTCTATTCTTACCTCCATTGAAAGTCATAAAAAAAATTGGCTACGAACAAGTCGAAAAGTACCTAGCGGAAAGAAATCTAATCTACGAATTCCAATCTGGCTTCAGAACATCCTACTCCACTGACACATGCCTTCTCTATTTGAACGACCACATCAAACAAGAGGTGGACGCGGGCAAATACTGCGGCATGGTCATGCTGGACCTACAAAAGGCCTTCGACACTGTCAATCACTCCATTCTGATTGACAAGCTAAAAGCAAGTAGTTTTGATAGTGAGCTGGATGCAATCCTACCTTGAGGGGAGGGAACAGATGGTGGAGGTAAACGGTACCCTATCCCCCCCCCTCACAGTGAGCTGTGGTGTTCCACAAGGAAGCATACTAGGACCGCTACTGTTCCTAATTTATGCAAATGACATGTCGTCAGCTTGTGACTGCAACTTGTTCCTGTTCGCGGACGACTCAGCCCTGCTGGTCTCTGACAAGAACAAGTTACAGGTTGAAAAAACCCTCAGCTCGGAACTAGGCAAAATTTGCATATGGCTCGCTGATAACAAACTATCATTACACATGGGCAAAACAGAGTCCATTCTCTTCGGTTCAAATAACAAACTCAGCAAGACCGATGGCTTCTCAGTTACAGTGGGTGACGTTATTGTCACAAGGAAAGATGAAATTACCTAGATGGGTTCCATCCTAGAGGCTAATCTTTCCTGTGACAAAATGGCATCCAATGTAATAAAAAAAGTCAACCAACAAACTCAATTCTTGTACCGGATCTCCTCTCTGGTAAACAAGAATACCCTGAAGATTCTGGCAGGAGCACTCATTCAAGGGTACTACGACTATGCTTGCACCTCATGGTACCAAAGCACCTCAAAGGCGCTAAAAACAAAATTACAAACATCTCAAAACAAACTGGTCAGACTACTGCTTGACCTTACTCCTAGAATCCACCTCACCCCTGCCCACTTTGACAACCTAGGATGGCTTAGAGTAGACGACAGTACAGCAACTTGCAATGGGCCTGGTCTACAAGATACACTACACAACCAAGGTACCCGTGTACATGTCAAAATACTTCCCAAAGGTCAGTGAATACCACAATCACAACACCAGAGGGAGCTCCACAAACACGTTTTGCAATTATGCCACATCAATGTGGAACGCCCTACCTAAAGCTGTAAAGGAATGTGAATCACTACCCACTTTCAAAACCACTCTCAAAGAACACCTACGGGAGACTGCAATTCAAAACTGGCCCCTGTAAATGTCCTAACCCAACCCCCTCCAATGTACATAACCCCCTCCAATGTACAGTAAATTACCTAGTATGGTTTTGTCAATATTCCAATGTACAGTTTTGCTTGTTTGTACTGTGCCCCCCCCCCCCCAACCCCCTCCAACATACAGTAAATTACCTAGTATGGTTGTCAATATTCCAGTGTACAGTTTTGCTTGTACAGTGTTCCCCCCCCCCCCCCCCAACCCCTCCTACCCACCCAACCTCCTCCAATGTACAGTTTTTACGTCAAATGTATATACTCCCTTTTCTGGACTCTTTTTGTATCACAAACAGTACTGTATTTGCAAATCTGGTATGTCATAAATGTATAGATGTAGCAGTACTGTCTATCTGTATGTCATGTATGTCATATATGTCCTGATGAATTGAAAATGGGGGACCCTGATGTAAACAAGATGTAACTGCAAGATGTAACTTTGCAGTGGTGCTGCTCTTGAAATATCTGACAGCATGATGGCAGGGACAGAGGAGAAGTGCTTGTGTTACTTCATTCATTTTTATTTAGAAAAAGCAACTTTTCCACAGCGCTGGGGCTCAGGCGGTTTCTTTTTTTTGACAGGATTTCCCCAGCTCTTGAAAATACCCTTTCACAGGGCACAGATGATGCTGGAATACACAGGTACCTTACAGCTAGTTTATATAAGTTAGGGTACACGCTTCGTTGTCTCTGCCAGTACTCCAGGGGGTTCTCCATTCTGTAAGTGTTGGGTTCGGATAGGAACTTATGGACCTCCACTGTTGTGTCCGCAGTGAAACTCGGGCCCTGGGTCCTGGCCTCCTTGACTGTGGTGTCCAAACGACGCCACAGTTTTTTTTACCTAGGATAGACAAACAGGCTGTAAGTGATTGAATACAATAACACAAGTACAATGTGTCTGTCCATTACATACCTTGAGTCACAGGCTGCGGAGCGTCCGATGATGATGAGCAGGAGGCGGAAGAAGAAGCGCTGCTTTGAATACATTTACTACATTCCACTATGAGCTTCTGCTCTGCCTCTGCTGCCCTATTAGGGCTAAAGAATCCAATATTTTTGTATCTGGGATCCAGCAGTGTTGCCAGGGACATGATACTCGCCGTTTGTACGTGGGTAAGCTTGTCCCTCAGTCGTCTCCTCACATTCTGAGCCATGGCTGTGCTCTCTTGAGTTAGGACAGTTTCCATTTCATCCTCCACTAAGCCGTGTAGCATCGACAGCAGGGGAATGACCTTTGAGGCGGACACTCTCTTCTCCTCAGACAGCTCAACTGGCCATGACAACATCCCCTCCAAATTCCTCAGAGACTCAGCAGCCGCCATCACCCCAGTCATCACACACATAATAAACCTCTCCATAAAACAGGGACACATCCCCAAGGACTTCAAAATTGCGAGGGTGACCCCTCTGCACAAAAAGGGCAGCAAATTAGACCCAGGCAACTACCTCCCTGTTTCTATTCTTACCTCCATCGAAAGTCATAAAAATAATTGGCTACGAACAAGTCGAAAAGTACCTAGCGGAAAAAAATCTAATCTACGAATTCCAATCTGGCTTCAGAACATCCTACTCCACTGACACATGCCTTCTCTATTTGAACGACCACATCAAACAAGAGGTGGACGCGGGCAAATACTGCGGCATGGTCATGCTGGACCTACAAAAGGCCTTCGACACTGTCAATCACTCCATTCTGATTGACGAGCTAAAAGCAAGTAGTTTTGATAGTGAGCTGGATGCAATCCTACCTTGAGGGGAGGGAACAGATGGTGGAGGTAAACGGTACCCTACCCCCCCCCCCCTCACAGTGAGCTGTGGTGTTCCACAAGGAAGCATACTAGGACCGCTACTGTTCCTAATTTATGCAAATGACATGTCGTCAGCTTGTGACTGCAACTTGTTCCTGTTCGCGGACGACTCAGCCCTGCTGGTCTCTGACAAGAACAAGTTACAGGTTGAAAAAACCCTCAGCTCGGAACTAGGCAAAATTTGCATATGGCTCGCTGATAACAAACTATCATTACACATGGGCAAAACAGAGTCCATTCTCTTCGGTTCAAATAACAAACTCAGCAAGACCGATGGCTTCTCAGTTACAGTGGGTGACGTTATTGTCACAAGGAAAGATGAAATTACCTAGATGGGTTCCATCCTAGAGGCTAATCTTTCTTGTGACAAAATGGCATCCAATGTAATAAAAAAAGTCAACCAACAAACTCAATTCTTGTACCGGATCTCCTCTCTGGTAAACAAGAATACCCTGAAGATTCTGGCAGGAGCACTCATTCAAGGGTACTACGACTATGCTTGCACCTCATGGTACCAAAGCACCTCAAAGGCGCTAAAAACAAAATTACAAACATCTCAAAACAAACTGGTCAGACTACTGCTTGACCTTACTCCTAGAATCCACCTCACCCCTGCCCACTTTGACAACCTAGGATGGCTTAGAATAGACGACAGTACAGCAACTTGCAATGGGCCTGGTCTACAAGATACACTACACAACCAAGGTACCCGTGTACATGTCAAAATACTTCCCAAAGGTCAGTGAATACCACAATCACAACACCAGAGGGAGCTCCACAAACACGTTTTGCAATTATGCCACATCAATGTGGAACGCCCTACCTAAAGCTGTAAAGGAATGTGAATCACTACCCACTTTCAAAACCACTCTCAAAGAACACCTACGGGAGACTGCAATTCAAAACTGGCCCCTGTAAATGTCCTAACCCAACCCCCTCCAATGTACATAACCCCCTCCAATGTACAGTAAATTACCTAGTATGGTTTTGTCAATATTCCAATGTACAGTTTTGCTTGTTTGTACTGTGCCCCCCCCCCCCCAACCCCCTCCAACGTACAGTAAATTACCTAGTATGGTTGTCAATATTCTAGTGTACAGTTTTGCTTGTACAGTGTTCCCCCCCCCCCAACCCCTCCTACCCACCCAACCCCACCCAACCTCCTCCAATGTACAGTTTTTAGGTCAAATGTATATACTCCCTTTTCTGGACTCTTTTTGTATCACAAACAGTACTGTATTTGCAAATCTGGTATGTCATAAATGTATAGATGTAGCAGTACTGTCTATCTGTATGTCATGTATGTCATATATGTCCTGATGAATTGAAAATGGGGGACCCTGATGTAAACAAGATGTAACTGCAAGATGTAACTTTGCAGTGGTGCTGCTCTTGAAATATCCCACTATCTTCCTTCCTTTGGCCCGGATCTCAGCCAGCACAGGGTTCTGGTCAAGAGACTTTTTAATTATTAAATTTAAAGAATGCGCCACACAAATTCCGTGACGCAAATTAAGCAATGTCACACAGGCACCCATATTTGCTGCACCATCAGTCACAATGCAATGCACTTTCTCAGTAATGCCCCACTCAGACATCATTTCTGCTTTCACTCTAGCCATATTGACAGCAGTATGTGTCTCAGGGAAATGCAGAACCCCCAAAACAACCGAATGCAAAGTGGTGCTTGCATCTATGAAATCCCCCGTCACCGCTAGATATGCATCCGTGTTGATGGAGGTCCACATATCTGATGTTAAGGCAACCGCAGTTGCCTTAGACACCATGGCTTTAGCTTTCTCCTTGGACTCCTTGTATTGGACGTCCACCATAGCTTTCAAAGCCTAAAGGAAAGAAGAGAACAGTCTTGGAACGGCAAAGGGAAATGGGGTAGAATGCTACAGTATATGTGCTCACATACATACGCACCTGTCTTGTTGGGAAAACATAGGTAGGATTCAAAGCTCGAACCAGCTTTCTGAACCCTTTGTCCTCCACAACACTAAAGGGCTAGAATCCTCAATGACCATATTGACCAAGGCCTCATCCACATCCTGTTTCTCTCCTGATGACAAAAACAAAAGCAGCATTAAATTACAGATGTCATTAATTACTCACATTTAAAATATAAATGACTGTTGTCTAATACAAACGTACTGTAGCAGGGTGTATGCTATCTTATCATTGCATTCTAAAATAGTTTACCTGAGCTTGGTCCACCTTGGTTGGTCTCCTTGCGCTCATGCACGGCTCTATAATGCCTCAGCATAGATGAGGTGTTGTTGTTGTATCCAAAGTCCTTGGAACACAACTTACACTTCACCTTTTAAAATACAAAAACATTGAAGAAATTAATTAGAACAAAGCATACACTGTGTTATAATAATAATAATAATAATAATAATAATAATAATAATAATAATAATAATAATAATAATAATAATAATAATAATAATAATAATAATAATAATAATAAAACGTTATATTAGCACCTGTCATACAGAAACTGCAGCTCAAAGTGCTTCACAACAGAAAAAAGACAGGCATTAAATGAGCTGTGCAGACAGTTTTTCACATTAGGATCTAACATCCCAAAAGGCCACCTTGTTTATGGTTTGGTTCAGTTTAAAAAATAGACAATAATAAAAAGAGTAAGATAGAATAGACACTGACAGAGTAAAATAGTGCAATACTATGTGCATACCTTATTAGGAGAGATCAGATCGAAATGGTCCCATGCAGGGGACATGAATCGCCTCTTTGGTGCTGGCTCCATCACAAAAAATAAGTCAGCAAAGAAAGAAGTAAAGTCGTCCGCGGAAAAAGAAGTTTGCAAAAAAAGCAGTTAGCAAAAAAAGAGCAAAACAAGCAAACAAACACGTAATGATGTCCTTTGTGCACAAGTGTGAAGGGATGGACATTGCGTTTCCTTTCCATCTTATACACTTGACTTCACGTTTCGCGCCAATCCCGAAGCCATTTCCTGAATCAGTGACGCGGTACGTCCCTGAGTGAGGCTTCGGACGTCATCAGTAGGTCACCTGATACACGCCTCAATACAGGCTCCACATAAAAAAAACCTGGATTACCCGACACAAGCTCCGACGCCTCGCTTCAAACGTCACATCACTAGAACTCCCTATTTGTGACAGACCTCTGGTTTGTCATATATGGGGGCTCGTGCTATTTGGAGGACCTTTTGTGGTAATTAGACATTGACTTTGTTTGTAATTTGGCCTTGTGTGGTTAAAATGGTATTTTTGCTTGGTAATTTTTCTAGCATTTGGAATTTGGAATTTGACTGGCATTTGTGGTAAAGTTCCTGTTGGGACAATTTGTGGGCTCTGTCTTAGTATAGAAGGGCTAATTTGAATAGTAATTAGGCTGCTTAATTGGACTAGTGTTTGTGACCTGAGGTTTGCAGTTAGTATTTGTAGCCTGTTGGCTAGAATTTGTTTGTGGCCTAATTATTTGTATGCCAGTGTTAGGGAGTAAGCACATGTGATTTGGTCTTTGTTCTTGGGGTGTTTGATTGTTTGGGATTTGGGGAAGGTAGCAGTTTGTTTTTGTGCAGATTTCTTGTGGTATAGAGATTTGTTACTTTGTTTGTTATTGCTTGTGTTGAGGCTTTGGAGTTTGATACCTTAATCACAGTCTGTGTGTTTTGGGAACCATTAATCCCCGGTTAGGCATAGAAGGCAGGTTCCCAATAGGGGGACTTGGTGTGAAGTTTTTTAGGCGGCTACAAATGTGGGTAGAGGCAGGCACTGGTGTTGGCGCTTGTGTCCTCTCGGGAGCACGTCTCTGGCACAGAGGAGTGGCTGTATAACAGGTACTTCTTCTTCCCAGAGAGTTTCAGTGCATAATTACCCCCTGCAAGTAGTAGTACGAAGATTAAGGTTTGAGGTAGGTAGTTAGTTAGATAGGCACTGTAGTTAGTCAGGGGGGAGGTTTCATTTGATCAGACTGTTTTTTTGTCTTGGTATTCACGCTTCATTGTCCCAGTTTGTTTGTTTGTAGGCCAACAGTGACATATGGCACTTTGTTTGAGTGTGGCACACTTTGTTTAGGCCAATAGTGCACTATGGCGCTCAGTTTTGAGCAACAGAGAGATCTTCTGAAACAACAGTTGGCTTTGCAGAGACAAGACTTGGTTTTAGAAGAAGCAAAGCACAGGCGAGTGTTGGCGTTGGAGGAGATTAAGCAGAGGACTGAGCTTGCCCAATTAGATCTGCAGCATAGGGAGCTAGATAATTTTTTTTCTCCTCGTCCAATGTTGTCTGTGTTCCCTGTTTCTGTGCGTAACATTTCTCTCATTTCAGGTTTGGGGAGTGGTGATGTGCAAAGAGGTGTGCGCGCTGAGTTGCCTATTGATGGTGTGGACATCATCCTGTGTAACAGTCTTGCCCGGGTGCGGGTGTGGGCCGAGGGGCCTCTCCCAAATGTAGTCACCCAAGACTCTCCTAGTCCTATGTTGGACGACATATTAAATGTTGTCGTTGAGCATCCAGCCTGTGCAGTGACACAGGCAATGACAGCAACGTGTGATGCGCAGGGGGATACCCAGGGCGTAGATGTTGAAACTGTTCATATTAGTTTGGTTCTGCCTGCGAAATGTCAGTCCGTGTCACATACTGATTTGGCTACAGAGGTGAAAATTGCAGTAACATTTCATGTGGACCTCTTAAGACCAACCAACTTTTGCCCATCTAAAGGGAGGCGGAATAATAGGGAGTACAATAATGTTTCTCTGTTTCACTTCTCCAGTATCCGTTCCTAAGAAGGGACTGCCATGGCTCCTACTGGCTTCCAGAGAGGTCGCCCAGGAGATCACAGGGTTTAGCCCTAATGACCTGAGGTTTGGTCAAAAAGTTGGTGGTCCCAATGCTGTTCAGCATGATACTGTTCAGAGTGAGAGGGCTGGGAAGGAGAAAAGGAAAACGAAAAGGAGAAGAAAAAAGAAAATGAAGTATTTTGGTGATCGTTGTGCTGTGCTTAACACTTTCCCCGCCAAAAACGCTGTACAGCTATATTGCACGCCATGCGTTGACCGCCAGACCTCCCTGTACAGCGTTATTGAGATCAATATTTAATTTTTTCGTCATGGCATTCATAATTCATATATACACCCGCGACGCTCCAGCTGGACCCTATAGTTGACGGCAACGACCGCTCAATACCGCCGCCTGGTGGATGGTCGGGCGAGTTACACTCGCTTACAGGATATGGCTGCTGTGCGTTGATTAAATTAATCTGGCCATCAGATATCGTTGCATGACTCCCGACAGACACAATGTACATAATGGATCGCTTTCTAAACTTAATAATCGATATGATTTCGGCGTTTATTGCGACATACAAACCGGAAATGGACCTAGGCGATTGACGTCGTATACTTGGGATCTTTCACTGCCAGTCTCTTTGACCCACGGCAAGAGGACACTAACGTTATTTTCAACCCAATTGTGAGTTTCC
The DNA here is from genome assembly GCF_963971535.1 of Notolepis coatsorum. Classification (NCBI taxonomy): domain Eukaryota; kingdom Metazoa; phylum Chordata; class Actinopteri; order Aulopiformes; family Paralepididae; genus Notolepis; species Notolepis coatsorum. The sequence goes on along the minus strand of NC_140177.1, from coordinate 48,528,899 downwards.
TTGTTTGCAAACCATCTGATCAATATATCCACCCATACTACATAAAGCAGTTACTGATGATCTGGGAATTATAAACGACCCCCCCCCTTTCCTCCATGCATGATGAAGCATAACGTATACCGATCATATACAGTTTAATTTTTTAATATAGCGTGTATAGGGGGGAAACAGCAATCGATAATCTATATATGTGTATAGGCCTATAACTCACGTTCTAGGAATTACTGCAGAAAACGATAAAAACATATTCTAGAAGGTATTTTTGTATGAATGTATGAATGAAAAAGTATAACCTTACCACATCCTGAACGATAAAAAATCATTGTTGAATGGGCCATAGTAATGTCAATATAGCAATACAATTTAAAAAGTTATAGCCCTGCAAAGAAGGTGAGCCACTCCATAGACTTATAGCGCTGGCAGACTGGGTACAATGATGGGTACAATGCCCAGTGGGCAATGTGTTAAGCAGTTTAAGGCTGGCGGTCAAGTTTTGCTTTTGCAGCCTGTAGTAGCTTCTCCCTGTGAGGCAAAGTTCACAGGCCCTTACACTATTGTGCGGCAGGTGACTGAGCTAAACTATGTTATTGTGCCCGCCACTTTTCAGCGCCTGATGGCATGGGTCTGTGCATGGTTGACCATTTAAATTATAGGTTTGACTCCATTGGTTTTGAAGTACATCATCTTTTAACATTCTATGTTTTTCTCATTTGTTCCCCAATCCCTACTGTCTCCTGCTCTCTTAAATTGCTTCCTAGGTGCCTATTGAGAGAAAACGGTGCTTTTTCAATGTATGTGATGTATAGATTGGGGAGAGATGACCACAGCTAAAAACGGTGGTAATGAAATGTGCATGGTTCGCTTTAGAAAACGGTGATAGAAGAAGAGGCAGTAGCCATCACTGCAGAAGGTTTAGCAGCCAGCCGAATGTTTACATTCCTTGTAAGAACATAGATAACAGAGTGTAGGCCCAGAGCAGGAGGAGAGGGGTGACCTCTTTAATGCAACAGTGGATGAAACGTTTAATGGTGTGAAAGGTTAGCAGTCGTCATGACAGCACGTCGCATGACAACCAGGAGAGGGGCGGGGGGCCGTCGTTGCTACGACGAAGACCTATAAGTCGAACAGTGTTTCCGGGTAGGGCAGACTAAAATCTGACTGAGACTAAGAGGGAAGAAACCAGAAGAGACTCTCTCCTCTCATTGAGAGAGAGGGGGGGGGGGGGAGAATGGCACATCACCAGTAGCTTCGGCTACCACGAGGATGGTCTTAGGCTAACGACTAGGCCTGACCACTATTGGACTGAATAACAAAAGGACAATCTGAACACACCGAGAGATCATTAGAATAGACTCTTCAAGGACGATACAATTTGATAACATCTGATAACATGAGGTTCTGTTTATAGCAATAAAACAACGCTTCTCCTCATAAGGTATCTCACAGTGTCGAAGTGTCGAATTCTTACGGAAGTGGAGGAGTATTATGGTTTATGGATTGCACTAACGGGGGGGGAGATAAGGATCTTATCTACCAGTATCGGAGACGTCAGGACCATTAAAAGTACACAACGCAGAGGAATTGGATGGAGAGCCAAACAGACGAAGACGTGATACTGGCCAGTTTGATCAGAATCTTACAGATGATGCCGTTGGGACCCGGATTTGCAAGAGATTAAAACAACGGGAACAGTTGGTTGTTGATGACAGCCAGAAAGCAAGAGATAAGAACAACGGATAAAGACTTTGTCAATAATGGGGCGACAGTGGACAACAGTCATCAATGTGTGGGAGAATCATGATCGAAGCAAGGCCGGTCAGCCCTGGGAGAGAGCGGCGAGTCGAGCGGTCAGGAGGCGAACCAGCGCTGTAGGGGAAACAGCGCTCCGATCAAAAATGTGAGTTCACTGTGCACACGGTTGTTTTGATTTTAAGCCAAATAAAAACGAACAGATAGTGAATCCGTAAACGTAAACATTTCTAGTTTGACACAGAGAGAGAATGCCAGCTGTAATAATATGAGCAGAGAGCCATGGTGAAAATCGAGGGTGTTATCTACAGAGAATGAAAAGCAAACGAGGCAGGCTGCACAGTTTTGGTTTAAGGAGGGTAAATGCGAGATGAGGAAAGGGGGGGGGGGGGGGGGGCGCTTGAATCAGATCGAAAAATTGTTATGGCGGGACTGTTTTCATAACAGAAGGAAAGTCGAAAGGAGATTGTACCAGTGTGTATTATGTCCGATCAGGCAAGAGTATTAGTCTGAGAAAGCGTCCCCTGATAATGGATAGGAAAGAGGAAAAACAGCGGTGTTTTCAGGCCTTGGAAGGAGGGGCAGCGTTCGTTTTGTTTGTGAGAGAGTAGCCATTATGAGCGAGTCAAAATGGCCGTGAGCACCACGAGGAGATAACAACAGATAAAGAACCAGGAAGTGACACGTCAACTAAAACACCATGGAGGAGGAGTAGGTCGCCACCTAGTGGCGGAGGGGGGGTAGTGCTGGGGAGTTTTCATTACCCATAGGGGAATATTTAGATAGAGGCCTGTACTACCATCTAGTGGCGGAGTGGGGGAGTGATTCAATAGTGAATCTAATGAGATTAAATAAGAATTGCACAGAAAGATGGTGCAGTTATTTGAATGGGTTAATAATTGAATAAAGAGGGAGGGGGGGGGGGTAGTGCTGGGGAGTTTCCATTACCCATAGGGGAATATTTAGAGTTTAATTCAATTAAGGAGTTTAATTGCGGAGGGGGGGGGGGGGGTAGTGCTGGGGAGTTTCCATTACCCATAGGCGAATATGTAGAGTTTAAGTTAATTAAGGAGTTGAATTTTTTCAAAATTACCAACTGCTTGTGTGTATACACGGTGGTGTATGTGAGAACTTTGTAAAGGAACTCAAAGTGTGGTATATAGAGCGACGGGACAGCTCCAGGGCGACGGTAGACAGCCCCGTAGGGTATATAGAGCGACGTGACAGCTCCAGGGCGACGGTAGACAGCCCCGTAGGGTATAGAGCGACGGTGACAGCTCCAGGGCGACGGTAGACAGCCCCGTAGGGTATAGAGCGACGGTGACAGCTCCAGGGCGATGGTAGACAGCCCCGTAGGGTATAGAGCGACGGTGACAGCTCCAGGGCGACGGTAGACAGCCCCGTAGGGTATAGAGCAACGGTGACAGCTCCAGGGCGACGGTAGACAGCCCCGTAGGGTATAGGGCGACGGACAGCTCTGTTGTATGTTAGATGATAGTACGAGTACGTATGTGAGTTAGGAGCAGGGAACCAACCTGCTCTGTTGTATGTTAGAGCGATGCTCGGTTGTATGTTATTATCATAATAATAAGATCGATATACAGGTTAATTAAATAAGTTTAATTATGAAATAAGAGGGAGTTCGATCTCCAGTGGGGCCTTCTCACACCTAATAAATAGGCAGAGTCTTGAGGGGACACGTCACCAGAAAGAACTGGCGCGCGCTGGGGGTCAACCGTGGGACAAACGTAGAGCGCCGAGTGGGTATCGTTTAGCTGCTGGTGTCACGCCGGAAGACAACAAAACAGGGAACAGCCCTGTAGGATTAGATATGGGTGTTGAGAAGGTGGGGGACTAATAGAGAACAAATAGCGCCATGGGCTGTAGGACACTCACACCGTCCAACAGTCTGAAAGGGCGTGGCCATGGCAGGGGCTTGCAGAGGGAAAAAAAATATATAGAGAACGAGCTGCAGGCCCAAAGCCACGGTAGACTAATAGAAAACACAGGGTCGAGTGTACAGAAAGACTGCCGGTGTTGTGTTTCTGCTTTCAAGGGGGGAATGACACCGACAGCGATGGAGATGGCCAGGAGACAGACTGGAGGAGGAGGAAGCCGCAGGGGCCAGGCACAGCAGCCTGGTACACAGATGATCCACGACGAGAGGGAGGAGACGGCGGCGGTGGAGATGAGCCTCAACGGAGATGACCGACAGGGCGGAGATGACCGACGAGGCGGAGTCCAGCGGTCGCAGGCGGTGTTGCCCAGGGGAGAACGAGGCAGACATCGGAGGGGCCTTCACGGCGGAGATGCTGTTTAGAGAGCGTTTTGAAACAACAGAGCACGGGCGGTGAATCATGAACAAACAGGGACTTCCTTTCAGAGTCAAGCAGGAGATCGAGAGACGAGACAACAGCGAGAAGTCCTGTGTTCATTGATTAGGAGTATGAGATATAAATGGAGGATTCATATATAAGATATATGTATAGAAGGATATATATATATATATAGAAGGTAGATATAACTGAGAACAGTAGAACAACAGGATATAATTATTGGGAGCAGACAGGGGGGCTCCAATGGTTATGAGTCGTTGGATGTTGTTGGTTTTGGTGGTCGGTTTCGGTTCCCTTTGTGCACGAAGGGGGGCGCAAACAGACATCAGGCAGCAGGATCACTGGGTTGACCGTGGGCCGTCTTCGTTTCTTGTGCACGAGAGACGAGGTTGGTTTGCTTCAACCACAGGCTATTTTTGGCATAATTAATTGAAAAACCAAATAATGATTTATGATTCTGAAGGGGTGATAAGAATCAAGGGGGGATTGAGAGAAAACGGTGCTTTTTCAATGTATGTGATGTATAGATTGGGGAGAGATGACCACAGCTAAAAACGCTGGTAATGAAATGTGCATGGTTCGCTTTAGAAAACGGTGATAGAAGAAGAGGCAGTAGCCATCACTGCAGAAGGTTTAGCAGCCAGCCGAATGTTTACATTCCTTGTAAGAACATAGATAACAGAGTGTAGGCCCAGAGCAGGAGGAGAGGGGTGACCTCTTTAATGCAACAGTGGATGAAACGTTTAATGGTGTGAAAGGTTAGCAGTCGTCATGACAGCACGTCGCATGACAACCAGGAGAGGGGCGGGGGGCCGTCGTTGCTACGACGAAGACCTATAAGTCGAACAGTGTTTCCGGGTAGGGCAGACTAAAATCTGACTGAGACTAAGAGGGAAGAAACCAGAAGAGACTCTCTCCTCTCATTGAGAGAGAGGGGGGGGGGGGGAGAATGGCACATCACCAGTAGCTTCGGCTACCACGAGGATGGTCTTAGGCTAACGACTAGGCCTGACCACTATTGGACTGAATAACAAAAGGACAATCTGAACACACCGAGAGATCATTAGAATAGACTCTTCAAGGACGATACAATTTGATAACATCTGATAACATGAGGTTCTGTTTATAGCAATAAAACAACGCTTCTCCTCATAAGGTATCTCACAGTGTCGAAGTGTCGAATTCTTACGGAAGTGGAGGAGTATTATGGTTTATGGATTGCACTAACGGGGGGGGAGATAAGGATCTTATCTACCAGTATCGGAGACGTCAGGACCATTAAAAGTACACAACGCAGAGGAATTGGATGGAGAGCCAAACAGACGAAGACGTGATACTGGCCAGTTTGATCAGAATCTTACACTATGTTGCAGAGAGCGGAGGCAAGATGGTGAGGGGAATGGATCAAAGGGTTAAACAGGTTTTGATTTGAGATTTGAAGTTAGCACAACTCTGGATTAAAAATATTATGGTTACTTTGTTGTGGATGGAATTAGCTTGCTGGTAAAATACCATATGTTTTGTTAATGGGGTAGAACCCTTTTCTTTAGGGGGAGGGTGTGACGACCCCCACTCTACCTGCAAATGGGGAGTCTGTTGAGTGGGTAGGTCGTTAACCCAATTACCCTCACCTGTGCAGTGCAGAGAGCTGCCTGCAGCACCAGTATATGTTTCCCCTGTCTAACCCCTCTGTCTGTTTTCCCCATCTCCCAGGACAGGTTGTATCAGCCACCAAGCAACACCAACTTTGGGATCCTTTGTCAATTCTGATATACACATTTGTTGTTTAATTCGATTATTGTTAGTTTAGATAGGATTAAATACATTCTTTGTTAACTTGGTATCACGTGTGAACTCCCTATTTGTGACAGACCTCTGCTTTGTCATAATACACATATTTTATATCATTGGAAAGCCCTAGTTGTTAGCTTCAAAATGGTACCAAATATGAGGTACTTTGAAATACCCACTAACTAAATAATCCATCACAAACCCATGAAGGTCAAGCTCAGAATATGGTCATATATGGGCCCGTAGGAGTAAAAGGGTTACGTGTCCGGCCCATGGGGACATTAACGTGTGTTGTCAGGCCTTACAAATTAATTTCATTTGATTTGATTTTGATTTATGTATGCAAACAGAATGACGACGACACACAACTTACCACTCCTGCAGAGCCATCATCTAAAGGGTGGCGATACACAAGGTGTGGTTCAGGGCAACATGATGGGGCAATGTGCTTGCCGACAGGATAATAGAATTATAGAATGCATGTGGGCAACAAAAGGTTGTCATGCCATCAGTATAAACATGTAGACACATGCTTGTCCACAGTGGCGGCGCCAGAGAATTGGCATTGGGGGAGCTATGGGGGGGCTGGATTGTTTATAGCAGGTGCTAATGAATTTTAATGCAACAAACAATAACAAACAAAATAATGGCTAATATAGGCTACATCAATGAAAATGCACGTTACTAAATGTTTAGCGTTATACACCAATGCAAGCACCCAATAACCCAATAAAGCTCGACGTGTGTGTGTGTGTGTGTGTGTGTGTGTGTGTGTGTGTGTGTGTGTGTGTGTGTGTGTGTGTCAACAAAGACTGCATGGCAGGGTTTCCGCTAGCCGGTAATTACCGGTTTTTGACCGGCAAAATCTGTTGAAGTCCGACATATTAAATCTCTCCGGTCATGCCCAGTGAAAATAATTCATCGTTGCTTCACCAAGCAGGTCTAATAATGACAACGATGTTGTCAGCGGGAGCTTCTGGATTTGCGAGAAGCATGCAGCTGCAGAGCCACAGAACCCACCAGCTGTGTCGGCAGAGTGCAATACTCCAAATCAGCCATTGGCAATTCAGCTGTTGGGTGGGGGGCGCTGTTGAGCGGTCCCCAGACCGGACCTGAAAACACAGCTGGTCTGCGGCTCTGCAGCTGCATGCTCTCGCAAATAAGTCGTTGGGAGGTGGAGATACTCATCACGCAAACCCACGATAATGTTGCCGTCTCTCTCTGCCAAATTTCTCAGTTCTTCGCTTGATATAATTAATACAAATGTAACGGAATTCGTAATGTATTTTATATATAAATAAAATAAAAACATAACTGGGAGGGGGGGCTTAGAGGGGGCTAAGCCTTTTTCAGAGGGAGCTTAAGCCCCTGCTAGCCCCTCCCCCCTGCCGCCACTGCTTGTCCAGCATTGCCAGACTATGTTGCCCAAAAATGTACCAGTGTTGTATCTGTGAGGTTTTGCCCGCTGCTCACTACCTTTTCTCTGTCTTCTTTAAGCCTACTGTTAGGAATTCCCTATTCTCTGTCTTCTTTAAGCCTACTGTTAGGAATTCCCTACTCACTCTCTCTAGTCCCCACCCTCTCGTTCCTTACCCTTAGTGGCCACACCTGTTTGATATTCTATTATCTCTCGCACCTGTGGTGGCAGGCTAATTAGTCCCCCTGTGGGCTTTAAATACCAGGGCGCTTCCCCTCGTTTTGGCGTGGGGTCGTGTTGTATACTTGCCGAGTCATATTCTCTAAACATCTAGACTTTTTCGGGAGATCCTCTGGTCTACCAATGCTGTAAGATGGATCTCTCCAGCCTTGAGATGTTTGCTCCAGCCTTCGTCTGCTGTCGCCGTAGCCTGTGGAGGAGACATTGTTCTGCGCTCTCTAATTCTCGACGGGAGGCATTCCAGTGTTCCACTCCAGACCAGCGCACAGACGCGCATCTTCCAGACCTTCGAGCTTGGCACGCTCCTCCGTACCAGCGCACAGACGCGCATCTTCCAGACCTTCGAGCTTGGCACGCTCCTCCGTACCAGCGCACAGACGCGCATCTTCCAGACCTTCGAGCTTGGCACGCTCCTCCGTACCAGCGCACAGACGCGCATCTTCCAGACCTTCGAGCTTGGCACGCTCTCCAGACCTCAGCGCGCCGACGCGCATCTTCCAGACCTTCCTGCTTGGCACACTCCTCCTCGCAGACGCACCCCGATGCGTCTCTCTGTTCCGACGCGCACACCAAGGTGTGGCGCGCCACTCAGTTCCTCGGCTCCGACAGCGGCTACCCGGTGGACGACGCCCTCGCCACCGCCACTGTTCCGACGCGCACACCAAGGTGTGGCGCGCACTCTGTTCCTCGGCTCCGACAGCGGCTACCCGGTGGACGACATCCTCGCCACCGCCGCTGTTCCAGCACCCTGTTCCTCGGCTCCGACAGCGGCTACCCGGTGGACGACATCCTCGCCACCGCCACTGTTCCAGCACCCTGTTCCTCGGCTCCGACAGTCGGCTACCCGGTGGACGACACCCTCGTCACCGCCACTGTTCCAGCACTCTGTCCCTCGGCTCGGACAGCCAGCCACCCGGTGGCGATGCCCTCGCCCCGTTGCTGTCCCTGTACCTTTACGCATACGCCTGGGTGAGTTTTGATTGTGATGTCACTCACTCAGCGTAGTGCCCTTGCCCCCGTTCCCGTTGCTGTCCCTGTACCTTTACGCATACGCCTGGGTGAGTTTTGATTGTGATGTCACTCACTCAGCGTAATGTCCCTTGCCCTCGTCCCGCTGCTGTTCCTGCACCATTACGCATACGCCTGGGTGAGTTTTGATTGTGATGTCACTCTCCCAGCGTATTGCCTCCTAGTAGTTCTCACTTAGTTATTAGTTTGGACATTTCATCTCCCACTCTGTTTTGTTCTCTCGTGGATATTATTTTGGACATTTCATCTCCCACTGTGTGTTTATTCACACGAAGATAGTATTTACTTTGTTACTTTGTTATTTGGACTGTTCTGCATCTGCTCTGTTTGTTCCCTTTGAATATTAACCCTCTCCTCTGTTCTGCAGAGCGGCCCAGATGTTTTCCCACCAGTCCCCAGTTCCTCCCTGTCCCCAGCCCGCCTCCGCGGTTCTCTGTCCCCAGTTCCTCCCTGTTCCCCAGCCCGCCTCCGCGGGCCTCAGTCCCCTCTATCCCTAGTTCTCCTAGTCCCTAGTCCTCTATCCCTAGTTCTCCTAGTCCCTAGTCCTCTATCCCTAGTTCTCCTAGTCCCTAGTCCTCTATCCCTAGTTCTCCTAGTCCCTAGTCCTCTATCCCTAGTTCTCCTAGTCCCTAGTCCTCTATCCCTAGTTCTCCTAGTCCCTAGTCCTCTATCCCTAGTTCTCCTAGTCCCTAGTCCTCTATCCCTAGCTCTCCTAGTCCCTAGTCCTCTCTCCCTAGTTCTCCTTGTCCCTGGTTTACCTAGTCTCTAGTTCCTCTGTCCCAAGGCGTTCCCTTAACCTGTCCCAAGGCGTTCCCTTAACCTTCCCAAGGCGTTCCCTTAACCTTCCCAAGGCGTTCCCTTAACCTTCCCAAGGCGTTCCCTTAACCTTCCCTTAGGCGTTCCCTTACTTTCCCAAGGTGTTCCCTTTTCCTGCCCGCCTCTTAAAGGCACTTTTCCTTCCCCTCTTGTGTTATTCCAGTGTTTTGTGTTTTCTCCCTTAAAGGGACAGTGCCCTTTTTCCCTGTTCACAATAAATATCTGTTTCTTGGCAAACCACCATACCTGTCTTGTGTTGTGCGATTGGGGTCGGTTACAAACCATAACAGTATCAACACCTTAACACTTTCAGAGCCCAGGCTTAATCTTGAATTACTGCTTGAATGACACCATCCACTTCAATGTTAGCGTTAAAAACGCCTAATCTATGTTTTAAATTATGGCTATGTGTCTAATCTGCCTGTCGCTTATCAATGACTCGTTTTCCAGTCAACATTGTCGAAGCGGATTGTGTTTTTATCGGTTCATTTTCGTTTTATACCATTTTGAAAAGCCCTCGTTTTCAAGGAAAATAAAAAGATTCCATGATAAACGGAATATTCTAGAATACACAAAAACGTTGTCATTTTTCAGCCTATTTATGAATTGTTTTCAAATAAACGCTAGATTATCAATAGTATGTGTATGTATGCACGCTGGGGCCGCGAGCTGAAATCGATTATCTGATTTCCTCAACATCACACACACACACACACACACACACACACACACACACACACACACATGGGGGACACGTTGATATCTCAGCGAATACAACTCTGATTATCCCAAGACTGGTAAAATAGATTCCTTACCTCAGATCAGATGTTCTCCAAAAAGAGCATTCCAATTCCTGATCGCCATTTTAAAAATCAATCACTACAGTGGCGGCTCGCCACTAGTGGGCGCAAGGGCGCCGACCCACCTGCTGGCCAGCTGCTGTTAAATCAGAGAAGAAGACAATACAACTTTTTCGTTTTTGTGTTTTATAGCCCTATAAATAATATAAACATGTTTAAAATGAATAATATTTACTCATTTTAAGTATGTTTGTATTTCCAATGCACAATATAACGTTATTATTAGGGCTGTCAGTTTATCGCGTTAATTAGATTAATTAATTACACAGCAAATTATCGCGTTATGAAAATTGACGCAAAATTAATTACAGCCGACCTATATTTACTTTAGACAAGTGGCAAATCGGTGCGCTTTTATTTTGAAATCCACGCTTGAGTTGGGCGTATTAAACTTGGCCCATTGAATGACCCGTAGCCTACTTGATCGTCACTTCACACATGCGTCGTCTATCAAACAAAACAAACACACAAAGGAATTAGCTCAGCTGGAACAAGATGTCAGCATCACCCGAGGCGATACTCCTGGGACCTATGAACGGCAAGTTCAATTTCAAAAAGAATATAGATGGGACAGTAAACAAGACCATTGTAATATGTAGCTTATGTCAAAAAGAATTTGCGTATCACCGAAGCTGCTCTAGTCTAACGTATCACATGAACGCTAAACATGTCCAGGCAAGTTGTTGAGCAGCTCCAGTGTAGCTAACGTTAGCTCCAGAGCAACTCGCACGCTTCGTCAAACCACTCTTGGAGAATTACCGTTAGGCAAACGGTTGAGTAAATCCACCACAGACAAACTAACCAACAGCGTCGCGAAGTGGATAGCAAAATATTGTAGGCCAATAGCTATAGTGGAAGATAAGGGTTTAGCGGAGTCATTTCGAATAGCGTCGTCTGACCCAAATTACAAGCTACCCTCGAGAGCTACAGTGATGAAAAGGATCCACAACATGTATGACACAGAGAGGGAGGCGAGGGAAGAAGTGTTGGCACGGGCTGGCCCAATGGCCCTAACGGGTGATCACTGGACGTCGGTGGGCAATCATAATTATTTGGGTGTCACAGTGCACTTGATCGATACTGAGTGGAAACTGCAATCATTTGCATTAACGGTGACCAAAACTGTGGGCCGCCATTTCGCCGATGCGTGTGCTGAACAGTTCAACACAGTAATAGAGGAGTGGAATATAAAAGATAAAGTCACATCTATTGGGACTGATTCCGCCCGTAATATGATAGCAGCAGCGCGCTATATGCCGTTCCAGCACATGCCATGTGCTGCACACGTGCTGCAAAGAACCATCACAGTCTCCCTTGAGGACAGAAGCCTTGACACCACCCTGGCAAAGTGCCGCAAGATTGTAGGCCACTTCAAGCACAGCCCTGCCAGTACAGAAGAACTGCAGCAGCAGCAGACTGCCCTCGGACAAGCAAAAGAGCCCATGATACAAGATGTATCCACAAGGTGAGACTGTTTAACTACCTGTTGTATGCTTAGGGTAAATTTAGTGTGTGTGTGTGTTTATTTCTTTGTGTTCTGTACAATTGCATCATGCTGCATTAACAACCCCCAGTGGGACTAATAGTTATTTTATTGAATTGGAAGGTGGAATTCGACACTGGCCATGATCTCACGGTACCTGAGGAACCAGGAGGCTGTGACTGCCACTTTGGCCCAACAGAACCACAAGCTGTCCATGCTGACCCCCACAGAGTGTGACAAACTGAAGAAGCTGGAGCTTGTACTTGAGCCCTGCAGGTAAGTGTCTCTCCCTCTCTCTCTCCCCCCATACACCCCCCTCCTCTCTCTCTCTCCCCCATACACACACCTCACACCCCACTCTCTCTCTCCCATACACACACCTCACCCCCCAATCTCCCCCATACACACACCTATCTCTCTCCCATACACACACCTCACCCCCCCCCCTCTCTCCCCCATACACACACCTATCTCTCCCATACACACACCTCACCCCCCCTCTCTCCCCCATACACACACCTATCTCTCTCCCATACACACACCTCACCCCCCCCTCTCTCCCCCATACACACACCTATCTCTCCCATACACACACCTCACCCCCCCCTCTCTCCCCCATACACACACATATCTCTCTCCCATACACACACCTCACCCCCCCCCTCTCTCCCCCATACACACACCTCACCCCTCTCTCTCCCATACACACACCTCACCCCCCCCCTCTCTCCCCCATACACACACCTATCTCTCTCCCATACACACACCTCACCCCCCCTCTCTCCCCCATACACACACCTATCTCCCTCTCATACACACACCTTCACCTCTTTCTCTCTCGCTCTCTTGTTTCACTGCAGGTATGTGACTGAGCTCCTTGGAGGGGAAACCTACGTCTCATGCTCTGTGGTGCTCCCCGCACTCTGCCACCTAAACCGCATCATGGACCTCAACGAGGAGGATCCGGGCTACATGGTAAAGTTCAAGGCCAGCTTCACGAAGGACCTGGACGCACGCAAAGCGACCCTCAACAACAGATGGCTGAAGCTGGCTACAGCCCTCGACCCGCGATTCAAGGACTTGAAGAGCGTACCAAAGGACGAGAGGGATGAGGTGTGTGTGTGAATGAGAAGACCAGTGTTAAGTCCTTAGGCTGTCATGAAAAGTCCTATGCAACTAATTAATTGTCCCTCTTATTAGGTGTGGACCTGGCTTAAAGAGATGCTGCCAGGACCAGAAGCAGACAAAGCTGCTCCACAAGCCACAGAGGACGAGCCACCAGCGAAGAGGACCCTCCTCCTGCTGTCTTCAGACTCTGATTCAGATGAAGTCAGGGTACTGTCAGGACAATTAGACCTCTACAAAGCTGAGCCCAGCATCGGAATGAATGACTGTCCACTGGAGTGGTGGGCAGCTCACGCAAAAGCCTATGGACAGCTGTCTCCTCTTGCTCGCAAATATCTGGCTACTCCTGCTACCTCTGTGCCATGTGAGAGGCTATTTTCACTTGCAGGTCACATAGTCCAAAAGAAGAGGGCAGCCTTACTCTCAGACAATGTAAACAAGCTTGTTTGTCTTAGCAATTGGCTCAAGGAATAGATTTGTCATGCATACAGTAGACCCTGCACTAGACCCTGCACTAGACCCTGCAGTCATGCCCCAGACCCTGTAGTAGACCCTGTAGTCATGCCCCCAGAAACTGTAGTAGACCCTGTAGTCATGCCCCCAGACACTGTAGTAGACCCTGTAGTCATGCCCCCAGACACTGTAGTAGACCCTGTAGTCATGCCCCCAGACACTGTAGTAGACCATGCCCCCAGACACTGTACTAGACCCTGTAGTCATGCCCCCAGACACTGTACTAGACCCTGTAGTCATGCCCCCAGACCCTGTAGTCATGCCCCCAGACACTGTAGTAGACCATGCCCCCAGACACTGTACTAGACCCTGTAGTCATGCCCCCAGACACTGTAGTAGACCCTGTAGTCATGCCCCCAGACACTGTAGTAGACCATGCCCCCAGACACTGTACTAGACCCTGTAGTCATGCCCCCAGACCCTGTAGTCATGCCCCCAGACACTGTAGTAGACCATGCCCCCAGACACTGTACTATACCCTGTAGTCATGCCCCCAGACACTGTAGTAGACACTGTAGTCATGCCCCCAGACACTGTAGTAGACACTGTAGTCATGCCCCCAGACACTGTAGTAGACACTGTAGTCATGCCCCCAGACACTGTAGTAGACCCTGTAGTCATGCCCCCAGACACTGTACTAGACCCTGTAGTCATGCCCCCAGACACTGTACTAGACCCTGTAGTCATGCCCCCAGACACTGTACTAGACCCTGTAGTCATGCCCCCAGACACTGTACTAGACCCTGTAGTCATGCCCCCAGACACTGTACTAGACCCTGTAGTCATGCCCCCAGACACTGTACTAGACCCTGTAGTCATGCCCCCAGACACTGTAGTAGACACTGTAGTAGACCCTGTAGTCATGCCCCCAGACACTGTACTAGACCCTGTAGTCATGCCCCCAGACACTGTAGTAGACACTGTACTAGACCCTGTAGTCATGCCCCCAGACACTGTAGTAGACACTGTACTAGACCCTGTAGTCATGCCCCCAGACACTGTAGTAGACACTGTACTAGACCCTGTAGTCATGCCCCCAGACACTGTAGTAGACACTGTACTAGACCCTGTAGTCATGCCCCTAGACCCTGTAGTCATGCCCCCAGACACTGTACTAGACCCTGTAGTCATGCCCCCAGACACTGTACTAGACCCTGTAGTCATGCCCCCAGACACTGTAGTAGACCCTGTAGTCATGCCCCCAGACACTGTAGTAGACACTGTACTAGACCCTGTAGTCAGTATATTAATATTTGAATAGTCATATTTGGCACTATATCGTCGAGTTGGACGTAGTCTATTAAGCTAATAATAGTCTGTTAATATATAGTGCTTCGTGCGGTGAGAATACTACCGTAGTCAGTACCCCATCGTTTCGGGCAGAGAACTGGCTGCTTATCCAGGGTGGTTGACCCCACGTGAAGCTGCACCCGAGGAGCCCCAGAGCCGACGAGCGAGTGGACCTGTATACCGGATTATTCTGCCGACGACAGCCCGCCTTCCCAGGCACGGATTATGCTTTGTATACTTTGATTATTCCATGGATAAAGACCCCCGACACTGCCGTGTGTTGGAACCCCCCCCCCCTGGAGAGGACGCAAGGTGAGGAGACGCTCTGCAAGACGAGGTCGCTTCACGTCTCTCCTCCGTGGACCGGATGACGCCGGCCCACAAAGAGTCCACCTGCTTTCATCTGTGGTCCAAGGATCGCCGGCGCATTGAACGGCACTACAGTGGGTTCACCTGGGATACCCTTGGCCGGATGAGGCAGCCGGATTCTACCCCCCCCCCCCCCTCCTACTCCTGTCGGCTTACAAGCGACCGGATTAACCCCCCCCTAGTGTGTCCAGTATATAATCATTAAAGTATCATTGCTGTTATTCCCTAAACTATTCCAGGTCGTACTGTACTAGACCCTGTAGTCATGCCCCCAGAAACTGTAGTAGACCCTGTAGTCATGCCCCCAGACACTGTACTAGACCCTGTAGTCATGCCCCCAGACACTGTAGTAGACCCTGTAGTCATGCCCCCAGAAACTGTAGTAGACCCTGTAGTCATGCCCCCAGACACTGTAGTAGACCCTGTAGTCATGCCCCCAGACACTGTAGTAGACACTGTACTAGACCCTGTAGTCATGCCCCCAGACACTGTAGTAGACACTGTACTAGACCCTGTAGTCATGCCCCCAGACACTGTAGTAGACACTGTACTAGACCCTGTAGTCATGCCCCCAGACACTAGCTTGCTGTGGGCTGTTTTGATTTTTGAGGATACTGTAGCTTAGTGTAAACTGTTATTGGCTGTATCAGCAACAAATGTTACCTTATTGAGAGGTATGTTTTCATTCATTTTATTTTATTCAATTTAATAAAATTGATTTCTAAAGCATTCTTCACTTGCAGGTCACATAGTCCAAAAGAAGAGGGCAGCCTTACACACAGACAATGTAAACAAGCTGAAGCTGGTTTGTCTTAGCAATTGGCTCAAGGAATAGATGTCATGCATACAGTAGACCCTGTAGTAAACCCTGCACTAGACCCTGATTTTTGAGGATACTGTAGCTTAGTGTAAACTGTTATTGGCTGTATCGGCAACAAATGTTACCTTATTGAGAGGTATGTTTTCATTCATTTTATTTATTTATTTATTCAATTTAATAGAATTGATTTCTAAAGCATTCTTCACTTGCAGGTCACATAGTCCAAAAGAAGAGGGCAGCCTTACACTCAGACAATGTAAACAAGCTGAGGAATAGATGTCATGCATACAGTAGACCCTGTAGTAGACCCTGCACTAGATCCTGCAGTAGACCCTGCAGTAGACCCTGATTTGAGGATACTGTAGCTTAGTGTAAACTGTTAGCTGTATCAGCAACAAATGTTACCTTATTGAGAGGTATGTTTTCATTTTATTTATTTTATTTATTTAATAAAATTGATTTCTAAAGCATTCTTCTTGGTGTATTTAATTGATCAGTCACCTGCCACAATAATGTAATGTCCTTGAATTTTAAATATTTATATGAATATGAAATATAAATATGCGATTAAAATGCGATTAATTAGATTAATTAATTACAAAACCTGTAATTAATTAGATTAAAAATTTTAATCGCCTGACAGCACTAGTTATTATCTAAATTAAAAAAACATCGTTTTCATGAGCAGGGAGTGACGTTTTTTTTTAATTTTTTCGTATTTCTCGCCCGGGCTAGAAGCGATAGCGCTCTGAGTGCGCGTCACAGTTTGATCGCTGTCTCCGTCACAGCCAATCAGTGCATACGGCGTTGTGCGTTGAAATATGACTATTATGTTGGAATCCGAGCGCGATTTGAAGCGGTCTAGCCAGTAGCGTCAAGAATATCTGTAGCCGCATTTCGCGGAGACGCTCTCTGATTGGCCGACGCCAGTATTTTTTTCCGTGGCTGAATTTCACAGAGACGATCTCTGATTGGCCGAATCCAATTTCTAATGTTCCAATTCTAGCTTCTAGCTTCCTAGGTTGGTCTAGGTTGTTTGTCTTAGAGCGTGCCATCACTGCCGTGACTGCAAGTTCTTTAGACTGTTAAGCTTAGGCACTCTTTCAAAGTTGGTTAAGGTTAGAGTTTGTCTTAGAGCATGGCGATAGAACGCCAGGTAGTTTGCAGTCTGTTCGAGCGGAAATGGACAAAGGAATGTACTTGTTGAGTGTTGTGCTAACGAGCTAAGCTAACACTTGGCTAACAAGCTATATGGCGGATTATACACGTTTATCAAGCTCTCCTGCCCTGGACGTTTCAACTAAACAGTGAGTCTCTCTCTCTCTCTCTCTCTCTCTCTCTCTCTCTCTCTCTCTCTCTCTCTCTCTCTCTCTCTCTCTCTCTGTGCTTAACGTTAACGTTTGTTTGTTTGTTTTTAGGAGCAGTACTGTTAGGCTACTGCTGTGCTGGCCATTCATGAAGCGAGACATTGCTGATTGTTTATTTATTTTATAACACAAGACTATGACTACCAACTGCCTAGCCAGCCGTGTATCAATCTTGGATGCAATAATAACGTTACTTACCACACTGAATATGTCGATGGCTCATTGATTTAACTACTGCAGCTCTCTCGGATTGAAAATACGTGGATTATGGCTTGTTCAATATCGTCTATGTTTGAATGAATGAATGAATGAGAACTTTATTAACAGATTGCAGAATGGGTACAATACAGTACGGCTCAATACACACAATTGTTAAGGGGATGCAGACCAGAGAAAGACGTTTGTCTTGTTTACATCAGGGTCCCAGATTTTCGATTCATATCGATAGTTTAATAGCTAGCCTTGGCTCGTTTAACAATATGCAAAATATGTGTACAGCCCTGTACTCATACTGAAGTTATTCTTGGTATATAATAGGTCTGATTGTGTAACGAATCGATTCCATGTCACGCTGTGTGTGAGAGAGAGAAGGAGAGAAGGAGAGATCTGCCTGTGTTTGGAGACGGGCGAGTTTTGTTTCTAACTTTTCTATTTATATTGTGTTTCAAGTTGTGAATTAGAGTCTAGACTATACTTTATTTGACTGGTTGTGTGTTGTTGTAGTAACAGCTGAGCGACTCGTTCATAAGAGCCGATTCATTGCCGTGAGCGTGAGTCGAATCGCTCACGTCTTGCCATGAGTCTTGCGTGGTACAGTACTGTACTGTACATGGTTGCAAAATATTTGGTATAGCGCCCCTAGTGGCGAAGTACCCACCGGCCGCCACTGAATCACTACTGTCTACTATCGATTGGCAACTGTGAATATATGTTCCAGGCATTTTCCCATCCCGCGATGACTTCCATGTTGAACAGACGGCTTGCCGGCTCAGGGAGCCAGCTGGCCCCGCCTCTACATATCACTGATCCCAGGTCAGTCTAAGCGACTGACGTGCAGTTTTCAGGGATAGACGATAGGGGGCGCTTTTTTTCATTCTGAGCTGCTGATGGGGCTGGTGTACCAACGGGAGACTCGGTTGATGAAATATGAATTCAGATCGCTAATAAAAAAAAACGATAAAAAACGATAATTGTCGTGGTGGGCATTCAGGCATTGGGCTGATAACACGTCTTATCACGTGGTGGGCACTAAAAGTGTTAAGAGTTGAACAGTTTATGTTACTGCATAACTGCTACATGATCATTCTGAAATATTCCAGTCTTTTTATTACTTTAAAATTTTTTTTTTTTTTTTTATACAACTGTCAGAGACATGGTGTGCAGGTCCACGTATGCTACAGTAGATTAGCAACAGGTGTGGAGACAAACGACCATCTATCCAGTAATAATCATCCATCGCATGATTGACTGAAGAAGGCAATGCGGCAACATAACTGAATCACATCACATTATATATCAGAGTGGGTTTATTTCCAGCTGTCACTGAAAACCACACTGAACATGCTGTTCCAATGTTCTGCCGCCTGACACAAGAGCCATTCTATATAGTTTATATTAACCTCAAAGCAATTTGAAGCCACAGCTGAGGTTTTTAAGCCCCGGAGCCAGACATTACTGTCTTTCTGAGGCTGTAGTGGAAAGACGCGGCTGAAACGAGACAACCTTAGGAATCTATTGGTCCTAAACCATGTCCTAGAATTGGGTATGGCTGGAAAGGCGAGACTCCTTGTGGCTCCAATAAGCCCAACTGTAATCATGTGTGATGATGTTAGTCCCCATAGCAGCCATTTCATTGTAGTAAGTTTTTTTGTTTTATACTTGACCACACTGTATATAATGATGTATTGTGACCTCTGTAATAATCACAGCCTCATGAAACATCTGAGAAATTTCCAGAACAATAGACTTGTCATCCAATTGCTGAAAAATACTGTGGTAACATTGACTGTGTATTTCATAACAAATATGTGTGTATAATAAGAAAACCATAATGAAAAAAGCCAGGTGTACGTTTAAAATCGCGCTTCCAAGATGATCAGCTTGTGTCGGCGGGGATCAGTAAAACCAGTTTCACAGCCTTGGTTCTGGTCTCTGCCGCGCGAGTACTGTCTGGAGTGGGAGCGCAGATTGTTAGGGAAATAAGGTGCGTTCGATTAAAGAAATCCAGTATTGGTATGACAGGTACAGTGTGAATCGAGCAAGGATTGCGCAGGGTGATTTATTTTACGTCGCTATCAGATCTGCGTCTGGATCAGAGCTTGTAGCGACGTAAATAGGATGAGAAAAGCCTGTTCAAACTACTGCAGAGTAAGGGTGGGAAGTGAATAAGACAGAAATGGTGTAGAAGACGTGCTATACTGGATTAAATCGCGCGCCCGCCAGGTTAATGGAGGGCGGTGGATTCTGACTTGTAAGATGAGCTGTTTTAAATTGATGCTCGCGACATCGAATTTGGCTATGTGCGTGTACATCAAAACAATTTGACCCTGATTTGCGAATTGTGATCAAATCAGGGGAAAGGATTATCGTAATTGGGGAATGGCGCGGGGATTTCGAAGCTTGTGGCCAGTTACAGGCGTCGAATAAGGACAAAGGGAAGCCGTCTTGATTTACGGTCATGATTCTCCTGTGATTAAGTCGTCATATGAAAGTCCTGCAAAATTGGAGCATTTTCATCTACAGGGTTGGACCGTTGTTCCAGAAGCCTGGTATTTGAGTAAACATTTCTATAAAGTACTTACAGCTGGCCAGCTAATGAGAAAAGAAAAATGCCCTTATTGCAGGCCTGTACAGTGCGACATATATGTCGCACGTGCGACACTGACGTCAGTCTGTGCGATGAATGAATTGACTTTAGTAGCACTGGTGCGATGGCCTGTGGCGCAAGCAAAAAAAAAAGAAAGTGTGACGGTAAATTGAATGGACCACTGCGCCACGCTATCCACTTGGTACTTGTAGTCTCGTGCGATTAAAAACAATGTCCCGTCTCGCGTAGAGTCCATAATCAAACACCAAATCCCATAATCCCTAGCGAACAATATCCCTGCGACTAGTTGCGAGCTCAATGTACAGTGACTGGGTGACTTCGACAAGATGAAGCGCTTTTAAAGAAGTACAAGATCAAAACCCCAAACGAGCCCGAGAGGGACCACCGTTAATAGAAACGAGACAAAAGGAGAAGATTAACAAGATGTACAGATATAACGCAGAGTGGAAAAATGATTTTCCGTGGATATTTTTTAATGAGGAAGCGCAGCTATTCTTCTTCTGTCACTGGTGCCGGGAGACTCCGGAAAAGATCCTATCAGAGAATCCCTATGTCGCGGGTAACAATATCCTAAAAAGGGATAACATTAATAAACACAATACGTCCCATCGACACATTCTTGCCCGGGATGCCTTCAACGCTAAACAAACCCCTGAGCGGGCCGGGACACCGGCACCCTCTTGCACTCGCTGAGTAAACAGGCGACCAGAGCGGATGATGCTGATCTCCGCGAGGTAAAGCTTAAGATGAATGTGGCATATTGCATCGCCAAGGAAGAAATGCTGTTCACTAAATTTAAGCCGCTAATTTTACTCTGTAAAAAGAACTCCATCGTATGGCTACTTAAATTCCCCTCCGGGATCAATAAAGTATTAATTATCTATCTATCAATCAATCTATCTATCTATCTAATAACGAGACAATATGCAAATAAGGTAATAATAATAATAATAATTCATTTTATTTATAAAGCACTTTTCATTCATGCAGAGTTCCTTGTACTTCTGATTAATGCAATAGTGTGTGTGTGTGTGTGTGTGGATCTGAAAAAGTGGCCAGCAGACATGATGCTGGAACTGTGACACGTGTGCAGTGCACACACACACACACACACACACACGCACGCACACACACACGAATAATAATAATAATAATAATACATTTATTTATTTGGTTCCACAAATATGTACAGGTGTTTGCATGCATTATATCTATTTGTTATGTTGGTTTCTAGGTGTTTCTAGGTTGGTTTCTAGCTTTCCCTGTAATCTGAGTCCACACCAGCGCTGCCTGGTCTCGGACTGCTTCATATCGGTTATATGGTTATGTCCTTGTTTTTTTTTATTTACATTATGGGCAAATAAAGAGAGAATTTGTCTGAAAGCATTTCTTGTTAAAGTTTGGATTTTGTGTGCCCTGTATGCAAGATTCATGTCCTTTGCCAGTCACATACCTATTTAAGTAATGAACTGCACTACTTGTGGTTGTTTTTAGAGATTTTAGAGACGTTTTATACTCGTGCTACAAGATTTTGGCCTGTGCTACAAAACTATCAACCTCTGTAGCACCAGTGCTATGTGCAAAAAAAGTTAACGTACAGCCCTGCCTTATTGATTGTATATTATAAGTATGTTTGATGAGTGAATGTTTTTTTTGTATTTTATTTTTTTATTATTTTTTAAACAAACACATAAACAAACATGACAACACACGATAAGATATACAAGCATTAGTTGACAGTGCACATCCAATGAAATCACCATTTAGTTAATTGTCTTATACAGGATATACCCCTAATACCTGTTATCTAAAAACCTATACACATATGCTTTAGCTCGTACCCCCCCTCCCGGACCCCCCATTGGATAATCCAACCATTATAACTTGTTCCTAACCATACACTACCATTATATGCTATCTTTTATTCTCTCCACCACTTCTAACCACATTGTCATTTTGGATTCATTGAGACCCAAAATTCTTGCTGTAGATATTTCTTGATAAATCACATCGAGATATGTAAGAATCCAGACCTTCCGGCACATGTTTTCCGGTTGAAACCATCGTGATGCTATCAGCTTTTTAGCCACTGTGATATCAGATAAAACCACTCTTTCGCTGTGGATGTTCTGCATACTCAAAAACATCATTCAGCAGTAATACAGAGGGGTGTACAGGTATATTCAGAATTAAGAGATTTGATAATTGCTGGGTCACTTCTTTCCAGAATATCTTAACTGGTGGGCAGTCCCAGTACATGTGCATAAATGTCCCCTCATCCCCATTTGTACATAAGGAGCATTTGGAGTCTTGTTTAAGACCCATTCTGTTCAGTCTTATAGGAGTCAAGTATGTCCTATGGATATAGTTAAGATTGATTTGTTGATGGTCCGGGTTCCTTGATGCAAGTTGAACATTTGCCCAGGCTTCTTGCCACTCAAAGTCTATTTCCAGGTCTGGTATATCCCTCCTCCAAATAGAGTCTAGGTGGAGGGTTTCATACGAGGCCGTTAGTAATTGATGATAAAAATCTGATACAAAACCTCTCGATGTCTCTCTTTCATAGAAAAATGTGTGGTATCTGTGGTGTGCAATTGGTATCGTTAATGGAACACCGTGAGCCTTCAAACATGCCAATAACTGCGCGTAAAAATAATATGTGGACTTGGTGAGATTAAATTTTTTGCGTATTTCATCGAAACTACAAAAACCCTGTTTGTTGAAAACGTCTCCTAATGAATGTATGCCTTGCTTTTCCCATCTAGGGAATCTTATAGGTTGTTTTCCAATCAAGAGTGCATTGTTATTGAATAAGGGAGTATGTTTATGCCATTTATGTGGGATAGAATCTTTTTTTTGTGTTTCACGCCATATCCGGATCGCATGAGTGATTATGGGGCCAAATTTCCGTTCGCATTGCTTAATTGATAATTTGGTGTATACTATGTCCTTCAGCCTATATGGAGCTACTATATTTTCTTCTAAATTTCTCCAGGATACTGATGCTTGGGGATCAAACCATGTTGTTAGTGGTCTTAAAGTGTACGCCTTAAAATAGTGGTAGAAATCTGGAAATGCCATACCACCGTCTGCTTTGTTTCTCTGTGCGGTGGATCTTTTTATACGTGGTGGTTTGTAATTCCAAATAAATTTGTATGTGGAGGAGTGTAATTTTTCCAGTAACCCTAACGGTAGCATTGAGCTGAAGAAGTTGATTCTAGGTAGGACGTCCATCTTAACTATTGATATCCGTGCCTGTACTGATTTTTTAAGTTTTGACCACCTGACAAGGTCGTATTTGATTTTGTTTTGGATTTTTATGTAATAATTGTGCTTCACCGTTTGGCTTATGGTAGGAAATATTTCAACTCCCAAACATCTAAAGTGTTTTACCATCGGTATCTTTTCTGGGAGGGTAATATTACTTTTTGCAGGGGCGTTAAGTGGGAGGAAGGCCGACTTCGGCCAATTTATCCTAAATCCCGATAAAGTCCTCAATCAACTTGAGAAGATGAGGCAATGCGGTGTTGGGGTTTTGCATGAACAGTATTACGTCATCCGCATATAAACTAATTTTGTGTTGTGTGCCCTTGATTACGATTGGTTCTATGGATTGGGATTGTCTTATATATTGTGCTAAAGGCTCTAATGATAGATCGAATAGTCCGGGACTAAGAGGGCAACCCTGTCTGGAAGAACGTGATACCGGAAAGATTTCGGAGGTGATTGTGCCTGTTGTAATCATGGCCGATGGGTCTTTGTATAATACTTTAATCATATCAATGAATCCTTTTCCTAACCCCATCCTTTCTAATACTGCCCATAGATACGACCATTCCAACCTGTCAAACGCTTTCATTGCATCCAGGGACAGCATCGCCTTAGGTGTGTTGTCTTCCTTGTTAGCATCTAGTACGTGTAGTAATCGTCTTATGTTATCAGTGATCAAGCGGCCTCTTATGAAGCCAGTTTGGTCCGGATGAATTAAAGACGTCATATGCTTTTGTAGTCTGATGGCTAATACCTTAGAGTACAGTTTGATATCGGTTCCGAGGAGGCTTAAAGGTCTGTAACTACCGCACTCGGTGGGGTCTTTGTCTTTTTTAAGGAGGACTGTTATGAGTGCAATATTGTCATTCTTATGGAAGTTCCCCTCCTTGACTGAGTATAAAATCATATTTAGTAATAAGGGACCAATTATGTCTCAACAGGAGAGGTACATTTCTGGTGGGATACCGTCTTTTCCAGGAGCCCTACCACTTTGCATTTCAGATATGGCCTCCCTAAGTTCATCTAGTGTGATCGGTGTTTCTAACTGTTTAGCGTCATCCTCTGAAAGTTTAGGAAGGTTAATTTGATTAAGATATGTGTCCATTTTGTTTTGATCGAAGGTCGTTTCTGATTTGTATAAGTTGGAGTAGAATTCTTTGAATGTCGTGTTTATTTCTTTGGGTTCTGTAACAAGTCCTTGTTGTGCTCTAATGGTAGTTATATCTGCAAATTTTGCATTGACTCTTAATCGCATAGCTAATAGGTGACTTGGTTTGGAACCTTGGGAGTACTGCTGTTGTCTTGTGCTACGTATTTGCATTTCAGATTGTTGTCTGTATATGGTGTTAATCTCTTTTTTTAGTATATTGACTTGATTTTCCAGTCGAACCGAGTTGTTGTATTGTAAAGAATTAAATAACGTTGAGTAAAGCGTTTCCAGTTCAGCCAGTTTTGATGAGTGAATGTTTTGATGAGTGAATGTTGATTTGGAAGTAAAATTTGGTGTAATACTGAGCGGACTGGATGAATGCGCGGATCTCGAACGTGTGTAGGAACATCACATTATGCGCAGATCACATCCAGGAAATGTGTTGGACCCTCACATCAGGAGCGGAAATGTTGGCTAGCTACTTAGCTGGTGTGTGCGTTTATGGTGTAATGCCGTGATATGAGCTTGTGCAATGTTATGATTAGAAGCGGCGTGGTGGCGTTAGATAGACGATACTGGTGCGTAGAGCGATTGTTTAATAATAACGTTGATTGAGAGTTATTTGCGAAAGTAGGACGCCGCTGTTGTGATGTTGTGTATGGCTCTGTGCGAGAGCACCGCGGTGCACCCTTGGGTAAAGAGGAAGCTGGCTGTTGGGGCTAAGCTACCGGAGCTAATAAGCTAACTGTGCTAACGATGCTGATGTACAGTAAACGGATGATTCTTTTCATATTGTATGAACGTACATTATTTTATTTTGTACTGCGTGTGGCGTAGGATTGCGTTGTACTGGACACAGTTGACGGTGTTCTGTGTAAACTGTGTAGCATTATGCAACTTGTGACCACTAGCGGCGGGCTAGCAAAGAACAACTTCCGGAATTGACAGGAAGCGCCGTAACGGCCATTTTAGTTGTAGTTTTTTATCGTCTTGTTCCGTTGCATAATGGCGGAAGAAGAGAAATGTATATGTAATTCTGGTTAACGACAATGGTGAGTTATATTTTTGCTGTGTTGTGAAGATATTCTGGAAGTGGTTCCGTTTGTGGTTGTTGTTACTACAAGTGTGTGTAACAGGGGTGGGGGAGTGTGTACATGTGTGATGTTATAGATTATGGGAGATAGTCATTGGGGAGAAAATCGTTGGGGGTTTACACTACAAAACATTGCAGTGAGTATCAGTAGAGAATGATTTTGTTTGCCTGTGATCAAGTTAAACACACAATTTAGCTGCTATGGGTAAATGTATCATTAATAATGGGAACAATATATATACATTAGGTCTGTCAAGTAAGCAATGTGTTGTTTTACTCAAGTAAGTCCTTACCAAGGGCGGTAGGTTTGAGAGTAGCTAAAGTGCTCTACACTAGACTTACATGTGGCTTGCATTATATGACTTAATACAACTGCAGTAGGATCAAATATCACATGTGTACAGAGTTATCATTCCCGGGCAGACCTGGCTTAAAACAATTGAGCCTTGGCACATTTGAAACCACTTCTAGGGAATTTGTGTTGAAAATAATGTTTTATTTCTTAAACGAGTGGCCTTTGATGAACTGTTTGTGTTTGTAAATTAATTACTTGAATAATGTTGTGTTAAGTTGTAATTTTTAAATCTGTTTAGATTGCACAATTGTTTTGAATAATGTTTTGTTTAGGAATAATTATGCTGTGTTTTACTGGAGTTTATTGTTTTATGTGAAGTAAGCTGCTCGTATTTGGATGCATTGATAAGATGTCAGATTGGAAACAATTATAGATTAGAGACAAAACACACTGTTTGTAACTGTGGCCATTATATGGTTTCATCATTTATGTTATTTCAGTTTGTAAGTGTAATATTTGAGAATGTATTTATGTTTCATTTCTTATTTTCTTTATTATTTAATTTGCTACAATTTATAATATATTCATTTTGACGTCTGGTCATATATGGTGTCCCGTTAGGCTGCTGTCGCGTTTTTACCTTTGGGACTGACACCTGCGAGCAAGCGGCAGGGATGGTCGGAGACGAGTTGTACAGGCTCTCCTAATTCTAAGAGTGTACCACTATGTGTACCACTATCAAGACTGTTACCAAGAACAGAAGAATAAGCCCCCTTTTTATGTAGCATGCAGCCAACGAGGTATTTAATGTTTGTTTGTATTTTGCTTTGCTGACGTGTTGTTTTCATACCGTGTATATTATTGTTTGTGTTGACCTGACGCGACTTATGTTTCTGTTTAAGTTTTCATGGTGGATTGGAGGACCAAGCCTTTAATAAACCTGTTGAAAGGAAACCACTTGTGTCTGCAGTGCTTGGAAGGAGTTACAGTGAAAACTCGACTGTTCATCGATGCAAGTGGGCGATGAAGCAAGTCCAAGTTTAAGGCCGGCGTCCAGTGGACGTTCCCCGAAAATTGTTTGCTGCGCTGCCTGCGCGCCGTCATCAAAGGACAGATGAGTCACAAACAATACGCACTACACGCATAAACACAAAGAAGTAAGAAGATGCACACAGTTTAATGAGCAGCGTTTCAAGATAAAGCCATAAAGGACTTGGACATTATAAATTAAGAGTGGTCAGGTCAAGAAGAGGGCTTTGTAAACGTTTCTATAATATATTTGACTGTGAATTCTAATTACTGTGGTGTGCGTGCTAAAAGTTTTGACTTATTTGCCTATATAATTTAACTGAAGCTAACCATTTGTACACACATTAAGGTGTCAACGTTAAAGTGTAAATATATTTTCTGATTGAACACCCATTTCTAGTTTAAAGTGTGTTTTGGAAATTATAACCTATAAAAACCACTTATAATTTATAGGTGAAGGCTATTATTGGCATTTAATATGTATATTTCTAAGTGTTCTGAAGTGCTTAATATATATGTAGAGGTTATTTTGAAAGCCAATTGAATTAAGCAATTTGATTTATTTGGATAGTACTGCATTTAATTCAAATTTGAGTACAACACATGTTAAAGGTTTAAAGGTGTATTTACAATTTTTTCTTTACAAATTTTGGTCAATTTAAAGTAGTGATTTACAATGACAGAGCCAAGTGAGCCTGCAATTGAGGTAGGGGACAGTGTTAGGGATAGTGAAAATTCCCAAGACCGACCTGAAGAAGGTCAGGTAGAAGGTGCTGAAGCCCAGCAAGAGGAACCAAAACGATCTCAAAGAACCAGAACTCTAACAGAGAAGGGTAAAGCAATGCAGGAGGATACGATCAAAGCGCTGCAACAAAGATTTAACTACATTTACAATAAATGGAGGACACAAGTTAAATCTTCTAAAGGTCCGTTATCACAATCAACAGAACATTTGTCTAATGAGCTGCCTACTGATATCATTACAGATGTCACAGGTCTTTCTAATGATGTGCAGCATATTTATGATGAACTACGTGACATCTCAACTCCAGACCAGGACACACGTCTAAGAGTGGATCTGTGTGCAGGGATTTCTGAGTTAATTGTATCCAGAGCCTCATTTAGACTGGGGGGAAGTGTGTTAGAAGGAGGAGAGAAAGAGTGGCCAGAAGCAGGCTCTCTCTTTGACTCAAGCACCTATAAATCTGGTTCTGCCACTTCTTCCAGGAAAAGCATCTCAGTGCGTTCAAGCAGATCTTCTGTAAAGCGACGAGAAGCTGTCGCTGATGCTGCTGCAAGCCAAGCTGTTCTGGAAGTGTTAAAAGAACAAGAAAAAGAACAATTGGAAATACAGTGCCTAAAAGCAGAAGCTAAAAAGAAGATAGCTGAGCAAGAGGCAGCAGGCATAAAGCGTCGTTTAGAACGAGAAGCAGAAGAGGTTGAACGAAGAATAAAGAGAGAGTAAGAGGAAGCAAAATTTAAAGCTCAACTGGAAGAAGAACATGGAGCTATACAAAGGACTCTGGAGGAAAAGCGGAGAAAGATACAGCATTTGGAGGCAGTGAAATTTCTTAATGCAGCACAAGCAATAATTCTTGTGTACGATCAAATGGAGGCCACAGAAGAAGAGCGGAAAGACGTACTAGAACATGAGAGGGCAGCAGACAACAAAGTGCCTGCTCCCACAAGTCCTCTGTCCCTGTACACGTCTCCCGTACCACAAGTTGTGACCACCTCCTCAAATGACAGTACAGCAGAGCTTGTTAAGATGCTGGCAGGTGCTTTAAGTGCCAACAGAATTTCAATTCCTGAACCTTCATTATTCAGTGGGGACCAATTGAAATACAATGACTGGAAACTTTCCTTTGAAATACTGATTGATCAGAAGAGCATTGAAGACAAGGAGAAGATATACTACCTCCGTAGGTATGTAAGTGGACAAGCTAAGAAAGCACTTGATGGCTATTTCTTACTCTGAACCAAATCTGCCTATGTTGCAGCATGGAAGATTTTGGAGGAGAGTTATGGAAATCCATTTACAATAGCAAAAGCATACAGAGACAAGCTCCAGGCATGGCCCAAGATGGGATCTAAGGACAGCTTTGAGCTCAGAGAGTTTGCAGACTTTCTCATGAGTTGCGAGGCTGCCATGGTCAACATCAAGGCATTGGACATTTTAAATGACTGTAATGAAAACAGGAAAATTCTTTTAAAGTTGCCTGATTGGCTAACAGCGAGATGGAACAGTATGGTTATCCAAGAAGAAGAAGAGCGTAAGCAATTCTGTGGTAGTTTTCACAAGCAAAATGTATTTACATGTACAAGGAGCAGGCGTTTGGCAGACATTATTGGTAAGGCACTGCATCATACATTACTAGCTCACAGAGATCGCTGCCAGTCTCCTGCAGAGGGGGAGGGTTGGTGATATAAAAGCTGAGTTAGCACATAGGCTGAATACTTTATCTACACTCTTACACAACAGACTACTGGCTCACTTCCTCAGGCCAAAACTCAGAGACAATAGTGGCTTGTTGACCATAAACACTGACACAACAGACTTCCTCAGGCCGAAACTCAGAGACAATAGTGGCTTGTTGACCATAAACACTGACACAATATACTGGCCCGCATACCTCCCTCTTCCCTGATAATTACTTCCCGCAATAGAAACTGCCAAAAGGCAGCTGTTAGGTACAGTTTGGTCCGCCGACGAGCCCAGGCCTTAAAAGGAGTTCCGGGACATGTTTAGTCCAAAATGACAGTCACCTAGTTCAGCCAATCAAACGTGGCAACACGGGCTCTCCAATCGGAAGCCTCTGGCTCATAGAAAGACCCGCCCTCATGACGTAACGTCTGGCGGGAGGAGTTTAGTCTTTAAAGTACGTGGTTCAGAGTAAGATATTCAGAACCCCACGAACAACACGGAGCGAGCAACATCCATTCTACATTCTCCCCCTACTGGCCGGAGGACGAAGAAGAAGAAGCCGAGACGAGATTGATGCTTATAGATACATGCTTTTTAGGTATTGAACTTTAGACTGAATTTTACTGTCCTTCGGCATAGCGACTGCTTCCAGTAGAATTCATTGCACTGTTCTTTCAAATCTTTGATTTGTAATTGTTTTTTGAATCCCATTAAAAACCGGATTCTTTACATAACTCTTCTCGGGACTCTTTTCTTCAAACGCCGCCTCTTTGTTGACGTCGTGTAAAACCATTTCCTGGTTTTTTAAAGTACCACAGGGCTTGTAAGATTTACACACAACGCAGAGCAGCTTAGGGATTAGGTTCTGATTATATCAGAACAAGCATAGCCCAGTAGGTGACTTCAAAAATGGTGCTGTGACCCAAGGACTAGCAGCGACCTTCGATTGAGATTTTTTTTCGTCTCGAAAACAACACTGGATGTTTCAGGAGGCTGCCGAAGGACTTCGACAAGCTTCAGAACCTGAAAAATAGGTGAGTGTAATGGCGGAATATGTGGTCGCTCAGTTCGAACCAGGGGTTGACAAGAGTATTACCTCATATAGTGATAGATATATGAAGCGGTGGGGGCATAACAACTGTGATCATATTGTATTAGTTCAATCGCGGATTGAAGTGTCGGACTACATCGAGATGAAAGGCCCATTGAATCGTGGGCTCGGTAAATCTGTTGTCGGCAAGTCTCGACAGGGCGAATTCTGGGGAATGGACGGACCTAGTCATTTAACCCAGAAACGGGCGCAGCTGAGTTGGTAATTTTTGCGTATCTGAACAATGAGTGAAATATGTATTTGCGCCGGTGAAGATGGAGCGGGTTTTGGCCGGAAGCTGTAAACTCAAGCAGCGACCGGGAGAGATCTGTTCCATCGGACGTTAAGGCAATAGTTCAACGTTGTTTGGATCACGTAATCAGAAGTTGTAAGTACGAAAAGCGATCAATATGATAACAGGGGGCGTGTTATGGATCACGGGCATTAGCGTGGGAGTAATATGAGGGGGGCCTAACTGGAAGTAGACGTAGGTTGTAACGTATTAAAACAGGGGCAGCCGTGGCCATTTCAATTCGACGGAACGTGCTCTCTGTATTAATATCGACCGAACTAAATGAAGATTGTGCCCACATTAGGGTGTGAATCAAAGATCAAGACGAAGGGTTGTCTACAAATTGAGTTTGTGGATTACAGAAACCCCAAAGTCGAGGGAGATCCTTTTTAGTGCGTGTTACTCTGGAGCATATTACGAGGCACGTCCGCCGTGATGACTGGTGGACAAATAGTACTTAATAAAGTTTCGGTTCAAAATACTGGTTGTAATCTAAACGTTAGGTAAAATTAAAGTGAACTATTGCACTTAATCTCGTTTTTAATAGACTCATAGAAGCTATTAAAAAATGTAAAAGTCGAATGTGAATTCTTAAATATGGCCGTGCGGGCTCGACAATGGCGTGTGTTCAGATTATGAATGGTGAATGAGTTGAATTAATAATAAGTGTGTATGGATGTTAGAGGTTAGGTGTGCCTGACATAACAAAAGGACTTATTGTTATATTGTACATTGAGTAATGAAATAAGGGATTAAATCTGTATACTGGCGCTTATGTTGAGATTAAAGTTGTTTTGGCGTTATAGGCTCGTGCTGGTCAAAGCGCGGGCTCGTCAAAGCTCGAGCGCGGCGAAGCCCGGGCGCGTCCGTGCTCGTCGAAGCTCGTGCTAGTCAAAGTGCGCTCTCGTTAAAACTCGTGCGCGCGTAGACAAGCGGCTAAGCTAGCTACATGCTATATAATCGAATGGAAGCGATGAGATTAGCTCGTTGTGGCTTGCTAGGGTTAGTCAATACTGTATGTTGTGAATGGGGTGATATTACAGTGCAACTGAATTGTCATTGATGTTGAATGCGTCGTGTGAATTGCAGTATTGGCCAATGTTAGTACAAATGTTGAATGTGTGGAGAATGGGTGGGCCGTGCGAGAGGTTCGCACATGCGCACTAGTAAGAAAGGGCTATATGTGTGGTGTGGAGAGTGGATGAGTAGAATGGATTGTGATGTGGTTAAAAGTACACTAGATGGCGCCAGAGTCAGACTGGGGGCGTCCGTCCTGCCTGCTGACGCAGGCTGGAGGAGATCCTCGGGAAGTCTCGCGATGCGCGGCCATTTTAGGTGGAGCGCCGTGGTAGCCATTTTAGACGGGGCAAGGGGTAATGATTGTAAGGGATTATTATTTTCAAAGCGATGTGGTTGGAACTGCGCTAGGGGGCGGTGGAGGCATATTTGGACTCCCGTCCTGAGCAGATACAGGAAGCGTTTAGCTGGTGCAGTTTATGTTGTGTGTGGCGGTATTACATTGGAAGTATGGTTAAAAATATGTCCCTTTTTCAGAACCCCCCCCCTATCTCTCCCTCTTCCTCTCTCTCTCTCTCTACACCCCCCTTGCCTCCCTCTCTTTCCCCCTCTCTCTCCCTCTCTCCCTAACCCCTCTCTCTCCCTCTCTCCCTCCTCTATCTCCCTCTCTCCATCTCTCTCCACACCCCCCCCCCTCTCTCTCCCTCTCTCTCCCCCTCTCTCTCTCCATCTCCCTCCACACCCCCCCCCTCCTCTCCCTCTCTCTCCCTCTCTCTCTCTTCTCTCTCTCTCCCTAACCCCCCTCTCCCTCTCTCTCCCTCTCTCCCTAACCTCTCTCTCTCCCTCTCTCCCTCCTCCCTCTCCCTCTCTCCACACCCCCCCTCCTCTCCCTCTCTCTCCCTCTCTCTCTCTTCTCTCTCTCTCCCTAACCCCCCTCTCCATCTCTCTCCCTCTCTCCCTAACCCCCCTCTCCCTCTCTCTCCCTCTCTCCCTAATCCCTCTCTCTCCCTCTCTCCCTCCTCTCTCTCCCTCTCTCCATCTCTCACCACACCCCCCCTCCTCTCCCTCTCTCTCTCTCTCTCTCTCTCTCTCTCTCTCTCTCTCTCTCTCTCTCTCTCTCTCTCTCTCTCTCTCTCTCTCTCCCTCTCCCTCTCCCTACCCCCTCCCCTCCCCTTACCTCCCTAGTCTCCCCTACATCTACCCCCTGGCCTTTCAGGCCTATACTAGTCTTGCCTATCTGGCGGGGCTCTCCCTAAACCGGCCCGGACTTACATGTTTCCCCCCTGGCCCTTTCCTCGCTTGACCTCTCGGTAGTTCCGTTACGCCCTCTCTCCTGCCCTTCAGGGGTTCCGGTGCGTCCTGCTTCTCTGTTTAAGTTTGGGTCCTCACTTCAGTAGGCTGTTGGCTGTGGGGTGTGTTGTTATAAAGTCATGTTGTTATTTGTGGGGATTGCAGGACATATTAGGACACGCGCCGGTGAAGGAGGAACGCGGAGGAGGACGGAACACTCAACATGGTTCCTGGTTTGAGTGAAAGTAGTAGGCGGGTGCTTTTGGGGTGTGCTGTAGCGATGGTTTGGTTGTGTATGTTGGCTAGCGTGATACTGTATGGTCCATTCCGACAGCCTGAGCTGCCAGAGGTGGTGGTAGTGGGTAAACGGTCGTTGCCAGACCATCACGGTAATCTTTTTTTAGGGATGGCAAAGGCAGTGGCGAAGATGGCTAATAGATCAGATTGCTATGTGTGCGGCCTGTCCCCACAAGCGGCCGACGCGGGCCTTCCTCTAATTGCGCACCCTATAACGAAGTGTCATGCCAGCGTGTTAAGGGATTTGCCTACCCCTGACCTGTGTGACGGGGTGGGGCAAGACAGGATTGAGAGGTATTTGGGACGGGGGTCAATGAAGAATAAAATGATAAAGTATGGAGAACTGTTAGACACTAGCCCCATTCCGATAGCATATGTGACCCCGACCAGTGCTATAGCCTACATGTCTATTTTTTCATTTTCCAGATTTTTCCAGATTGTGAAAGTACAGAATGTAAGCTTTCAAATGATGTGTCATACTTTGAAATCTGAGAATGTTATTATTGTGATGTGCTCATTTTAAATCTTGTAGCAGTCTTTTTTCCCCAGAGACCTAAGCAGAGAAAACAGCTCTTAAAGATTTGACACCTTTTGCCAGGATTCTGCTGGGCGTAAACAATACCTCCCAGCCACACCTCTCCCCTGAATAGTATTAACATAATTAAGTGCTGTGACAGCCATGCTGACAGATCAGATACAAAATCAAACATTTTCTATTGTAGTAGTAATATAACTACTAGTCTGAATAATGTATATTTCAGTTATTGAATTGAAAACCTTTATTTATGTATTCCAATATCTGTTTTATTGATTAATGATATATTTTGAAAGAATGCAGGTTATAGCTGTATAAAACAAATGTCTGTCCCATTGTACCAATCAATGGGATATATTGCATGTTGGCTATAATGATTTTATAAAAAAGAGAGAGATTAAATGCATGGCCATATATTTATACATTCATGTGACATCACAGCATATTCTTTGTATAGCCCAGTGTTTCCTGAAAACAGATATGTACAGTGTTCAGGTTATACATCTATCATTACACAATTACAACCAAAATAGGAAGAAATTATGTTGACCGCAGGGAATTTTAATGCATAGTTGGTAGAACTGGCCAGCGGAGTGATAGACACAAGCCTCATTATTATCATTATCATTATCTTTGTTACCACCTTTCATGTGACAACTGGATGAAAATCAGCAGACAATATCAAATCAATTCAAGAGGTTTATTAGTCACATACATACCAGGGCATACAGTGAAATGCGGGTGGTCATGCCCGCATCGATTGTGCAATAATACTAATAATAAAATACATAAACAGGTAATAAGAAGGCATAAGATGTGCATGATAAAAATAGACATGCTAATACAGTTTCAACTCTGTCATTATGCTATACTACAATAATCTAAACTATACAAGAACCACATCGGTTCTTTCCTTTAAAGTGACCTTTCCATTTAGTTTAAAGTGAATTTTTTTTTTATTCATTGCATACATACCAGGGCATACAGTGAAATGCGGTTGGCCATGCCCGCTACGATTGTGCAATAAAACAATAGTAATAAAAATATAATGTACATGTATGATGTACCGGTACACAACAATACAATTCTTCTATGTCCCTATGCTATACTAGTACTACTGTGAGGTTTCTCTCCTTGCCTTCTCACTCGTTCTGTTCCTTTAACCACCCTCGCTTTGTTTTCATTCATTTTTTCTGTCAAGTATTTCAATTCCCTCGTTCACACGTTTCTCCCCGCTGACGTCATCTGAGACGTCGCTGATTGGTTCCCTCACTTCCCCACGCTTTTCAATCACATTCCCCAGCTGTCACTGCCTTTCAATCAATCGATCCCTCATTATTTATACCCCGTTTTCCCCACCCTAAGTTGTTGGTTCGTCTTGATTTGTCGCTGGATGTTTTTCCCCGTTGCTTCTGTTTCACTGTGCTATTCTCCAGGAATTCCTAGAAGCCTTCGCTTGGATACCTGCTCCGTGGCGCGCGCTCGCCTCCACTGTTGTTCCTGTTCCTTTACGCAGCTCGTCTGGGTGAGTTTTTCTAGATTGACTGTCTTGACCTATTTCCGATTTTCGTGTGTAAACCTTTACACTGAAGTCTACCACCTTTTTGTCAGACAGTCACTCACCCAGCCATTATCGTTTTTGCTCTTTCCTTTTTGGAATAATATTTTGGGGATCTTCCAACTCCCACTGTGTATTGACACGAAGATATTATTTCACATTTGGACTGTGTTTGGATTTTTGCTCACTGTGTATTTACACGAAGATATTGTTTCACATTTGGACTGTGTTTGGATTTTTGCTCACTGTGTGTTTACACGAAGATAGTATTTCACATTTGGACGGTGTTTGGATTTTTGCTCACTGTGTGTTTACATGAAGATATTCACTTGGGCTGTTTTTGGAATATTGCACATCACTGTGTTGTTTAACACGAAGAATATAACACCCTGTCCTCCAGCTCGTTTCAAGTCTGCTCTGTCACTGACCCGTTCCCTCTCTCCCTCTCTCGGTCTTGCACAACATCTGAGAGGTCCGCCGTGAGAGTCTGCAGAGCGGTACAGAGGTCTGCTCCTGCTTCCCAAGACTACCCTTCCGGGAGAAGCTGCAGAGCAGCAGAACTTTGCCCCTTGTTCATTGTACCTGTTCTTGTTGACCTGCTTTCCCTGTTTCACTTATTCCTATTATCAAATAAACAAGCCCTCGTATTTGGCAACTCTGAATCCAACTCTCTTGTGTCGTTAGCGTTTGGGGTCGGTGTCAAACCATAACAACTACTATACTATCAAGTTAAGTCAAGAATGCAATAATAAGAATCCAATAGGATGAGAATGCGACATTGTGCAATAATACAAGTAATAAGAACAAGTAATAAGAATAAGACATATCAGGTATATGTACATGAGTTTTACAAAAGCTTTTACTCTACAAGAACCACTCCTGTTCTTGTTTAATTTTTTTAAAGTGACCTTACATTGTGAGCGTGTGCAGCATGAGTGTGTGTGTGTGTTCATGTTAAAGTGACTGCTAGTACAGTGTGTGTGTGTGTGTGTGTGTGTGCTCTACATCCATGTGTCTAACATCGTACAGTCTTCTTGTTCTGAGGTGCTCTAGATGTTGGGAGTGGGCATGTAATGTCTTTTGCGTCATCAGAACAGTATTGTCTTATCTCCTTATAAAGATATTCCTGTCGGTCATTGTCTAGACCAGGTGGGGGGAGGACAGGAAAACCAGAGATGGTTGGGTAGCGTTTTGGGTCTTTCAACAGCTGAAACGTGAATGGCTCTGTATCGTCACAGTGTAATTTCGCCGTCACCATGCCAGGACTGTTGGCATCGAAGCTGAAGTGCTGGTATTTCTTTATTTGTGGGAATCTTTTGAAGAAGCCTCCGAGATGTTGCTGCCAGTCGTAGCTTGGAACATACACTGTGCCATCTTCGCGACCGACAAGTTGGGGGATATTGACTCCTTTCACTGCAGAGCTTTTCCTGACGATGTCTGCGATGCCTGCCAGGGTGTCGACCGCAGTCTTCCTGTATACCTGCTTTATCAAACCAAAGCACCAGTCGGGGCCAAATTTAGTGTGGCCTGCAATTAGGAAGTGGAGAGCAAGCTGCAGGTGAAGTTTGTGAATAGTACGCCACGCAAAATACCACAAGACATAATTGTTTTTATTTTGCCCGGAGCAATTGTCGCAGTGCAGGTCCACTGATTTTTCTCCAACTCCATAGTTGGTGAAGAAATGATCCACATAGCTGATAATGGCATTGCTGCCTTTACCAGTTGACATCCCTTCATCAATTAGGTAATTCACTTGCTTCGTCAGCCCTTCACAGTGGACACCGAACAGGCCACATTTGCGCGGTGTTTGAAAAAAGATGGGACCCACTTGAAAAGGGTGAGATGGAAAATGAACCTGACAGAGAAAGAAGAAAAAGAAAAAAGGACATTGAAATAAGGGACATTGAAATAAAGGAACAGGGGAGGAAATTAGGCCACTTTACTAGCCAAATGCAAGTATTTTTTATGTTTGGCGAGTGATTCATGAAAAAATACTGCTAAAACTATAAGGAACTATTTTTACATTAAAACTGAATAAACTATACTAACAATAATAAACCGTATTTGTATAGCACCTTCATTCCAAGAATTGCAGCTCAAAGTGCTTCTCTCTCTCTCTATTCTCCTCTCTTTTCTTATTCTCTCCTCTCTTCTCCTATTTTCTCTCTCCTCTCTCCTCCCACTCTCATCTCATCTAAATACACTCCAAATACAACTCAAACGTTCCTGTAAGTTTTCCTTTAACAACAAAAAGCAACATTATATTGGATATTCACCTGCTGTGCGTAATCAAAGCTGTAGTGCATCGTGATATCTCTGCTGGCAGGTGGGGAGGGGCCTAGCAACAGATCCCTAGAGCTTCGTGAGAGACGATTCAGAGTGTCTCAAGGAGCCATTTTTAAACACAATTTAAACACAATTAGAGTTATTATATATGTTCGCTGTTATACTAAATATGTTCTTCAACCCTCGAACTGTAAGTATATATATAATAAAAAAAAAAAACGGAAATAAAAAAATAAATAAAAAAAAAAATTCGTTCTCCTCTCGTCAGGAACCTGGGTCGCCGAGTTGTAGGCGCGCACGCTGGGCGGAGTCACATATAGGTCGGCTGGGTTTGAAAAGTGCGTGGAGGGTAAATCGAATGCTAAAATCGTGGGGTATTTGGACGGCTGCTTGGGAGAAAGTGGGGTCTGGGGCAAGGATTCAGAGGCGCCGGCCCCGACTGGGGCGTTTTGGATTTGTGGTGAGTTTGCGTATGCCTCGTTGCCAATTGACTGGAGGGGAAAATGTGCGTTGGGTTACTTAGTACCGGCTATGAGGGTGTCTGATGTTTTGCCAGCGTTTCCCAAGACAAGGAGGAGAAGGGATGCAGACAATTTTTTCAGGGTGGCGTTTCCCTGGTATGGGGCATATGCAAACATGGGGGAACTGGATCATTTGGCTAAATTATTTGAAGATATGGCGTCCACAACAGCGAAGGGCTTGGGCCTGGAGGCTCAGGAGTTACGGTCCTTACGACTGATGGAGCTGCAGACGAGAGCAGCTATGGACTTCCTATTGGCGAAGTCGGGGGGCACGTGTGCATTGATTGGTCAGGAATGCTGCACATTCATACCAGCCAATGATGAAGGGGGTTTGCCAGCCATAATTGAGCATTTGAAGAACATTACTAGGGATATGCAGGACCCTCGGGAGGACTCGTGGGATGTCTGGGGTCATGGACAACTGGGCTATGTGGGGTGGTCTGTTGTTAAGTATCTGCTTTTTGCTGTGGTGATGTTTGCAGTTATAGTTGTCTGTGTGACTGTGATCAGAGTGTGTGTTATGTATATGTTCAGGACTCTCTGCATGGCTGGTTCTGCGAGTGAGAGGTCACACTGCTCGGCTGCGCCTGCGTTTGCTATGATGATAGTGAGGGATGGCGCGGAGGGGGGCCGGGTGGGTGTGGGTGTGCCATTGATGCCAAGATACCCGGCGTACACGCTGGCGGCTGTTCTCTGATCTGGGTGGTGGACATTCTGGGTTGGGGGAGGGCCAGGGCGTGCGAGAGGGTGTGGGGTGGGGGACGTGCCTGAACGAGGGTACATTACCGTTGGTTGTGTGGATGTGTATGCAATTTTGCTTTTCCCATAATAGGTACATGAGTGATGACTGTATTATGTGGAGCTGAGTACCCAGAGTTCGGTGTTGGGTCCGGTCGGTTATGCATGGCCGTCCGGCAGGGCACTGGATTCTGGGGATGATAGCTTGAGTGATGGGATAAGATGCTTGGATGCTGACTGCTTTGTACCTGTGGTGGGGTGTGTTCTGACCGCTGTGGAGGGTCGGTTATGGACTCTTCAGAAAACAGGGGCCGACACCTCACGGCGTGCAGGGCGCCGTGTCCGATGCATTCTTTAGATTATCTCTGGTGGGCACGAGTCTGGGTGACGAGTGTCCCCTGGGGGATTGGTACTGAATAATGGAAAGAATATGAAAGAATGGATGTAATGATACTAATCAAGATGTTTTTGTTTTCCGAGGGATATCAGAATTGGAGTGGATTCAAGCAGAAATAGTGGAGAGCCGAAATTCGACAAAAATAGGAACCCAGTGTGTTGACGGAGATCGAACGGGAAGAAAATCAGGGAGTAGAAACTGGCGATATCACACACATGTATCAATTACAAATGTCTCATTTTTAAGAGTGTATGAAGGAAGTAAAAAGATACTCATACAGTGAATGAAAAGAACCTCTCAGAAATTTGATTATATAGACAGAGTAAAGTACAAGTCCAGTTGATAAAGTTCAAGTTCTTTAATAGTTGTCATACAGAAGTACAGAATACTTTCATACAAAATGCTTCTTACTGTTACGCTCCAGAGACTGTGCTAGACAAGATAGTATCAAATAACATAATAACATAATATAGCATGAATTTAGAAGAAGAAAATGAGGTCACAGTGTTCGGTATAGACATATGTACAATGTTCTGAGTTACCATATAATATACAATACACAATACTATGCAGTGTACTAATGTACAGTACTATCTAGTGCAAAGCAGAAATGGGATGAGGTACAATTTTAGGTACAATTTACAGTAAGGTGTACGAGTTGTAGTGCAATCCTTCATCCATAAATATAAAGTGTGGGGAGTGGGTGCTACAGTGTGTTTGTTTAAAGTGGGTGTGTGCTATAAGTGTGTGGAGTGGGTGCTACAGTGTGTTTGTTTAAAGTGAGTGTGTGCGTGTGGATGTGTGTGCTATGTGCGTTTGGTGGTTGTTGTTGTGTAGTGTTCATTCATTGTTCGTTTAGCAGCCTGATGGCCTGGGGATAGAAGCTTCTTCTGAGTCTTTCTGTGCTCGCCTTGAGACTCCTGTATCGCTTGCCTGACCGCAGCAGTTCAAAGAGGCAGTTGTTCGGGTGACTGGAGTCTTTAATGATTCTCTTAGCCTTGCCCTTGCAACGCTTGTAGTAAATGTTCTGGAGGGTGGGGAGCCCCCCTCCAATTGTGCGTTCGGCTGAACGTGTCACTCTTTGTAGTCTGCTTTGGTCTTGTGCAGTGCTATTCCCAAACCAGGAGGTGATGTTGCCGGTCAAGATGCTCTCTATTGTACATGAGTAGAAGTTCTTAAGGATCTTCTGGCTGACTTGGAACTTCCTTAGGCGCCTGAGGAAGTAGAGGCGTTGTCGTGCCTTCTTCACAACACTGTTAATGTGTGTGGTCCATGTCAAGTCCTCGGATATGTAGGCTCCGAGGTACTTAAAGCTGTTGACTCTCTCAACCGGTGCCCCGTCGATGCTGAGGGGGCTGTAGTCCTTGACCCCCGACCTCCTGAAGTCCACAATCATCTCCTTTGTTTTGCTGACGTTCAGGGAGAGGCTGTTTTCCTGGCACCATCCCGCCAGGACCTTGACCTCTTCCAGGTAGGCCCTCTCGTCGTTGGCAGAGATCAGGCCCACCACCACTGTGTCGTCAGCAAATTTGACGATTGTATTGCTACTCCGCTGAGCCACACAGTCGTGTGTGTACAGGGAGTAGAGGAGGGGACTCAGAACACAGCCCTGGGGGGCCCCTATGTTGAGGGTGATGGATGAGGAGGTGCAGTTGCCTGCTCTCACCACCTGGGGTCTGCCAGTCAGGAAGTCCAAGACCCACTGGCAGAGGTCATAGCCCAAGCCCAGGTCCCTGAGCTTGGCTATGAGTATGGAGGGGACTATGGTATTGAATGCCGAGCTGTAGTCGATGAATAGCATTCTCACATAGTTCCCCTGCCTCTTGTCCAGGTGTGATGCTGCTGTGTGCAGCACATGGGATATGGCGTCCTCCGTGGACCTGTTGGGGCGGTATGCAAATTGCAGGGGGTCCATGTTGATGGGGAGGGAGGAGCAGATGTAGCCCTTTACTAGCTTCTCAAAGCACTTCATGGCTATGGAGGTGAGAGCTACAGGGCGGTAGTCGTTGAGGCAAGCAGGCTTGGATTTTTTGGGTACAGGGATAATAGTGGACTTCTTCAGGCAGGTGGGGATGACAGCCTGTTCTAAGGACAGGTTAAATATGTCAGTGAATACTGGGGCCAGTTGGTCGGCACAGACTTTTAGGACGCGGCCGGGGATGCCGTCTGGACCTGCTGCCTTCCTGATATTCACTTTTTTAAAGGTCCGCCTCACCTCATGCTCTGTTACCCTGAACACTGCGCCTCCATCAGCAGCCGACCCCCCCCCCCCATTGCCGAGGCTTGTGAGCTGGTGTTGTTATTACCAGCATCAAACCTCGCATAGAAGGTATTGAGGTCATTTGCTAAGGAGATGTCACTGTTCAGTTTGAGGGAGGCGCCTTTGTAGTCTGTCATCGTTTTGAGCCCCTGCCACATAGCTCTAGAGTCAGCTTGTTCAAACTGGAGTTCAATTTTATCCCTGTAGCGTCGTTTGGCCTCTGACACTGTCCTCCTTACGTTGTATCGCGCCACCTTGTGGTCATTCATGTTGCCTGCCTCTAGGCCGTCGTTGTATGCTTTGGTGCGCTCTCTCAGAGCTTCACGGACGGATTTGTCTACCCAGGGTTTTTGATTTGGGTAAACTTTCATTTTGGTAGTGGGGATTGTTTCTTTCACCCTAGTACAAACATAGTCCAGCACTGTCTCCGTGTAGACATTAATGTTATCTGTGTCGCGGAACACATTCCAGTCTGTGTGGTGAAACACTGACCGGATCGTCTCCTCTGACGTCACATCCCATTTCTGCACCTCTCGCGAGACTACGGGAGTACTTTTAATTCTCTGTCTGTACTTTGGTGAAAGAAAGATGGACGCGTGATCTGACTTACCAAAGCCACTATCAGAATGAGCCTTGTAGCCACCTTTAAATTGCGTGTAACAGTGATCTAGGATGTTACCGCCTCTGGTGTTGCAAGTCACATGCTGATAGAAGTCAGGCAATACCTTTCTCAGATTGGCGCTATTGAAATCTCCCAGAACTAAAATGGCGGCGTTAACATTCGCCACTTGGATTCTATTTACCTCGTCGTGTAGTCTGGAGAGCGCAACCTTGTTGCTGGCTTGCGGTGGAATATACACTCCGACCAGGACGATCGCCGTTAACTCCCTCGGGAGGAAGAAAGGACGACACTTGATGGTTATATATTCCAGTTCTGGGGAGCAGTGGTTGGATAATTCCTTCACGTTAGTTGGATCGCTCCAATTTTTGTTAAACATGAAGGCAATACCTCCTCCACGTTGTTTACCGGACTCTGCTGATGTCCGATCCTTGCGATGGATAAAGAAGTGA
This sequence comes from Notolepis coatsorum, assembly GCF_963971535.1. Lineage (NCBI taxonomy): Eukaryota > Metazoa > Chordata > Actinopteri > Aulopiformes > Paralepididae > Notolepis > Notolepis coatsorum. The sequence goes on along the minus strand of NC_140177.1, from coordinate 48,486,253 downwards.
TCAGCCGGTTGAATTGCGTGGTCTGGGACGTCCGGCGTCAACCACGTCTCGGTGAAGCAGAGGACGTTGCAGTCCCTAACGTCTCTTTGATATTGAATCCTTGCTCGGATGTCATCCAGTTTATTGTCAATTGATTGTACATTGGCTAGCAATATACTGGGCAGTGGTGTACGGTGGCGTCTGGATCTCAGCCTGTTACGGATCCCAGCCCTCTTCCCTCGCCGTCTGGTTCCTCTGTTCCTGGGGTCTAGGAACAAAGGATCTGGTCCTGATCTCCGGAGAATTTCTTCAGGCCATTGATGCGGTTCGGAAAGCTGATCCAGTGAGTAATCCAGTTGGTAAGTTTCCCGTAATCCAATGTCTATGAGTGACTGACGGTCATATACATTAAATGCACCAACAGTTGGTACGAACAAAACTCTAAAAACTATAAATATTAACAAAAGTAAACACAGTCTCGACGGAGCGAACAGAGAGGCAGCCGGTCGGAGCAGCGCCATCGTCAAGAACTGTTGTCATTGTGTGCTCTGATCTCCAGCAGTTCGATTGGACACGCGGAACACCACAAATCAGGTAAGAATAGGAATTTCAGGTGGAAAAAGGGACAGAAGAGAATAGGAAGGGCCTACAGTGCCACTATTGGTTGTCCGAGTAGGAGTCAGTCACAAAGAGCATAGACACCTACATTTAGACAGGGATTACAGAAAATACTTTTCTGCCTGTTGCCATTGTTACAAGATCAAAAAGGAAAGGGAAACTCTAGAAAAATGGGAAAAAAGAGCGCATATAGGAAAATGAAAGCCGCAACCCAATCAGATAAGTCGACCCTAATTGGTTGGATGGAAGAAAGTCCAGTACAGATTATTGCCAACGAACACGACCACACAAAAGGTAACAAATATTATTTGAAAAAAGCAGCTTATGTATCGAACAAATGGAGTGAAAGATGGAAACATCTTGTGAACCGTTGGCCTATCGAAGGTTCTTTTGATTTGGAGCTAATAGCTGTCATAAGAATGCTAATCAGTACATATAAATACCACGGGACAGAAGAGGAAAGGGCAAAGAAATTTTGCAAGAAACTACTATGATAGAAGCTTATGCACGGGAGGCCGAGAGGAGAAATAGTGACAGGAAGGGCATTGCAAATGTCAATGATGCGGCCAAACCAGGAGAGGAGGTAGTCCCGGTCACCATAACTCCCCTGGCCCCTAACACAACACCTGTCATCGCCCAAAGTGCAGTTCAGGTAGCCTCACTCACCCCAGCATCCCATCTTATCGCTCAACAGGAAAGAATTGAGGGAGCTTTAGCACCCCCACCATATGCCAGTAGGAATGGGGAATGAGTGTACCCTATCCTACCTATATTAGAAATGAGCAGCCCTTATCAGTTGACAGACGATCGGGGGAAGGTAGAGACGGGACAAGCAAGAACATCAATTCACCTGACATCTAGGCCACAAGACAGTCCACCCCAGGCTCGTTCAGAAAGGGGATATGCGTCCTCACAACGTCAAGAGGAAAAGACTGAATATTTGTCAGAGCGAGCCAAGCTGATCCAATTGGCTGAAGTGGAAGGACAATGCAAATATGAGGCACTGGTAAAGCGTAAAGAGTGGGAAAAGATAAAGGCAAGACACGGCCCCACCCCAGACTCGTCTGACCGCCAGAGCGAGTATCAAAGAGATCGCCCCCCCCCACGTGAGTCCAGCAGGTATGAAAAAAGAGACAGTTCCCCGATTGGTCTCACGAGATCAGAGTGGGCGCGGGCAACGAAACACGAAACATCCACGAGAGGTATGACACCAACAGTAACGGGAAGTCAAGAGGGAAAATCCAAACCAGCACTAAGAGGTAAGGAATCTGATGTAATCACCTTCTCCTCACAGGGTGCTGAACTTGACGAGAAGATGGTAAAGATAAAGGACGGTCTGATAGGAATAGACCAGGAGCTCGTGGTATTGGACAAGGACCATGCTGAAATAGTAGGGCGGATGACGGACCACGACACTACAGACGATCAAGGGGCGGCGGAGTATAAAGAGATCATCGAGATGCGGGAAACCATTGAGGAAAAACGAAACGCCCTGCGAGGCAAAAAAGCAGAGCAGAAAAAGGCCCTCGAGACGGTAGAAGATGCCGTGAGGGATAGAATAGCGACCAGATCACAGACGAGAAGTCAGCAACCTCACACCCATGCCCCCGTCAAAATAGCTCCCGTAATAGTAAGAGGACAGGAATTGGAATATCACCCCTGGAAGGGGTCCGACATTGCTTGCCAAACTGGAGGAACTGATGATCGGACAAGAACTGGCGATGGGGGATGTAAAGAAAATATTGACAACCATGATGGGAATAGGAGGCATGGAAAAAATACTGGAGAAGGCTGCCATGGGAGACCATGTGGGGACTGGAGCACATGATGCGGACCTGTTCGCACGGTACAGGGGAGTACTGTGGCTGGCCCTCCGAGAAACCTATCCGACCAAGATGCACCCAGACCAAATCCACATTGGTACCCTGGGGGACGCCCACCCTAGGCTGTACGTACAACAAGCCTATGCCGCCTGGAAGAATACAACTGGTCGAGATGTAGAACTTGACCCCCTGCATGAAGCCACGAAAAAGAGCAAAGATTGAAAACGGCCTCCCCATGGAGGTGAGGCAAAAACTGGCCGAGGTGGTGTCTCTGTCAAGTATGGCCCTGAACTTTTATATCGATAATGTGGCCCATCAAGTTGATCTATATCGGAAAAGGGAGCAAAACAAACAGGATAAGGATATGGACCAACACCGAAGGATCCTGTATCAACAGCCAACCGATGCAGGGAAGATAGTGGAATATCTCCAAGCCTTAGTCCAGGTCCCACAACCAAGAGGTGAGACGGGCTCCAACGGGGAACCACATGAACAGAGACAGGCTCAGTCGGGGACACAGGGGGGTCCTGCGCCGGAACAACAACAAAACCCAAAAGGAGCACCCTGGCAGTCACGGGGACAAGGTGGAGGCAGGAGAGGGGGCGCGAATGGAAACAAAGCTCGGCAGATTGAGTGCTGGAGGTGCGGGGAGCTCGGACATATTTCACAGGAATGTGAGCATGGCTATCAATCCAGAGGGGGAGGCCCTCGAGGGGGGAACAGGAGAGGAAATTGGCGAGGCCAAGGCCCACCCCGAGGTCAATACCCTAGTGAGAACAATGGCCCGGTGAATCCATCAAGAGGGCCAGATGAATCACTCTGAAGAGGCCAAGAGAGTCCAATGGGGAGGTGTCAGCTGTCAGTGTCGTCTTTAAGGGAGGAGCCTATTGTGTGCGTAGCGGTGAATGACAAATCTGTCGATATGATGGCAGACACCGGTGCGGCCTATACGGTAGTGCAACCCCAAGACGCGACGCACCTAACCATGTCCGGTCGATACGTACGGACAATTGGATTTGAGGGATTAAAACAGCTGACACCGGTGACCGATCCTGTGACTCTGAGATATCGAGGCAGGGAAGCGACTCTTCCTGTGCTGGTCTCGGAAAGCACACCCATTAACTTACTTGGCCGAGATGGGCTGGGGTTACTGGGGATGGACATTAAATGTACTGCGGAGGGTTGCGTGATAAATGAACGAGAAGACCATTACTATCAGATGGTACAAAGAATCGACAGCCGACCACCGGAAATCTATTGTCTAGGGGGACTGGACCAAGAGTTGCTTGGTCCAGCCTTGCAATGGGAGACATTTATCACTGCCAACATGCCTGACGCAAGTGATCCAAAGACACCATATCATTGCACTCTGCAATACCATAAAGATGCAGACTCGTCACAGGCTAAGGAGTGGCTGAGTGTGCAACCAGACAAAGTACAGCTTAATGCTACCAATATCATATTGGGGCCGCAAGGAGCAGCGCTACGTATTGCACGGAGCGACTATCTGCATAAAGAACACGAGATTGCGGACAGTGTTCCCCATGTGACTTTATAGGTAGCCAGCTTGTGCGATCAGCAGCACATTGGCGAAATGATGAAAAAAGCGGAAGGGATTAAATTTGAACAGATGAAAGAAAACAAACTGATCTGGATAAGCCCCGACAAAAGGTTTATTAAGATCATGGTCCAAGGCACAGGGATGGGTCGCCCCCAAACTGTGCAACTATCCCAAGAGGCAATGGGAGAAGTCCCTAACGCATTAAGCCTCCAGGAGGACATGATGAAGGCGGTGCCAGAGAAGCTGTGGTCAAAAAACAGCACTGACATTGGATTAATCAAGTCCGCTCAACCTGTGAGGGTGGAGCTTAGACCTGGGGCCACCCTGCCTTGGAAAAATCAGTATCCATTGAAGGAGAAAGCGGTGGCTGGAATCGAGCCACAAATCAAAGGACTTTTGACAGCGGGAGTCCTACAGAAAACAACTACTCCCCGGAGCAACACGCCGTTGCTACCCGTGGAGAAACCTGATACCTCGTACCGGTTGATACACGATTTGAGAGCTGTCAACAAGGTTTTTTGCTTGACTATCCCACGGATGTCCCCGACCCCCATGTGCTATTGACATTTATCCCATCGAAAGCTGAATACTTTACGGTTATAGATTTGTGTAGTGCATATTTTAGTGTGCCCTTGAGCAAGGAGTGCCAGAATTTTTTTGGTTTTACCTATAAAAATGAGCATTATGAGTATACTAGAATCCCTCAGGGACTAAAGCATTCGCCACACATATTTAACAAAATCCTAAGGGAGGATTTAGATGGGTTGGATACAATATTGACCTCTAGGGTCATTCAGTACATGGATGATCTGATACTGTGCGCGGACGATCAGACAACATGTCATCGCGACTCCGTAAAACTGTTGCAGCTGTTGGCAGAAAAAGGCCACAAAGTGTCGTTGAAAAAATTGCAATATTGTAAACCTAAAGTGATCTATTTAGGACAAACAATTTCACAGGGCCATCGGGCTATTTCGGAAGAACATTTGCTGGCCATTAAAACGGCTCCCAAACCTGTGACGGTAAGACAAATGATGGGATTTCTGGGTATCACAGGGTACAGTTCTCCATGGGTCGAAAACTATACGGAAATAGTGAAACCATTAAGAGACATGATGAAAGATGCGGGCGTTGATAAGCTGAGTAGTAAAATGGTGTGGACTGAGGATGGCTTACGGGCGTTTGAAACAATCAAGTCCAGACTGTTAGAAGCGCGGGCCCTGGCTTTGCCTAACTATACCAAGAAATTCATACTCTACGTCTCTTCCTCTCCAGATCAGAAGCAGGCGTGCGCAGTGTTGACCCAGGACACCGGGGTGGGGGCGCGACCACAGCCAATGGCGTACTACTCAATTGCCTACTCGGAAGTAGAGATGGGGATGGCTCCATGCTGCCGAGAAATGGCTGGAGTCTATACGATGTACGAGAAAGCCGCAAGTATCATGATGGGATATCCAGTGGATATCATGGTGAGGCATGTCTTAAAGAGTCTGTTGGAGTCCGGTAAATATGCACTAACGATGCCTCGCATTAGACATTATTACAGGCTTTTGGAACAGGAAGATGTGACGCTGGTCAGGTGTTCCATAACGAACCCGGCAGCAGACATCCCTACGCCTGAGGATGGAGAACCACACGACTGTGTGGCCGAAGCCGAGAGGTACTCTAAACTCAGAGCAGACTTGCAGGCTTTTCCATTTAGCAGTCCAGATCTGGAACTATGGACTGACGGCTCTTGTTATCGAGTTGGCGAGGGACTAAAAGCAGGCTACTCCGTGATAAGGTCACAGGGCCAAGAGTTTGTGGTAGAAAAGGCCGAAGCGTTATCACAACCCTGCTCAGCCCAGCTAGCAGAATTGGTCGCACTGACGGAAGCATGTAACATGGCAGAGGGCAGAACTGTAAATATTCATACCGACTCGGCCTATGCACATGGAATAGCGTTTTTATTTGGCACAGTGTGGAAAGGGAGAGGATTCAAGAAAGCCGATGGAAGCGCCATAAAACATTGTAGTCAGATTAAACGTTTGTTAGAAGCAATTATGAAACCAAAGCAGATTGCAATAATCAAGTGTGCTGCTCATCAGTCAGACGAGTCCAAAATAACTCGAGGAAACAATAGAGCAGATGAAGCTGCCAAGGAAGTGACGGGTGCTGACAGGGCAGGTAAGGTTTTGGTTATCACACACGAGGTTGAGTTAGAGGACAAGATAACTTACAAGGATGTTTTGACTTTCCAGGAGGAGGCTAGTCAGGTAGAACGGAACCTCTGGATAACCAGGGGGGCTTGTCAGGATGATTTAGGTTTGTGGCGCAACCACGGTGGATTTGTGGTGGCTCCTGCTGGCCTGGTCGGACTGCTGATCCACACGGCGCATGACTTCTGCCATGCTCATCGGGGAGAGGTAAGGAGAAAAATCAGAGAATATGGCTTTTGGGCGCCAGATTTAAACAGTCAAATTGATCATGTGATACAGAGATGTACGGTATGTTTGAAAAATAATATACGTAAGGGGATTAGTGTGTCACCAGGACATATCCCCACGCCCAATGGCCCAATGCGAGACCTTGTAATTGATTACATTGACATGATTAAACCAATTAATCAGAAGAGATATATTCTTGTCGTTGTCTGTCGTTTTTCAAGGTGGGTGGAGGCGTGCGCCACCCGGCACAAGGATGCAGCATCGGTGGCCAAGTTCTTATGCCAAGAGGTGTGTCCGAGGTTTGGGCTAATGGACAGAATCAGTTCGGACAATGGAAAAGAATTTGTCGACAAAACTGTACGTTTAATACTCCAACATTTAGGCGTAAAACAGCGATTGGGGGCCGTTTATCATCCGCAGAGCCAGGGGATGGTGGAACGCATGAACGGGACACTAAAAAACAAATTGGTTAAGATCTGTCAACACACAGGTTTGAATTGGCTAAACGCTCTCCCTTTAGCCTTGATGGCGTGTCGGTCGAGCGAAATTCGCGGTCTGCGTTTGACACCGCACAAAATGATGTTAGGTCGTTGCATGGTAGTACCAGGCTTGCGAGCGACAGGCAAAGGTCCAAGTTTGGACATCCTGGACAATGATATGCGCGAGTACGTGAAATACATGTCAAATATCCACAAAAATATTCTGGATCATGTCTCCAGTAGACAGGAGCATGAAACCGGGGAGGAGGTGAATAGGCCGACTACACCTCAAATCATACCGGGCGACTACGTTTATGTTATGTAAGTATTTAGGCGTAAATGGTTTGGCACGCGACGGGAAGGGCCATACAAAGTCGTCCGAGCCACCGAAAGGGCTTTACAGGTTCAAGGGTCACCGATGTGGTTCCATATGTCGCATTGTGTAAAATCAATAGATACTGGCCAAGAATGGGAATCTGAACCACGGGCCCTTGAGCATGAAACCGGGGCGGCGCAACCGCTAAACGAAGGCGAAGCGGCGGACGATGAAACCGGCGGGGGGCAACCCCTAAACGAAGGGGAAGATGCGAATGATTATGGGGAGCCAGACAGAGGGCAACACGATTGGCCACCGGTAGGGGATGAGGGATTCCTACAGGAGCCAGGCAGAGGAGAGGATTATGAATTGGAACATAATAATTTCTCCTCTGTGGACTTGGATGGTGTACCAGAAGGACCGGAGGGACCCGTGCTTAGCACAAGCCCGGAAAGAGATACTCGACCGCAACGAGTCATTAAGAAACCTCAAAGGTACACATAGGCAAAGTGAGGGAAAGCTAAATGATAGGCCATGGAGAGAGCGTGTATATATTTTTTGATTTTTGATTATTGAGCTCTCTCCGTTTGTAGAAATGTTTAATGTTAATGCAATGCAATAATCTTTTCTTTCAGAGTTAGCCGCACAAAACAGACATGTTTGGTTAAAGACACATAAGTATAGTCAAAAACCTGGTAATTGGTCCGATGTCCTTTTTGTATAAAGGGACGGACCTAGACGGATGTGAACTTGGAATAACTGATAAATTGTGTAATCTTCAAATAACTGGTAATTGTTAAACGGTGTGAGTGAACTTAGAATTGTGTAAACTTCAACTAACTGATAGTCGTTAATTGTGTGAGTGAGCTAACGTGGGTGTTGAAAGAAATTGACACTAACAAATATGAACAATGAGTTAGAAGGATGCTGGAAATATTTGGTTTTTATGTGATTTGGCTAAACAGTTAAAAGGTTAAGGTATTTGTACAATGTATGAACAGTTTGATTGAGAAAATACTAACAAGAATATTGGGGATTAAGAATCCCCAAACCGGGGAAACTGTGGTAGTTTTCACAAGCAAAATGTATTTACATGTACAAGGAGCAGGCGTTTGGCAGACATTATTGGTAAGGCACTGCATCATACATTACTAGCTCACAGAGATCGCTGCCAGTCTCCTGCAGAGGGGGAGGGTTGGTGATATAAAAGCTGAGTTAGCACATAGGCTGAATACTTTATCTACACTCTTACACAACAGACTACTGGCTCACTTCCTCAGGCCAAAACTCAGAGACAATAGTGGCTTGTTGACCATAAACACTGACACAACAGACTTCCTCAGGCCGAAACTCAGAGACAATAGTGGCTTGTTGACCATAAACACTGACACAATATACTGGCCCGCATACCCCCCTCTTCCCTGATAATTACTTCCCGCAATAGAAACTGCCAAAAGGCAGCTGTTAGGTACAGTTTGGTCCGCCGACGAGCCCAGGCCTTAAAAGGAGTTCCGGGACATGTTTAGTCCAAAATAACAGTCACCTAGTTCAACCAATCAAACGTGGCAACACGGGCTCTCCAATCGGAAGCCTCTGGCTCATAGAAAGACCCGCCCTCATGACGTAAAGTCTGGCGGGAGGAGTTTAGTCTTTAAAGTACGTGGTTCAGAGTAAGATATTCAGAACCCCACAAACAACATGGAGCGAGCAACATCCATTCTACATTCTCCCCCTACTGGCCGGAGGACCGCGGCGACGCATTGAGACGACTTCCATCTACCATCGAAGAAGAAGCCGAGACGAGATTGATGCTTATAGATACATGCTTTTTAGGTATTGAACTTTAGACTGAATTTTACTGTCCTTCGGCATAGCGACTGCTTCCAGTAGAATTCATTGCACTGTTCTTTCAAATCTTTGATTTGTAATTGTTTTTTGAATCCCATTAAAAACCGGATTCTTTACATAACTCTTCTCGAGACTCTTTTCTTCAAACGCCGCCTCTTTGTTGACGTCGTGTAAAACCATTTCCTGGTTTTTTAAAGTACCACAGGGCTTGTAAGATTTACACACAACGCAGAGCAGCTTAGGGATTAGGTTCTGATTATATCAGAACAAGCATAGCCCAGTAGGTGACTTCAATTCCCCTCCTTCAGCCAATTTGTAAAGTTTCTGACAAGAGAAGCGAATATTGCCTGCAACCCTGTTACATCACTACAGTCACTGAAACAAGGTGAGACTGAAAAACCAAAATGCCCAAGATATCAAAGCTTTGAAGCAAAGGCACTGACCACATGTTCCAATGAAAAGACTGTCATAACATGTTTTTTCTGTGAGAAGTCAGGGCATACTTTGCATAAATGCAGGAAGTTCATGGAGAAACCTGTTACAGACAGAATCAAATTTGTTCAAGCTGGAAAGCTATGCTTTGGTTGTCTCAAGTCTGGTCACTACTCAAAGAGCTGCAACAGTAGGAATGTTTGCGACATGTGCCACAAGCAGCATCCTACATGTCTGCATGAGGAGCGAGCCAAAGAAGGACACAGACCACCACAAGCTAAGCTAAATGAAGACAAGCCAAGTACAAGTCAACAATGGTACAAAGAAAGACCTCAATCAACACAATGCAAAGAAACAACCACAAACTCTACTTCACATAGAGTAATACTTCATGAAGCTAACACACAAACAACTGCAATAATTCCTGTGTGGCTTTCATCCACGACTCAACCAACACAAGAAGTCCTTGTTTACGCTCTGTTGGATTCTCAAAGCGACACAACCTTTGTTATAAGGGAAGTAGCAGAAGCGTTGGAAGCAACCAAAGTCAAGGTCAAAGTCAAGCTCTCGACTATGACCTCAAGAACCACAGTAGTAAGCTCTGAAAGAATAGACAACTTACAAATCTGTGGCTTTTACTCTGGTAAGAAGATATTGTTACCACCAGTCTATATGCAGGATTTCATTCCAGCCAACAGAACACACATACCAACAGATGGAACTGCAAAAGCTTGGTCCCATCTAGAGCACCTCCAAGGAAAGATTGCACCTATGCAGGACTGTAAAGTAGGTCTGCTCATTGGGTACGACTGCTCACAAGCCCTGCTTCCAAGGGAAGTTGTGTCTGGCGAAGAAAGTCAGCCTTATGCACAGCGTACAGACCTTGGATGGAGTATTGTTGACCATGGGAATCCCTGTGTAGACATCGGAATCAGCCATCGCATAGTATTGAGACGAGTAACAGCAGGTGTGAAACGTTCTGTTAATCTCAAAACTGAAATACACTACAGATGCAGCACTGAAAATCCAAACCAAGCTGCTGGTCTGCTGCTGGTCTGCTGCTCCTCTGCCACTATAGAACTAGCACTCAGGTGTTATATTTCGGGGGCTGGTGGCTGGCTACCAAAAGTGAACAAAGGGAGGGTACTTAACTGAAGTGCTCCCCCAGGGAGGGGGTCGGGGGCTACTGCCCTCAGACCACCAAGATCATTTTTATATGGGCAGTCTGACTTGGGGTACTGCCCATATATTAGTGTTGCAATGCATGATAAGTAAACAGTGAAAAAAGCTAAGGAATCGGATGGAGCTGGGGCATTTTGGACAAATACAAATTTAAGATGAAAAAGTCTCCCCAGTGGGAGGCAGTGGAGGTGTGAAATCTGGCCCGGTCCAGAACAATAGGAGTCACAAAATCTGGCCCGTGGAGTGGTGGATCAGTGGTAGAGGAGCAGCAGAGGTTTGATTTTTCAGTGCTGCATCTGTATGTGAGCCGAACCCAAGTAAAAGAAATGACTCCCTCAGACATAAGAGTTCTTGAATCAGACTTCTCAGAAAGAACTGGAGAACATGACCCTGTGTCTCAAGAACATATCAAGTGCCTGTCGAAGGTGAGAGAGACCATCACGCAAAAGAACAATGGTCACTACGAAATGCCGTTACCATTCAAAGAAAAGAAAAAGAAAAAGGAAAGAAAAGGAAAAAGAAAAAAGAAGAAAAAACGACCTGTCGGAGAACTCAAGGTGGGAGAAATGAAGAAAGATAATCCTGAACTCCACAAGGCTTTTGTGTGCAACACTAAAGCAAAGGGAAACAGATCATTATTGGATCGCCTACAGAGATTCTCGGAATGTGTCAAGTGTAGAAAGTACAGAAGATGTACTGAAGGACAAAGAGTGGGTGACTTACCGCAAGATCGGAAGCAACTCCACCCTTCACTTACGCTGGCATAGACTGCTTGGCATAGACTGCTTTGATCCGATCTATGTGGAAGGGAGGAAGAATCTCAAAATATATGATCTCTTACTTACCTGTCCATGTTTAAGGGCCATACACGGGGTCAGATGGTAGGGTGAGAAAATTGAAATTGCTGGTGAGTGACACCACCTTAAAAGGTAAACCTATAACTAAAAGTGTTCCTTGATACCTGTACAGAAGGTTATAACGCTACTCGAAGCAGACTAATTTAATGTTTTGCCTAAAACTTATGTTAATAATGATATTTACATTTAGTCATTTAGCTGACGCTTTTATACAGGGCGACTTACAAGTTCTGTACAAGTCCCCAGGAGGGGCACAACTAGCGGCTGAATGACCACAAGAAATGTTTAATTTAGAAGATAACCAAAATTATGTTCAGAGAAATCCCACGTGTGTGCGATTTGGTGGGAGTGTAACTGTGGCCATTATATGGTTTCATCATTTATATGTTATTTCAGTTTGTAAGTGTAATATTTGAGAATGTATTTGTTTCATTTCTTATTTTCTTTATTATTTAATTTGCTACAATTTATAATATATTCATTTTGACGTCTGGTCATATATGGTGTCCCGTTAGGCTGCTGTCGCGTTTTTACCTTTGGGACTGATTAAGACACCTGCGAGCAAGCGGCAGGGATGGTCGGAGACGAGTTGTACAGGCTCTCCTAATTCTAAGAGTGTACCACTATGTGTACCACTATCAAGACTGTTCCCAAGAACAGAAGAATAAGACCCTTTTTATGTAGCATGCAGCCAACGAGGTATTTAATGTTTGTTTGTATTTTGCTTTGCTGACGTGTTGTTTTCATACCGTGTATATTATTGTTTGTGTTGACCTGACGCAACTTATGTTTCTGTTTAAGTTTTCACGGTGGATTGGAGGTGGATTGGAGGACCAAGCCTTTAATAAACCCGTTGAAAGGAAACCACTTGTGTCTGCTGTGCTTGGAAGGCGTTACACACTATGTGTACCACTATCAAGACTGTTACCAAGAACAGAAGAATAAGACCCCTTTTTATGTAGCATGCAGCCAACGAGGTATTTAATGTTTGTTTGTATTTTGCTTTGCTTACGTGTTGTTTTCATACCGTGTATATTATTGTTTGTGTTGACCTGACGCGACTTATGTTTCTGTTTAAGTTTTCACGGTGGATTGGAGGTGGATTGGAGGACCAAGCCTTTAATAAACCCGTTGAAAGGAAACCACTTGTGTCTGCAG
>NC_140177.1:48441074-48471074 GCF_963971535.1 Notolepis coatsorum | reverse complement strand
TATGGAAAAACGACCCCCCCCCCCCCCCCTTTCATGCATTCATGATGAAACATAATACCGATAATATAGCGTTGATTTCAGATTGATTGTTGATACAGGCGAGAAACGGCACGGTTTTGAGTGAAATGCATAGTGTAGTTTTCTGGGATTAGACAGGATTACTCTAAAACTATACTCATATTCACCACGGTATAAAAAGGGAATGTATGGATGAAGAAACTATTTCTTTTTCACAAATTGAACGATAGATACTCGATGTCAAATGGGCAATATTATTATATCCATAGCTATAATATTTAATATAGTTTGAGCCCTGCAAACACGCCATGTATCTGTATACTTTAAAACGGTGGCCTTCTTACCACACGGTACACAGCGCCCTCTGGCGCTAAACGTGTTAATGTGGTATTTTAGATGGACCATGTTTAGCAATTCTCAAATGGACACATTTGGTTACATTTCACAACAAATCTGTGTAATAAATGGTATCAATAAAATAATTGCTGCAACAACTTATGAGACATAATTGAGCATAATGGCTATCAGTAGACAGATATAATGTATACGAGATGATACGAGGTCATAGTGTCCGGGTGCACTACTGTAGTCATGGTAGAAAGTCAGGACCAATCAGATCCAAAGCAACACATTCAGACAGATTATTTATTTCATGTTGCAGTTGACTTGATACATTTTTTGTTATGGTCCCAGCCAGGGATCATGCCCGAACAATGTGAACAGTGGTTTTCTGCCGCCCTCTGGTGGCCAAACGCAGCAGCTCCAGATATTGGACCTTATCAGGCTTTTAGTCCTAGGTCTGCTGGATAATATTAATGCTATGTTTCCTCTGTTCATGTTGTGTGGTGCGTTTTTGTAACACTTCCTCCGGTCCTGGCCCTGTGGGACCAGGACTCAGACAGTCATATTCATCACAAGTACCTCCCATTAACAATAACCCTCAGTCTACATTTCCACCCGGTGGGCTGATGCCAATCTGGCATCAGCTCACACACCAACTTATTGTTATTTATTGTCAGTTGTGTTTGTTGTGTTTATTATCTGTTGTCTCCACTTTGTTAGTCTTGTGTTCCCCTGTCTGTGGTTTGTAATTATGTTTTAGTCTGGTTGTTTGTTATTGTTTTCCCCGTACTCTGTGCTCTATTGTTTCTGTCTACCACACCTGTGTCTTGTTTGTAAATTACCCTCTGTGTCTTGTCAATTAGTCTTGTGTATATAGTCCTGTCTGTCCTGCCCTGCTGTGCGCGGTCATTGTTAAATGTTACCTGTGTGTTAGTCGTGTATGTACCTTGTCTTTAAGTAAACTGTTCATCGTCACATTCTGTCTCCGGTCTCATCAATCTCCACTCTGTCATCTGGGTCCATCATGCCAAAGAAGCGTAGGACTAATCGTAACAGAATGACCGCGCCGAACTTGGACCCGGCAGAGAGGAGAAACGGAGCCAGCTTCGCGCTCGGGATCCTGGGCGCCTCCGTCCTGCGTGCCGACCAGGCGACCGCTCTGGGTCTGGCACCATGGGACGCAGTGGCTGGGCCAGCGGCGCCGATGACATCGGGTGCTTGCGCCGCGGCCACCCCGGTGCTGGATCCCTGGGTGGGGAGTCGCCTGGTCCGCAGGGGAGCGTCGGGGACGGGGCGCGGATCCCGACGCCACAGCCCCAGGGGAAGGGGTTCCCAGGACCGCAGGTCTTCCTCGCCGGCCTGGTCGAGGTCTCCTCCGCCCTGGGAGGTTCCAGAGGACGAGCCACCACCATGGCAGACCTGGAGGACGACGTCGGATTCCGCTGCCGGAGGGACCCCGGTTGGGGGTCCTGCACCGCGTCCTGTCGCCAGGGAGCCTCCGGTTCGGGGTTCGGCGGGGGGTCTCGCCACCGTGGAGACCCCAGCCCCAGGTCGCGCTCCGGAGCCGTCGCCTCTTCCCCCCATCCTTCCCTGCTCCAGCCCTCCTCGTCAGCCCCCTCCCCCCGTTCCTGTTCCCGCAGGCCCCGTCCCTCGAACCCCCATCCTCCCCCCTCCTCTTTTCGCCGATGCGGCTTCCGTCCCTCCCACCCTCCCCGTTCCCGGGGGGCCTGTTGGGTCGCCTGGGAGTCGACCTTCGAGGGCGGGGTACTGTAACACTTCCTCCGGTCCTGGCCCTGTGGGACCAGGACTCAGACAGTCATATTCATCACAAGTACCTCCCATTAACAATAACCCTCAGTCTACATTTCCACCCGGTGGGCTGATGCCAATCTGGCATCAGCTCACACACCAACTTATTGTTATTTATTGTCAGTTGTGTTTGTTGTGTTTATTATCTGTTGTCTCCACTTTGTTAGTCTTGTGTTCCCCTGTCTGTGGTTTGTAATTATGTTTTAGTCTGGTTGTTTGTTATTGTTTTCCCCGTACTCTGTGCTCTATTGTTTCTGTCTACCACACCTGTGTCTTGTTTGTAAATTACCCTCTGTGTCTTGTCAATTAGTCTTGTGTATATAGTCCTGTCTGTCCTGCCCTGCTGTGCGCGGTCATTGTTAAATGTTACCTGTGTGTTAGTCGTGTATGTACCTTGTCTTTAAGTAAACTGTTCATCGTCACATTCTGTCTCCGGTCTCATCAATCTCCACTCTGTCATCTGGGTCCATCATGCCAAAGAAGCGTAGGACTAATCGTAACACGTTTTAGCTTGTGTTTTAAAAGGTTTATCTTTACATATGTTTCCTTAAAAGGTTTATCTTTACATATGTTTCCTGAAAGGTTTATCCTTTTCATATGTTTCTTTTAAGGTATCCTTTTCATGTTCCTTTAAAGGTTCATCTCTTTTACATATGTTTTCTGTAAGTGTTAATACTTTACTTGTGTTTCCTTTAAGGCTCATCCCTTTACACATGTTTTTAATAGTGTTAACATCTTTACATATGTTCCTTTAAGGGTTGTTCTTTTACATATGTTTTTCCTTTTAGATATTCCTTTACACATGCTTTTATTAATGATGTGAGTTTTGTTTTACTATGCCTTGTGTTCTCCAGCCTGACCTTATACCAGCTGGCACTTGTTAGTAATCACGGGCAGTATATAGAGCTGCCCATTCCTCACATTCATTGTCGTGCCATTACATTGTATTGTATTGTTTTGTTTCTCCACAGTTGTGTTCGGTCACGTACTCACCTTGTCACCAGTGTTTCCCCGTGAGTCCGTTACTCTTAGTCCATATTTTTCCAGCACTGCTGAGTTTGTTTTCGGGTTGTACAATTCGCTTTTGTTTTTGCTACCGTTTGCAACGTGTATCTTTGTCGCACTGTATAGTAAAAGCCTGTTCACTTCATTCCGTCGTCTCAGTCTCTTCTCTCTCTGCTCGTGTTACCTGCATGTGGGGTCTCCTCTTCTATACCACGCCGAACCCTCAAATTTTTAGGAATCCCAATATGACAACATCATGATGTCTCATGATACTCCATGTTCATAATAAAGCATATTTGCACAAAGGGTGAGAGATCACTGATATGTCACAACTCCTAAACTCAGGTATCATGGAACTTGCCCAAGTATACCACTGGTATCTATCACTTAGGTTGGGCGTTCGAGTGCAACTTCCTGGTGGTAAACTCAGAAAGGTCTGACTTAACAAGTTGATGAGGACCGGCCAAAGGTAACGCGGAAACAATTTGCAACTGATCAAAATGAGATTAGATTAGATTCAAATGTATCGTGATTATACAGCACAAGTACAATAAACGAAAAACGAAAATAAGTTTGGCATCTAACCAGAGTCCAAACGTAACAGTAAAGTGCATTAGTAACATATAGGGGAGAGTGGGGTGATTAGTGCGAAGGGGGGCATGTAGTTCCACCCCTGTTATCTAGAAAACCATAGAAGAAGTTGGTCATGTGACAACATATTTTTGAAGAGGCATCCATTTCACTCACCCTGCAGAGAAGGGAGACACCTGGCTTGAGAGGTAAGCACATTTAAGTTCAAAAAACAGTTTTTTGCCCTCCAAAGTAAAATTTGTATGATCAAGGTTTTTTGATTTCTGTGTTTGAACAATTATAGACAACTTTGAAAACAGTTCACACATGTTTTAGTGCTTTAGTAAGCTACACCATGAGTCTATACAGTTAGCATGATGCTAGCTCAAAACAGCTGGGGGATGCATTTTTTTCAAAATGGTAGGCTTGGGGTGATTTGTGCCAAAGGGCCTGCAAAGTTGTGCCAGATATTCTCTTTGTTAAGTTGCCCCAACTTATAATTATTAACTATATATTACTTGATTGTATTTTATTGTTATTGTACATTGCATTCTTGCATTTGATCACTAAAACTATGTAATATTCTTAATTTTAGATCAAAATCCATCATGCCATGCAGATATACAAACGGAAGACAGACAGGGTTTCAACTCCTCTTGAGAAGTTGGAAAGAGCAGTGAAAGAGGTGCAACAGGGGAAGACTATACGTCAGGTTGGAAAGGAGATGAAGATCTGCGGGATGCTTTTACCGCTTTTGAGATTAAAATGATCTGTTTTACGTAAAATTATCAATGGCACAATTTACCCCAGTGTATTCTCTCTAATGTCACAACTTACCCCGCACTGGTAAGCTATATTTCTGAAACAGTTTATTTAAGATCCAAAGTGATTGTCCCCAGGGATGCACAACATCCTAAACTATATGTACATATTTTAGTTGGGGGCATTACTGTAATCCCCTTGCTTTAAAGGCACTTTAAGTAAAAAGTGGCACTACTCACCCCACTCTCCCCTAATGCACAGGTGTTAAACAGGGTATCAAATATATAAATACTACTGAGTAATAGTGCTCATCAGATGTATGTACAGAGTTGTAGTATTAATATGTACAGTGATACAGGTACACCCTATATAGTAGTAAGACATACTGTAGAACATGACATCTTAGCGTGACATCTTATTTAGTAGTGTCAATGCAGGTACAAGGCCACCCAGAAAAAGCGGCATGGAACTAGTTTAACAGGTGAGGTTAACGTGGTGTCAGGAGAGGAGCGCACAGCGGCTGAAGTGAAAAAGAAATGGGCTAATATGAAATCAGAGTCCAAAAAAATATTCAGCAGTCCAATGCTGCGCTCGACTTTGGAACGAGTGCGTGGCTGGCTCTCATTGTATGTATTGCATATCCCCGACCTCCTAATAAAACATGTCATTAGAATAATAGAAGCCTACTGTGCTGGAACAATTCATTACGCACATATTATACAGTATGAATCAATTAGCCATGCGTCTCCAGCATCTCCTTGCTCAAGGTGCACACCACACCCGCAGAGCTGATGTAGGAGTTATGTACAACTCCTGGGAAGTGTGAGACCATGTAGAGCAGGTGGTTCTGGGCGTTGCAGATAATTTTAAGGTTTGATGGATTTGGATTGCTTTCTGTTGAGATATGGAAATGCATCTGGGGAGGGTGCCTTGATGCGCACATGACCAAGGTGGACAGTACCTGGACGTGTGGTGGCACAGGGTTTGCGAGTCTGGTCCGGCTCCTCAGTGCTGGCTCTAGTCTAGTGTATTGCACAGGTCTTGGTAGCCTGAAGTGTCCCACTAGATACTCATTGCTCTCTGCATATAGGTCCGCATGTTCGCATAGGCCTAGCTCTGAGTGCAGCTGCCCAGGAGCGTGCAGCTCCACGTGCATCCTCCGCAAGCGGCCTGCATCAGGCTGTTGCAGGTTGCTAATAAACTATCGATTTCTATGGAATATGTTAAACATATACTTTGTGTTGTCATTTGTGTGGGTTCAACTTGAACAGTAAGATGAGCAGTGGCATGTTTCTCCACTGGCTCTTAAATGTGCACACTAAGCAATGTAAAAAAAATTATAAAACCAACAATAAATAATAACAATAGAGAACAATAGAGAGACAGAATATATTTTAAGTATTATGGAATATTAATACAGTCTATTCCACTATAGCTATATCCGCACGATTGGGTTTAGTTCTTATTTATTTATTCACTGTAATTTGCAGTGTTTGTGTAGTGCTTTTATTTATTTTCGGACATGACGATGCCTCGTTGAGTCATTACTATAAATGTAAAACGTAATTGTTAATGATACAAATATCATGTCGTATTTATTATTATTATAATTATTTAATTCCAAGGATGTCAGTATAGAATCGACGTGAACGCAATCACCAATGATTTCTCCCAAATGAAGCCCTTAAGAACACAGGCGCACACCAGTCTGTCCTACTTATGACTGCCTTTCCACCAGGGCCGTGCAGAGACCTTTAGGGGGGCCGCTTCTCCAATTTAAAAAAGGGCACATGTATCAAAATGTTAGAACACCAACTACAGCGTAACGTAACCAGCCAAACTATAGCATTAGCAACCAATATACAGAGAATGTAACATGAAATCTTACAACAGACTGCATCATACTATATGATTACGCCTTAGAATAGTTTGGGATTTATCAAAATGCATTATAATTATTATTATTTGAAGATTCCTCAATTGCAGACTACTCTCAGGCCGGTAGAGGACATGAGTAGTTGGTGTACCTGGACAATGCTTACAGCCCCAGCAGAAACTGACAAGAAACAGCAAGTTTGTCTTCCAGTTACCGCTCGGGTTGGATGGCTGCTTAATTTGTTGGCTCCTCAACAACTTCACAATTCCTACCACGTTAATTTCACGCCATACGTTCATATTATACTCTGTAACAATGTCCAAACAGAAAGCGAAGACGACTGGAACTCTAAAAGATGAGGATAACGCGAGGAACTTGAAGCTAGCACGCTGAAATTAGCTAACAGGCTCGACTCATTCCAATCGGAGCTAGCGACCATGACCATGCCGCTCACGACGGTAGAAGAAGAGATAACTACAGTTAAAAATGACTCTGAGACTAATTCCCCCCGAAATCACTATCATACAAGATCAAATGCATCTCTATGAACTGAAGGTGGCCGACCTAGAGGACCGAAACAGGAGATGTAATATCCGAGTTTACGGTTTACCTGAAAACGTTGAGGGTGACGTGCCAATTCAGTACTTGGAACAGATGATCCCTGCATGGTTCCCATCCATCGATCGTCCGGAGATTGAACGTGCCCACAGGATCTTCAGAGGCGCCGCCCCGAAGGAGGGAGAACGTCCCCGCACCTTCATCTTCTGTTGCCTACGTTTCGCTCTTTGCCAGGCAATCCTCCGGGAGGCTAGGAAAACGTCCTCCCTCTGTAAACAACCATGCCCTCAGATTTGCAGCAGACTTCAGGGATTACACTGCCAAACGCCGCAGAGCTTTTTCACAAGCTATGGCCTATGCACGCGAAAAGGGCACCAAGGTTTTCCTTCTTTATCAAGTCAAGTCAAGTCAAGTCAAGAGTTTTAATTGTCACGGCATACAGGTATACAATGAAATGCGGGTGGTCTTGCCCGCAACGATGTGCAATACAGTGGTACATATAATAGAATCAAAAGAAGAAACAACATTGTGCAGTAACAGGTAGCAGGTAACATGGAGTGACATCTCGGTATCTGTACATAGTTATTTACAGAGCATATGGGACATGCTAGTTAGCTTTGGTAGTGCAATACACTGTTCCTGTTATTCTAATTTAAAGTGTCCTTTCCTTTGGCCATAAGTGTGCGTGTGTGCGACATGAGTGTGTGCCCGCTCATGTTAAAGTGTTAAGTGGCTGCTCGTGTGTGAGCGTGCACAGTGTGCGTGTCGTGTGTGTGTTCATGTGTGCTTGTGTGTGGACAGTTCAATGTTCTGAGCACTCAATGTTCATTGTTCATGGCTCTGATGGCCTGATTATCCCGCCACTCTGAAGATCAGGATAGGACAGGCTACCCGCCTCTTCACCTCACCTCACTAGCACGGGCCCTCCCGCCAACGGCGGCGGTCCGACACCAACGGTGATGTCAACATGCACCGAGGATATCCCCTGCCCCTAACTCTGAATGGGCTATGTACGACGCTTGCATAATTCTCCGGATACCCAAGCTAACACTATCGTTACCACACGCCTACCACAGCCTTTTGGACCAACAGGACGGTAATGCTCAAGTTTTATCATTATTGTATTATCCCAGCAGCTCTGAGTGAAACCCACCTTTTAAAGGCTGATACCATAAGACTGGCTAATAGATTTGACCACATCATAGGTTCATCCTCTTTTAGCACCAAAACCCGGGGTGTGGCCATACTGGTGAAACACAATTTAAATATCAAATCCTGGATGTGTGGGCCGGATTTCTATTGCTAAAATCGAATACTCCAACCAAAAAATTGCTCTAATCTCTGCATATGCATGTAACTCATACGATGCAAATTTTTATAATGAATTCACTACTGTTATGTTGGAACTTCCTGACTACTCTTTTATAGTGGGGGCCAATTTTAATGCAGTCTGGGACCCATTGATAGATAAGTCAAGACACACAGAAACCTCTGACCAGAAAAAATCCACCAATGCCCTGCAGGCATGGTCCAATGACACAGGTGTAATTGACTTATGGCGTTTGATCAATCCATCTTTGAGAGATTTCTCTTTCTTTTCCTCTAGACACAAGACTTTCTCCAGAATCGATTATCTATTTGCATCCCCACATCTCTTTGATAGCTTTGATGTTGATTTAATGCCCATTGCTCTCTCAGACCACAAGGGTATCTTTCTTAAGGGTTCACTCAGTAAACTAACATCCCGTGCCCCTAGGTGGCGCTTCAACACAACATTGCTGAAAAATGAAAAGTTTAGCTTGCAATTTAAAGAGAAACTCACTGAATTTCTGGAGTTTAATTTGTGCTCGGTACAAGACCCTATAATTATATGGGACTCTGTAAAAGGATTTATTAGAAGTAACACTACATTCTTTGCATCCAATTTACGCAAGGAACGTCTCTCAAAACTGGTGGAATTAGAAATGCAGTATGCTACCCTAATTTCCTCACTACAGAACAATTATTCTAATCGATTGAACCTTCAGATAAAAGTAGTGAAAAAAGAGATAAACTCCATTTTAAGACAACAATCTGAATTTCAAATGCACAGAACAAGACAGCAGTACTACTTTCACGGGCAACTTTTCCAGAGATGTCAATATGGCTCTTATCTCCGTATTACTCAAGAAGGATAAGGACCCCGCTGATTGTGGCAGCTATAGACCTCTAAGCCTTCTCGGGTCGGATCTTAAGCTATATGTCAAGGTTCTAGCCCTCCGACTTCAAAGATATATGGCATCCCTGGTTCACCCTGATCAAACTGGCTTTATAAGAGGCCACCTAGCTACCGACAACATCAGACGGTTACTTCATGTAATTGATGCCAGCAAAGATGACGCAACCCCTACAGCTGTCCTTGGATGCCATGAAGGCCCTTGACAGACTGGAGTGGTCTTATTTGTGGGCAGTTCTTAGAAGGTTGGGGTTAGGGGAGGGGTTCATTCACATGATCAAAGTACTTTATGCAGCCCCATCAGCAATGATCTTAACAGGGAAGATCTGCTCGCCACTTTTTTCTGTCTCACGGTCTTCTAGGCAGGGTTGTCCTCTTAGTCCAGGACTGTTCGCCTTATCTCTCGAACCTCTAGCGTATAAGACAATCTCAGACTATATCCCCTGTTTCGATTCAGGGCACACATCACCATATCAGCTTATATGCAGATGATGTACTTTTGTTTATGCAGAACACCTTTGTCTCTCTACCTCATCTTCTCACCATAATAGATTACTTTGGCAGTCTATCCAGTTTTAAAATCAACTGGCCAAAATCCGCCTTTCTACCACTTAATGAGGCTGCCAAGTCTACCATCCTCAAGTTTCAAGTTTCAAGTTTCTTTAATAGTTGTCATACAGAAGTACAGAATACTTTCATACAAAATGCTTCTTACTGTTACGCTCCAGAGACTGTGCTAGACAAGATAGTATCAAATAACATAGTATAGCATGTAATTTAGAAGAAGAAAATGAGGTCACAGTGTTCGGTATAGACATATGTACAATGTTCTGAGTTACCATATAATATACAATACTATGCAGTGTACTAATGTACAGTACTATATAGTGCAAAGCAGAAATGGGATGAGGTACAATTTAGGTACAATTTACAGTAAGGTGTACGAGTTGTAGTGCAATCCTTCATCAATAAATATAAAGTGTGGGGAGTGGGTGCTACAGTGTGTTTGTTTAAAGTGGGTGTGTGCTATAAAGTGTGTGGAGTGGGTGCTACAGTGTGTTTGTTTAAAGTGAGTGTGTGCGTGTGGATGTGTGTGCTATGTGCGTTTGGTGGTTGTTGTTGTGTAGTGTTCATTGTTCGTTTAGCAGCCTGATGGCCTGGGGATAGAAGCTTCTTCTGAGTCTTTCTGTGCTTGCCTTGAGACTCCGGTATCGCTTGCCTGACCGCAGCAGTTCAAAGAGGCAGTTGTTCGGGTGACTGGAGTCTTTAATGATTCTCTTAGCCTTGCCCTTGCAACGCTTGTTGTAAATGTTCTGGAGGGTGGGGAGCCCCCCTCCAATTGTGCGTTCGGCTGAACGTGTCACTCTTTGTAGTCTGCTTCGGTCTTGTGCAGTGCTATTCCCAAACCAGGAGGTGATGTTGCCGGTCAAGATGCTCTCTATTGTACATGAGTAGAAGTTCTTAAGGATCTTCTGACTGACTTGGAACTTCCTTAGGCGCCTGAGGAAGTAGAGGCGTTGTCGTGCCTTCTTCACAACACTGTCAATGTGTGTGGTCCATGTCAAGTCCTCGGATATGTAGGCTCCGAGGTACTTAAAGCTGTTGACTCTCTCAACCGGTGCCCCGTCGATGTTGAGGGGGCTGTAGTCCTTGACCCCCGACCTCCTGAAGTCCACAATCATCTCCTTTGTTTTGCTGACGTTCAGGGAGAGGCTGTTTTCCTGGCACCATCCCGCCAGGACCTTGACCTCTTCCAGGTAGGCCCTCTCGTCGTTGGCAGAGATCAGGCCCACCACCACTGTGTCGTCAGCAAATTTGATGATTGTATTGCTACTCCGCTGAGCCACACAGTCGTGTGTGTACAGGGAGTAGAGGAGGGGACTCAGAACACAGCCCTGGGGGGCCCCTATGTTGAGGGTGATGGATGAGGAGGTGCAGTTGCCTGCTCTCACCACCTGGGGTCTGCCAGTCAGGAAGTCCAAGACCCACTGGCAGAGGTCATAGTTCAAGCCCAGGTCCCTGAGCTTGGCTATGAGTATGGAGGGGACTATGGTATTGAATGCCGAGCTGTAGTCGATGAATAGCATTCTCACATAGTTCCCCTGCCTCTTGTCCAGGTGTGATGCTGCTGTGTGCAGCACATGGGCTATGGCGTCCTCCGTGGACCTGTTGGGGCTGTATGCAAATTGCAGGGGGTCCATGTTGATGGGGAGGGAGGAGCAGATGTAGCCCTTTACTAGCTTCTCAAAGCACTTCATGGCTATGGAGGTGAGAGCTACAGGGCGGTAGTCGTTGAGGCAAGCAGGCTTGGATTTTTTGGGTACAGGGATAATAGTGGACTTCTTCAGGCAGGTGGGGATGACAGCCTGTTCTAAGGACAGGTTAAATATGTCAGTGAATACTGGGGCCAGTTGGTCGGCACAGACTTTTAGGACGCGGCCGGGGATGCCGTCCGGACCTGCTGCCTTCCTGATATTCACTTTTTTAAAGGTCCGCCTCACCTCATGCTCTGTTACCCTGAACACTGCGCCTCCATCAGCAGCCGACCCCCCCCCCCCCATTGCCGTGGCTTGTGAGCTGGTGTTGTTATTACCAGCATCAAACCTCGCATAGAAGGTATTGAGGTCATTTGCTAAGGAGATGTCACTGTTCAGTTTGAGGGAGGCGCCTTTGTAGTCTGTCATCGTTTTGAGCCCCTGCCACATAGCTCTAGAGTCAGCTTGTTCAAACTGGAGTTCAATTTTATCCCTGTAGCGCCGTTTGGCCTCTGACACTGTCCTCCTTACGTTGTATCGCGCCACCTTGTGGTCATGCATGTTGCCTGCCACTAGGCCGTCGTTGTATGCTTTGGTGCGCTCTCTCAGAGCTTCACGGACGGATTTGTCTACCCAGGGTTTTTGATTTGGGTAAACTCTCATTTTGGTAGTGGGGATTGTTTCTTCCACCATAGTACAAACATAGTCCAGCACTGTCTCCGTGTAGACATTAATGTTATCTGTGTCGCGGAACACATTCCAGTCTGTGCAGTCAAACGCAGACTGGAGCGTCTCCTCTGACGTCAAATCCCATTTCTGCACCTCTCGCGAGACTACAGGAGTACTTTTGATTCTCTGTTTGTACATTGGTGAAAGAAAGATGGACGCGTGATCTGATTTACCAAAGCCACTATCAGAATGAGCCTTGTAGCCACCTTTAAATTGCGTGTAACAGTGATCTAGGATGTTACCGCCTCTGGTGTTGCAAGTCACATGCTGATAGAAGTCAGGTAATACCTTTCTCAGATTGGCGCTATTGAAATCACCCAGCACTAAAATGGCGGCGTTAACGTTCGCCGCTTGTATTCTATTTACCTCGTCGTGGAGTCTGGAGAGCGCGACCTTGTTACTGGCTTGCGGTGGAATATACACTCCTACAAGGATGATCGCCGTTAACTCCCTCGGGAGGAAGAAAGGACGACACTTGATGGTTATATATTCCAGGTCTGGGCAGCAGTGGTTGGATAATTCCTTCACGTTAGTTGGATCGCTCCAATTGTTGTTAAACATGAAGGCAATACCTCCTCCACGTTGTTTACCGGACTCTGCTGTACGATCCTTGCGGTACTGTTTATGAGTACAAAAATAGTCTAAAAAGAGAGTATATACATTTGAGGGGGAAAAAACTGTACATTGGAGGAGGTTGGGTAGGTGGGGTGGGGGGGGGGGGGGGTTGGGTAGGTGGGGTGGGAAACTGTACATTGGAGGTGATTGGGTGGGTTGGGTAGGCGGGGTGGGGAAACTGTACATTGGAGGGGGTTGGGTTTGGATATTTACAGGGGCCAGTTTCGAATTGCAGTCTCCCGTGTAGGTGCTCTTTGAGAGTGGTTTTGAAAGTGGGTAGTGATTCACATTAATTTACAGCTGTGGGTAGGGTGTTCCACATTGATGTGGCATAATTGCGAAACGTGTTTAGTCCCTTGTTTGAGCCGAATCTGGGTTTAACATGCTTTGTGGAGCTCCCTCTGGTGTTGTGGTCGTGGTATTCACTGACCTTTGGGAAGTATTTTGACATGTACATGGGTACCATATTCGTGTAGTGTATCTTGTAGACCAGGCCCATTGCAAGTTGCTGTACTCTGTCGTCTACTCTAAGCCATCCTAGGTTGTCAAAGTGGGCAGGGGTGACATAGGTGCAAACACACTATATGTGAAGCTTGGTTTGATATTTGGCTGATGCATCCCTCCTCTAAGTGCTCCGATTGTGATCATAAATAAAGTAATATAAAATATAAAATAGTAATATAAAGGTTAATTGCCACACAATGGATACACCCAGGCAAGCTTTGTCTAAGTGTGTGGATCCTCACTTATCTTGACGTGATCTACTTGGAGATATCCACGGCACGTGTGATCGGGGTCAGGGTAATGTCTAATACTGCTGTCTGGTTGGCTGCTGCTGTGAAGCTGAAGGAGCCTGTATTTTTGTCCTTTTTATTTTTATTTTTTTGGGGGGGGGGGTATACATCAGGAGGGTGGGTGGAGGGTGGGTTCTGCTCGGTGGGTTATTTTTTTTTTATCTTTTTTACCAATGTGTGATTTTTTTATATGTCCTTTTCAAAATTAAAGAAATGTGATCACAAAAAGATTTTAAACAGCAAGTTTCAAGTTCAAGTTTGTTTTTATTTTTCATGTATAAGGTACATGTACATTACAGTGAAATGCTTGGTTCTGTATGAGCCCCTGAGAATGTGCTTCATACAGTAAAAAAGTAAGTAAAAGAGGAATAACACTATACAATATACAATACAATATACAAATTAAAGTACAACCTAAGTACAATCTAAGTACAATGAAGTAAAAAGGCAGACAATGAGGTACAAATGCAGACAATGAGGTACAAAAACCTTTTTAAGGCAAGGTGCAAATGCAAATGGGGTATGATTGTAGTGCAAATCTCTTTAATAAATACTATAAATAGACAAACATAATGTAGTGTTAAAGTGTCTAAAGTGAGTGTTAAGGTGAATGTTTGTTTAAAGTGAGTGTGTGGATGTGTGTGCAATCACCTTCCCCCCTATTGCCACCACATCGACATCTACCTCACTATAATATATACTTGTATGTGCAATCAAGTCAAGTCAACATATTCTTAAATAATAGCGCTGCCCGAGGCTGGGCATGATACAGTCAACATATAGCAAGAGAGAGAGCGAGAGAGAGCTCCCGTTCTACAGTCAATATACAGTGTTATCGCTGCACAGACCCGGCAATGCCCCTGACCCTCCACCAGAGCAAGGCCAGAGCAGAGAGAGAGAGAGAGACACATTGGAAAGAAACAACCCAAAACCAGAGCAAATTGAAATGCTATTTGGCCCTAAACAGAGAGTACACAGTGGCAGAATACCTGAGCACTGTGACTGACCCAATACTAAGAAGATCCTTGACTAGGTACAGACTCAGCGAGCACAGCCTAGCCATCGAGAAGAGAGAGAGCATGTCTGTTTGTGTGTGTGTGTGTTAGAGAGAGAGCATGTATATGTGTGTTAGAAAGAGAGAGAAATATATAGAGAGAGAGCATGTCATTTTGTGTGTTAGAGAGAGATATAGAGCATGTCTGTGTGTGTTAGAAAGAGAGAGAGAGAGCATGTGTGTTTGTGTGTTAGAGAGAGAGAGCATGTCTGTGTGTGTGTGTGTTAGAGAGAGAGCATGTATGAGAGAGATAAGCAAAGATGAGCCCCTAAAGGATATTCAACTTTTAATGGAAGAACAAAACAGAAGGAAAAGATAACTTCACAAAGGCAACATGAATATACATAGATCCAAAAGGACAAAGATCAACACTTAAATCCAAAGAGAAGAGGGTCTATACCAGAGAAAACAAAGTAGCAAGGAGCCAATGGCCGACATCAGCTAAATAGGCTAACTGCAAATAGAGTAGCCAGGTACTGACACCAGGCCACACACCGTTAGCTACTACAACAGCTAGCCGGCCCGTTTGGCTCAATATAACGTTAGCTACGTTAGCTAGCCGGCCCGCTTTGGCTCAATATAACATTAGCTACAACAGCTAGCTGGCCCGTTTGGCTCCCGAGAGAGAGAGAGAGAGAGAGAGAGAGATATCCACGGCGGGAATAGAATAGAGTGCATTAAAAACTCACCAAACGTCCACGAGGATGGAGACAACCGCGTGGAGTTGACGAAGTTCATCTGCCGAATGACCGTCCTCTTCATCTTGGCATAACAATGCTGCACACGCTCTCTCTAGGTTAGCTAACGCTAGTTAGCCTTTAGCTAAGCTAGCTACTAGCCGACATCATCATGGCTATCCCGACTGAACCACACGTTAGCACTCGATATTATAACGTAGCTAAAGCTAACTAGCTGTCCCTGCCTTTAGCTAAGCCGACATGGCTAGCCTGACTGAACTGTCTAACATGCAACAACTTTCATCTTCAGTCCATCTGCCGAATGACCGTCCTCTTCGTCTTGGCTGGCATAACTAAGCATAACCTCCAAAGCTGCACGCGCGAAATAGTCAAACGCAGCTGACGCACGCCGGCGTACACATGATGTAACCCCTCCCTTCGTTGAAACCAATAGTATGTCTGCTGCAGAGCCCCAGAGCTCCAATAGTGAGTATGTCTGCTGCAGAGCCGCAGAGCCGGGAACAAGTCAGACACATTCTACAAACGTGTCTAATGTGAATTATATAAGCATATAAGCAAAACTAGATTTTAGGTCTGTGATGAAAAAGGGCCTCGCGGGAAGGGGGGCCTCGCAAAAAAAATAATAATAATAAAAAAAAACAACAAAAAAAATATATATAATTGTGCAAGGCCCCCCTTCCCGCGAGGCCCTGTGCGACCGCACTGCTCGCACACCCCCTGAGGCGGCCCTGGGTACAACATATAATAGAATCCAATAAAAACAACATTGTGCAATAACAGGTAACAGGTAACATGGTGTGACATCTCGGTATCTGTACATAGTTATTTACAGAGCATATAGGACATGCTAGGTAGCTTTGGTAGTGCAATACACTGTTACTGTTGCTATACTCATTTAAAGTGGCTTTTCCTTTTGGCAATAAGTGTGGGTGTGTGCGGCATGAGTGTGTGCCCACTCATGTTAAAGTGTTAAAGTGGCTGCTAGTGTGTGAGGGTGCACAGCGTGCATGTCGTGTGTGTGCTCATGTGTGCTTGTGTGTGGATAGTTCAGTGTTCTGTGGCACTCAATGTTCATTGTTCAAGGCTCTGATGGCCTGGGGGAAGAAGCTGAGCCTAAGCCTCTCTGTCCTAGTAGCTGGGGTTCGCAGGCGTCTGCCTGACCTCAGCAGCTGGAACAGGCTGTTATTGGGGTGGTGGGGGTCTTTCATTATTCTGCAGGCTCTGGATTTGCACCTCTTGTTGTATAGAACCTGCAGGGGAGGTAGTGCAATACCCGTGGTACGCTCGGCTGAGCGCACCACTCTCTGTAGGGCCTTCTTGTCCTGTGCCGTGCTGTTTCCATACCAGGCAGTGATGTTTCCGGTCAAGATGCTCTCTACAGCTCCTGAGTAGAAGGACTGGAGTATCTTCCCCGATACTCTGAACTTCCTTAACTGTCTCAGGTGGTAGAGGCGCTGCTTCGCCTTCTTTACTACTGTGTCTATGTGTGTTGACCATGTCAGATCCTCTCTGACAATATGACAGATATTGGGACATGTGCAATAATGCAATAATGGTATTCGTTAATGTGCTATATTTGCTGCTGATGTGCAATATGATTTTGCAATGCTTTTTTTTTTTTAAACCTTTTTAATGTTCCTGCGAATAAGTGCATATGTAGCAGAGGGTATGAGTGGGTACATGTATGTGTGGTGTGTCAGTGAGTATGGGTACAACACATGTATGTATGGTAGTGTGTCTATGGGTACATCATGGATGTGTTGTGTGGTAGAGTGGGTATGTAGGTATCGTTACTTTAGGTGCTGCACGAACCAATCTCGTTGTACTGTATTGTGCAATGACAATAACGCTTTCTACTTCTACTTCAATGAGTGTAGATAGATGGATGGGTCGATGATGTTAGTCATTGAGCATCCTGATGGCCTGGGGATAGAAGCTCCTTCTGAGTCTCTGTACTGGCCATGAGACTCCAGTACAAAGAGGCAGTACATAGAGTCTTTGGTTATTCTCCTAGCCTTGGCCCTGCAACGCTTTGTATAAATGTCCTGGAGAGTGAGAAGCCCACCTCCAATTGTGCGTTCGGCTGATCGGGCCACTCTCTGTAGTCTGCTGCAGACAAGAATCCATACAAGAGAGCACTACTGCTTTGCACAGAGCAGTCCCAGGCTGTACAGTTATGAATATATATATGGCTGTACTGCAGTGTATCTATTCTGTAATGTAATATATAATGAAGCAAATACAACACAATAATATATTTAGCTGAAGTTTATTATTTTTTTTTTATCCACTTTTTCTCCTATTTTTTTTATTTTTTCTCCCATCCCAATTCCGTTGTGCCAATTCTCCCCTCCCCTGTCTTGAACATTGCTTGCATATGCCCCCCACTGGCCGGTTGTAGGGAGGATAGAAGCCTTGCATCACGTGCCCCCTCCGATACACAAGGAGGCAGCCTGTCACATCTTTTCACCTGCCAGCGCGGACTCTCATTGGCGAGGTGTAACGTGTGGGAGGCTCACACTACCCCCGCCATTTCCTGTCTTTGCTGTGCAGGCGTCCCCAACCGACCTGTAGGAGTCGCTGTCCACAACGTCCAGATTACCACCCATCGACTTCCACCCGCTAACTCTGGCAATTGAGTTAGTGTGACGGCTGGCCCAAGCCGGAGGCAACGCCGACAGCCGGAGTCGAACCCGGTGTCTCTTGCGTTGGTGACGAGCGCAATGTCCGCTGCGCCACCCAGCCGCCAGCTGAAGTTTATTATTAACAGTAAACAGTCATTTATTTGGTCACTATATGATACTATATTATTATTATTGACATTATTATTTTGCACATGCTATATTCAGTATGTTTGTATGCCAGTGGTGATGCTCCTAACTCAATTCCGTTGTACCAACAATGACAATAAAGATTCTATTCTATTCTATTCTACTTAAATGGTTATTCGTTCCAAGGGTTAATTCAAGAATTGATAGGCAGGCTATATAAAGAATGACATCCTCAAGGCATGTAGATTTATAATATTTTAACTTAAAACTAGGCTACTTTTGCGTATACAGTCATTATATTCCAAATAAAATAAGCCCCGAGACTCCGTGCTGCTGCTGACTTTAAATCAAATAGGTGTCTGGGCAGTCGGCCCGACATTAAATACAGCAGTGTGTTATAATCACATTTTTATGAGCTTACGAATTCTGTTATATTGGACATTTGTATTAATTATATCAAGCGAAGAACTGAGAATTTTGGCAGAGAGAGATGGCAACATTATCGTGAAATATAAACGTTGCGTGATGACTATTATATCTCCGCCTCCCAACGAAGTACATACCAATCGTATGCAACTGCAGAGCCGCAGAGCCAGCGGCGCTCTCATTTCCGGTCTGGGGACCGCTCAGCAGTGCCACCCACCCAACAGCTGAATTGCCAATGGCTGAATTGTAGTATTGCACTGTGCGTGCACAACTGTCAGCTCTGCGGCTCTGCAGTTGCATGCTTCTCGCAAATCTAGCTCCCGCTGCCAAACCAAATTAATCTCGACATCGCTTCACCAATAGTCGTAATCAGAACACTACACACATATCATAATAGAACACACATCGTTGTCATTATTAGACCTGCTTGGTGAAGCAACAATGAAACAAATGTAACTATTTTAATACAATTCAAATTGTGCTTAGAATTATTTTCACCGGACATTATGACCGGAGAGATTTAAATATGTCGGACTTCAACAGATTTTGTCGGTCAAAAACCGGTAATTACCGGACAACGGAAACCCTGGGCGACGGAGGAAGAGATCGAGGGGGAGGGAACAATCCCTTATATATCCTCTTACCTGACGTCAGCTACAATAGCTACGTCTCCTTGCGCCTATAGCGCCCTCTTGTGGAACAGTTAAGCAGTTACATGCAATCATCACATAAACTCAACAGTAATAATAATAATAATAATAATAATAATAATAATAATAATAATAATAATAATAATAATAATAATAATAATAATAATAATAATAATAATAATAATAATAAGATAATTTCTACCAGATCTACCACACAAAAATCTCAAGCAAAAACAATAAACCTTTTTCAATAAACAAAATAAATAGACGGAGGACATGAAGCACTCTCTAGAGTTGACTGACACATTTTTCAATTTCAATCTTTTCATTTCAGTTCAGTTCAGTTACATCCGCTCGACAACAGACAGGGCAGAGGAACATTCCCCTTGTGCTTGAAAACAATGGCTAACACGTCCCCAATGGAGTCCATGTCCCGTTAGCCCGGGGTCAGCCCGGGTCTTATCAGGAGGCAACGGTTATCGTTTTGACAGCTCGCCACTCAGACCTCCCACAGGTACAACCCACTAACCCAGAAACATTACATTAAGGATCCAAGGCTGCTAAGGAAACCTCCCAGTCCCTGGAGGTTGGTGGCAGGCTCCTTATCATTCCTAAAGCTGATTGTGTGACTCTAAGCTGCTTAGACATTTCTCACCTAACCTATAGCTTAAAATGGAATCCTTCAAAATCCAAAAAAAAATTATAAAAGAATTCAAGATCAAAAGTGCCCTTTTGTGGGATTTGTGGATCTTAGATAACATTATGCCTACTGTAGGAGTGAGGTATAAATAAAATGACCCAGAAATCACAAACAACAGAAACAGTAGTAGCCATAAAGTGGGTGTCGATATGATCTGGTTAACTTGCAAGAGGGTGAGAGATCCATCATAAAATGCACTCAATACGGAAACGGATTTGTGCGGCAATGGGAAGCCCCTGCAGCTCTTTTAGAAGTGGGGTGACATGGGCTGACTTGGGTAGATTGGAGATCAGGCGGGCCGCTGCGTTTTGTATGAGTTGAAGTGCTTTGGTGAGGCAAGTCGGTAAGCCAGCTAGCGGTGCGTTGCAATAGTCAAGGCGAGACATGATTGCAGGAGGAGTTGGGTGGCTTCTTTTGTCAGGAAGGGGCGGATCCTTCTTATGTTGCTCAGGAAAAATCAGAATGGGTTGCTGAAACTCTACCTCTCATTGGTGACAACCTTTTATGCTTTTTCTTTGTGTCAAACCAAAACAATTCTAACAAAATGTTAATTACAAGAAGTTACCTACAGTCGCTTTAACAATAAACACGAATATAGTTTAAAGTTACTAATATGAGCGCTACTTACTTGATTTAATAGACTTATGGTTATTTGAATGTTTGCTCTCCATTTCAACCCTGTGTCTGCACCTAGTTCTCATCTATTTATTACTACTATGTGCCAAAAAGATTCACAAAAATTATTTCCGTCCTTAATTTCTAATAAGATTTAGAACTAGAATGTCAATCAAACGTCAATCAAATCGGCCTCGTGCCATCAGCCCAAAGGGTTGTTTCATTCAGAAATATGTCAGATCTTTATGGCTACTAATGCCGTAAAAGGCTATTTCCTTGGATCTTTAATATAAGATAAGATAAGACAAGATACGATACGATACGATACGATAAGATACGATATTCATTTATTGATCCCCTTGGGGATATTTAGAGTGTATATTATGCTCTCTTTCACAGACATACATACACGCACATTGCACATACATACATACATACATACATACATACATACATACATACATACATACATACATACATACATACATACATACATACATACATACATACATACATACATACATACATACATACATACATACATACATACATATATACACGCACAAAAGCAAAGTCAGTTTCAATAAAACAGTTAAAGAGGCTCCTCATGTTATGAGACGTAGCGCTGGAGAGTATCTTATGCAATAATCAACGGTGTACCAGTTATTTGATTCGTGTGCATGCTGAGACACATGCTGTACTGCATGACACTATAGTCTAGTCACCAGCAGGGCTGGGAAAACCATTCAGGCCAGGAAATATAGCGTGAAATAGAGCCTGAGTCAAGCCACTTTGTAAGCGGGGGAAGAATAATCTTTCTGCAGGCCATTTAGCAGGCCAGGCCACGGCCCACTGGCCAGTCAGGGCCTGCTGACAGGTCCGCCAACTCATCTTCAAAACGGGGCACGCAGGCCAGACTCCCGGTGCTCCCGGTGGCCAGTGCAGACCTGGTCACTAGTCACTACAGTAGATGTGTCACAGATGTGAGTTACTAGTCTGCAAACGCTGGGTACAAACGTGTGTAGAGAGCAAGTGAGTGGTGCACCTATGACAGCCTCTGTGTGGACGTCTGCTGGAGGTCATTGTTGCTTGATTTTAGTCCATAATTATATCTGCTGGGTGTTATTCAGGTGCGCAAGAGTCTCTGATGACCTGTATCTGAAAATTATAGATAAACTACATTTAACAAGTCAACTTGACTGTTTTCTAAGAGTTTCTAGGCCACCGGTATTGCTGGGTATTGCACACAAATGTGACTGTGTTTCATCAGCACAGCAGTGAAAAGAATGAAACACCATGACTATAAGGAATGGGAACACACGTCAGAACAGAACAGCAGATTGTGGCCCGGAACGGAACCTCCGCCGCTATGCTAATTAAAATACCAGCCTTTGGCAAATTGAAAACTGCCTGAGACATGATTTCATGATCTAAATTCCACGTGATATCTTAGATGGCCTGTCATGAGGTAGTCTATAGTCTACCCATTTAACTCTGTATGATAGAATGTACAATAATGCTGTATATACTATTTATATCTATCCACAGCTATCAGCATCTGCATATAATCCTTTTTATATACCTGCATATAACCCATATAACTCTGTATGATAGCATGTACAATAATTCTGTATATACTGTGTGTATATATAAATTCATATTCATATTTACTATATATATATATGTCTGTATACCTGCACATAATCCTTTTTATATACCTGTAGATACTATCGTACATATCTGTACATATTCCTTACTTACTCTTACTAGTTATACTGCTGGCCATGACTTACAATAGGGTCTTTATACATATCACTGTACATAATTCAGATTAGCATTATTATTAAGTAGTAATCATTTCTTTATACTCCAGATTAATCACCTGTACATTGAATATTCTTATTGCACTCTATTGTTACATTTGCAACTCTGGTTGAATGCCGAACCTCTTTTCGTTGTACTGTACCTGTGCTGTATAATGACATTTGAATCTAATCTAATCTAATGATATTGCAATCAATAGAGGCCTTGCACAGAATGTTTGTGTCTTAGTTGTCTTTCATGGCTGCCTGTAACCATTTGTAACCATTGTAACCATTGTAAAGACAATGCCTATTTCCTGTGCAGTGGCAGGGAGTTGTTTACACGATCAAGTAATGAGACACCAATTGATTACCTTGTTGGTGAGATATATCAACACATAGCACATACAGTACCAGCCATTGTTTCTTCCAACATGGAAGACAAATTAGCATTCTAAACATTCCATGAGAGGCCTCTGTTGTTGTGATCTACGAGGGCAGATTCAGATTCAGATTCCTTTATTGAGCCATTTGTGTAAAAACACATTGGTAATTGTTGCAGCAATACAGTGTGCATTTTCTTTTCTTTTTTCACAGTAAACGACAACACCAACACAGACACAGGACAAGAAACAGTGCAGTGGAGGATTAATCAATAAAATACATATATATATATATATATATATATATATATATATATATATATATATATATAAAGTGAAGAGTGCAGAGTTCCAGTAAGGACTAGTGCAGTGCAGTCAGTGTCATTGTGCCAGTGTCACTTGGGGGCAGGGGGGGGGGGCCTGAGGCATTGATCAGCCTGGCGGCTGAGGGGAAGAAGCTCAGTCTGTGACGAGCTTTCACAGCCTTTGGGATCCTCAGCCTTCTCCCAGAGGGGAGCAGGGTGAAGAGGCTGTGACCGGGGTGGGATGGGTCGGCCATGATCTTCCTCGCCCTCTTCAGCGCCCTGGAGTCGTGCAGGGACCTGAAGGAGGGCAGGGGACAGCCGATCACCCTCTCCGCGGAGCGAATCACCCACTGTAATGCTTGCAAAAAAACAACAACAACGCTGTTAGAAAGCAGAGATGCATTGTTGGATCTGTCAGAGAGGGGCCTGGCGTGGATTGTTCTCTTAAAGGGGTTTTCTCAAGACGTCACATTGATGACATGTTACGGCTCAGCAGAGTTCAGCCTTCAGATGGGTTTTAGCCCTTTCATTACCACACTACAGAAGGTTAGCCCTTTCACTACCACACTACAGACTTTTAACTGTCTGTAGTGTGGTAGTTAAAGAACAGTCTGTAGTGTGGTAGTGAAAGGGTTAACTGTCTGTAGTGTGGTAGGGAAAGGGTTAACCGTCTGTATTTTGGTAGTGAAAGGGTTAACCTTTTGTAGTGTGGTAGTGAAAGGGTTAACCGTCTGTAGTGTGGTAGTGAAAGGGTTAACCCTATGTGGTGTGGTAGTGAAAGGGTTAACCCATTGTCGTGTGGTAGTGAAAGGGTTAGCAGCCATGTTTTGCATACATTTTTTGTACAAGCTTTATCATACTTTTCTCAATTTAGCCTAGCCTAGGGGAGGCAGGATGGCCTACAGTAGATGTAAAGAGGTTGCTGGTTCGATCCCTGGCACCTACATGAGGATGTATCCCAGCTGTGCGTTGGTGACTGGAGGGCATTCCATCTATGGTGCAAAAATAAAAAAATGTATTTCCTTGTGTACATTGACAATGAATCTTCTTCTTCTTCTTCTTCTTCTTCTTCTTCTTCTTCTTCTTCTTCTTCTTCTTCTTCTTCTTCTTCTTCTTCTTCTTCTTCTTCTTCTTCTTCTTCTTCTTCTTCTTCTTCTTCTTCTTCTTCTATTAGCTACTGCTACTACTACTACCACTAAAGACAAACAGAATACTGAGTTGGTCAGAGAACGTTTTCAAGAGTAAACATCATAACCATGTCACAACAGCAGTCATAGTGTATATTTTCAGCAATACGTTTGTTTACCAATAGGTTAAAGTGTTATTAGTGAGATTTTAGTTTTTGTCATTAGTAGTCATTTTGAGAAGAGGACATCCAGAGCTTTCAATGAGTCTTGGCATTTTTTAAAACGACACTTCCCAACGGCCTCTAGCTGCCTTCAAGCAAATGACTAGTGTATGAATCTTTTTTATTTCTCTTATTACTTGGGATTATATACCACAAAACTGAACGTTATTGGCATATATTGGAGTGCAGTTAGTTTGTCTCCCCTATTTTGAACATTTAGCAACCATCCGATTTGAAATCAGTTTTTAAATGGCGGAGCTGTTGCAAGAATAAAAAAAAAACCTATAGGCCTACTGTAGATACAGTAGATTTCATTCTCTGGTCTTCATGCACGCCTGATGATACTAAATCCAAATTGAACTCTGCCATTGGAAAGAGTAGATTTGGCCCGATCCATAGTGTGCAAGTTGGCTATAATAAGGTAATTTACAGAATTCAGTACTGTATCTACAAAACCTGTATCTACAAAACGAGCTCAGTTTCTTATGTCTGGTCATTTTCAGCATGGTGTTCTTTTAATGCAAAGAAAAATCATAATTCATATTCTCCTTTGTTTCATCACAATTTAAGCAAGCCTAGTAATAGACACAATATTTCTGACACTGGGAATACATTCACTGAGGTCAATAGATGTCCCTAGATACCAACTACCAAGAACATGCAAATGGACCTTGTAGAAGTGTAGCAATCTTCCATTTACTTAGGTATGTATTTTAGGCGGATTTTCAGAAAATAGGGCTCCGGGCTTAAGAGGTTAATGCACACAGGATCAACACAGGAATACCATATAGAAAAGAAAATATCTGAGTCGTTCACAATTACAATAGTGTGTCTTGCCCATTAGATTAACATGAATAAGGCATATTGGCAATACATAATTGGAAGCGGGAGATGGTGAACAGTGACACGTAATGCAGAGACCATGTAGCAAAAGCACATGTTCAAGTTGTTGAAACTAACAAAGGATCGGGCTTGAGTAAAGGCCTTTTTTTAAACTGTATGAATAAGTGCCTTGGATCTCAATGACATATTTTGTACAGTAGGTGTTTCAACATGCAACGCAAAGACATATGTCAAAGACATACTGTACTTCAGGTATTTTTACTCAAGTACTTTGAAGAAAAGGATTTAGCAAAAAAGACATGGGACATTTTTTGAAGATTGTATACTTTCACATTTGAAGCCTGTCAACTTCAAGAGGACTTCACTGAGAGCCAGCATAACTAGACCACATACCACTTTAACATAACCTTTCATGAGCAGCATAACTGGACCACATACCACTTTACCATCGTCCAATCAGCGCCTCGACTACTGCAACGCACTGCTTGCTGGCCTTCCGACCACTGCCACCGAAGTTAGCCCATGTCACCCCACTTCTCAGGGACCTGCACTGGCTCCCCATGGCCGCTCGAATCCGCTTCAAAACCCTCGACCTGGCATATTGTGCGGCGAAGGGAACGGCTCCCACCTACCTCCGGTCAATGGTCTCTAACTACACACCCTCAAGACCCCTACACTCTGCATCCTCTGGCCGCCTCAGACCTACTCCTATCCGAGCTCCGGGAGGGTCATCAAAGAGAAGTCGCCTATTCTCGCTCCTTGCCCCACAATGGTGGAACGAACTTCCCACCACAGTTAGGACAGCCGAAACCCATCCAATCTTTCGCTGTTGACTAAAAAAAATTATAAAAAAAATACAAATAAAAACTCTAACCCTAACTAACCTTACTGTCATGCACTTGTCCTAATATACTAACCAACACTATAGCACTCAACACTTTGATGAACACTGTTACTCAGCTGATAGAGTTGTACCCTTCCTGCTGTCTTGTTGTACAAAACTTGTAAGTTGCTTTGGATAAAAGTGTCGCGGGTGTGGGTATGTGTGTGTCTGTATGTATGTGTGTTGATGTACCTACGGGACCCTGAGAGGAGGACACGCCCAGTGATGGTCCTGATGAGGACCTAGATGCTTACCTGGCCGTTTTAACAGGCAAGTGTAATTCCGACTGTGTTGTGTATTGGACTCTCCTATCGCAGTACTGCGCCATGCTGTCCCTTCTTCCCTCTTAGATGAGGTCCATGGAGTCCCGGTGGGAGCATGGGGAGCCGTCCTGTGGGGATGGTGATATGTGCAGAGGCCAGTGACAGCAGGCGAGTGCGGGGCCACCAGGGGGGGATAACCTATTTGCAGTCGTACAGTCTACACATGTGGTCCCTCTTTCTTACGCAGCTGGGGTGTGCCGCTGGAGGGAGCAGGAGATGGATTGGCTGGCTGGCGTGGAGGGGCGGGGCCCGGAAGGACGGGGCGCTGTTGAAAGGAGGATTCGTGTTTGGCAGTAGGCAGAACAGAGTCGCACGGATGACACCAGGAACGCGGAACTGCGGAGATACGAGGACACGCTACCCTTCTCTCATGCCTTGTTCCACGGAAGACACTTACTGCTCCAAGCCTGCTGTGTTCACTTTCTCTCTGGGGAACGAGTGGAGCCGAAACCAAGTTTCCCGAGCTATCAGTAAAAGGAATATATGAACTGTGCTATAAGGAACTTTGGATAATACAACCTGACATTACAATTGAAGAGAATTGAGAGCACCACGTGCTGAAACGCTGCTACTATTAACATGGGCCCGCTCATTGGAGAGCAGTACAACGGGGCGGCCATTTGACTAACAAATGAACGTAGGAGCTCGACGTGTGTAATTAACTGTGCTATTTCCTTGCCGCCAGGAAGACACTACCGCATTACCCTGGTCTGCTCTGTACTAAGAAGTACCCTATTCCTCGGTCTCAGTCGGAACGCTTTTCAGCCTGGGGCCGTGGGAGAGAGATGGAGGGGGCCCCAACCTAGGCTAGGATGTGGGAGGAACATTCTGGCCCCAGACCTAAACCTCGTAGCACCCCATACCCACTACCCTAGACATGCCCCCTTATCTTTGCTGTGTGCCACCAGTGTGTATTGTTCCTAATAGTACTTGATTATGTGCTGTGACTCCCTGAGACCAGATGTGTGGTATTTATATTCTCAGGCTATGTTTGTAGTGTAGTGTGCAGTGTGATTCTGGATTAGTTTGTGACCATTTCCAGACCTGGGTGCAGTATCGGCACCATTTCCCACGTGTGCAGTGCTTCAGGGGCAGAACAGATAGTGGGGGTGGGAGTAGCAGCTTGGGGTTGGCCTACAGTGAGAGAAGCGCTTCCTCTTTTATTCACCCTAGGCCTATGGGCACTGGTCTTTTATATTAGGTTAGTTAGTAGTTATTTTTCTAGGTTTATGAACTTGTATGCTATATATATATATATATATCCTGTAATAAAGTATTTCTTATTGTTTCTTAAACATTCTCCCGTGTCTGTTTGTGGTCTTGGGGAAATTCATGTGTGGTAGGTCAGCTGAGCCCTTTGGGAAGCGTGAACACTTTAGGCAACCAACTTGCGCTTCCGCGTTTCTCTGATTGGCCAAGCGCCTTCCGCGTTTCTCTGATTGGCCGAGCGCGGCTCCCCCTTAAGCTCCAGGAGAGAGGAGAGAGGCTGAAAAACCGCAGTTCTTGCCCGACTGATGGGAGCCGAATCCCGGATCCGATTTTTCTGATGAATACCCCCAAAACATGGAGGTCCCAAACGCATGGAAGTATTGATTGCGCCGTAACGAATCATTAACACTATGGTCGCCGCGGACGAGTTTTCACGTCATTCCGAGCCATGCTCATTCTGCCGAAGACGCCGTAACTCGTCTTTGATGTCAATATTTCAAAAATCTGTCATCGAAATCATATTTCCTTTCCGGAGCCCTGAGACACACTGGTGATCTCCTCTCAACTCTCTAGCGGTTCAAGAGCGCCATCTGGTGGCCGATCGGCAGATCGCCAACCGGATATTAACCTTTGAACCGGTAGTACTCACCCATATGTTGTCCGGCCACTCGCTATAGCTCCCGCGACTCCATCTTGAAACACTGGATAATAGATCGCTCGCCCTAACTCAATAAACAACGTTATTTGGACGTATATACTATTATACAACCTGGAAATGGATCGGGCATTTCTACATCCCATAATAGAAACAAATCTGTTCCACGCTCATCTGCCAGCGGCGCGAGGAAGCCACGGTAAGATTCAGCGTTATTTTCTAACGTATTCTATACTAACTGATCTGATGAACATATGACCCACTCTGGATGAATCATCTAACGCTGCCCACGGAATTATAAACGATCCCCCGCCCATCCGGTCAACATCAGATGATGCGTAGAAACTTCTAGAAGTACGTGCAGTTGACATTTTTTATCTCGCACAGATTCCTACCAAACTGTATTTGATCATCAATATAATGCATTTGGGGCTATAAATCACATTCTGAAGAAAGCTGTAGAAAACGATAAAAACATACTTATACTTTAGAGTAGACCATATTTTAGTATGAATATATGAATGAAAAAGTTTAATGTTGCTACACCCTGAACAATACATAT
Organism: Notolepis coatsorum; assembly: GCF_963971535.1. Lineage (NCBI taxonomy): Eukaryota > Metazoa > Chordata > Actinopteri > Aulopiformes > Paralepididae > Notolepis > Notolepis coatsorum. The sequence continues at coordinate 48,442,299 of NC_140177.1, read as the reverse complement.
AGGACATTGAATGGGCCATAATAATGGCAGTTTAGCAATAGAATTTAAAAAGTTATAGCCCTGCAAAGAAGGGGAACTTCTCCATAGACAAATAGAGCTGGCGAGGGATGGTAAATTATGAATTTAACCCATGGCGATTAAAGTGTTAAAAAAATATACCGTTAACTGGAATATGTTGTGCCTTTACACATATGTTGGATTATGTAATTGGTTTGTCATGACAAACTAATAAAAAATCGCAATTTACGGTGGCTACAACAACACACGGCCAATACTTCCATGTGTTCGGGACCTCCATGTTTTGGGGGTATTCATCAGAAAAATCGGATCCGGGATTCGGCTCCCATCAGTCAGGCAAGAACTGCAGGTTTTTAGCCTCTCTCCTCTCTCCTGGAGCTTAAGGGGGAGCTTAGTATTCCTGCCTCTGAGGAGCGCGTTGCGGCTCATGCGCATGCGCGCGCTCGGCCAATCAGAGCAACGCGGAAGCGCAAGTTGGTTGCCTAAAGTGTTCACGCCTTTGGCAAGTGTATCCGTGCGTTTGCACACTTTAACCCTAGATCTGGATACTTCCCATGGGGGTCTGGTGACAAAAGCATCAGCTAAATGACAAAATGTTAATGTTTACCATAACCTGCAGAGGTCAATGGATCGAGAGTTGAATGCTCCCAATCACTAGAATACACAAACGTCACATAGTGCATACTTTTACTTTAGACACTTAAATACATTCAATAGCAAATACTTCTCTACTTTTACTTAAGTCGAATTTGAATGGAGGACTTTTACTTTTACCAGAGTATACTCATTTATCTGTGTATTTCTACTTTTACTTAAATGAAGGAACTGTGTACTTCTTCCACTGTTTTTTTTAGAGACATTTTCCCACAAAATTATATTGTAGAATTCTACCACTCTGTGCTTTAGCTTTTCAATGGCCAGTAGCCATTGTGTCACTAGACTAGAACGTCACATTCTCCAATTCCAAAACAAACCAGTGTGTGATCGTACACCTGGAAGGGTTAAATGGATAGTCTCAAGGGATCTCCTGATCATTACACATCAACAGTCTGTTTTTTCCTTTCACTTAGAACCAGATAATGTTTTGATGCCCCGAGACAGCATTGTGCCATGAGGACACTAAGCCACAAAATAAAATCAGGTGGGCTCGGCATGTGCATGCGCGCGTGTGTGCGTGTGTTATTCATTATTCGTCTTTGAAAATCGG